>NC_068312.1:29869646-30237980 GCF_025860055.1 Xyrauchen texanus
TAGATTGGAATGCAGGTGCGAAATATGTCATATAATTAAATTGCCTGATCCTCTCTCGTGGTTGGCTTGCATGCTAGTGATTACCCCTCTGTAATATTTTGAAAAATGTATGACAAAATGTAAAAAGCACTTTCCGTACATCTTATCACGTGGCTTGCTGTGCATGACACCGCGGAGAATCACAATATTTGGAGGCTTATGCTACTCTCCACGTTCCACGCACAACTTACCACACGCCCCTATTGAGAGCGAGAACCACTTAATCATGACTAAGAGGAGGTTACCCCATGTGACTCTACCCTCCCTAGCAACTGGGCCAATCTGGTTGCTTAGGAGACCTGGCTGGAGTCACTCAGCAAACCCTGGATTCCAACTTGTGACCCCAGGGGAGGTAGTCAGCGTCAATAGTCGCTAAGCTACCCAGGCCCCCCTTCCAGCTTAGCTTCTTAAACTTGAGTCCCTCCTTCATCGATTTGATTGGCTATCTCAAATGATATTGATGAGAGGTGTTAGACTACTGAGCATGCTAAAAATTACATTTGTTTTTAATCCAATGTGCTATTCAATTTATGCAACAATTTATGCCGCCCACACACTATATGATATATAAGTCATCGGATTGCTGTTCTTTTCACTCTACACAACTGTCTATCTGTATTTTGAAGTTGCTGTGGTTTGCACATTACACAAGGGATCGGTGACAAGGTGTCACACATTACAAAAATTTCACTTGGAAGAATCCCCGACAACTCTGCCTGGTCTCCAAACTACGCTTCACAAAAAAAAATGCATGTGAAGAGTGATGACGTAAGCTGACGCGTGAGACAAGTTGTTTGTGTGCTAATTTGCAGCAAACAAAATACAAAATTAAAAAAAAAATATGGAGGAGTAAATAAATAATTTGCTATGAACACAGGTAGCTGCCTGCTGATGTTGTGGCTCGACAAGGACATATTTGTGCTTTGTTTTTGTTTCAAATAATTGAAAAGCTTATGTGTATGCAAATTGATTCCAATAGAAACTATTTTATTGTGCTCACCATACAAATAGATGCACGATAAGACTAGGTTAAGGTGGCTGCAGCGGATGACACATCAAAACACATTTCACACTGCAGGACTTGGAGTTGCAGACAGGCCTAGATTTTTAACCTGATAAGTATCCCTCGGGCATCTGTGACGCATCGGACTGTAGCGAACTGTAGCTGAACAGCAACAAGGATATTAATTATTGGATTTGGCATTATCTGATTATTGAGGGGGACTTGTGACTTGTGAAGTGTATATTGTGATTATGGCCCTGATTGTTTCCTCCCGCTGATGGTCACAAACATGGCGGCTGCAGGGAAAAGTGATGACACTGAAAAAGGTCAGTAGAGCGTGTGTTTGTGTGTGTCAGTGTGTGGTTTTGGGTATAGTATATATATACAGTATATGTGTGCTAGTGTGTAGTGTTGTGGACAGTGCATATTTAAATGTGTGTCAGTGTGTGGTGTTGTGTACAGTAAATCTGTGTTAATGTGTAGTGTTGTGTAGTTTGTGTATACATTTGTGTGTGTCTAAGTGTGTGGTAATAGGTATAGTGTTTATACTGTATATATGTGTGTGTGTCATTGTGTTGTGTAGTGTACAGTAACCAGTATCTATTTAAGTGTGTAGTGTTGTATATAGTGTGCATACCTGTGTGTGTGTGTGTCACAGTGTGTGGCTTTTGGTATAGTGTAGTGTAGTATAGATTGTATACAATGTATGTCTGTATGAGTATGTGTTGTTGTGTGAAGTGTGTGTGTGTGTGTGTTTCAGTGTGTGGTGTTGTGTATAGTAGGTGTACAGTGTATGTTTCTGTGTGGGCCAGTGTAATGTTTTCAATAATGTGTATATCTGTGTGTCTGTGTGTCACAGTGTGTGGCATTTGGTATAGTGTAGTGTAGTATAGATTGTATACAATGTATGTCTGTATGAGTATGTGTTGTTCTGTGAAGTGTGTGTGTGTGTGTTTGTGTGTGGTGTTGTGTATAGTAGGTGTACAGTGTATGTTTCTGTGTGTGGTGTTGTGTATAGTAGGTGTACAGTGTATGTTTCTGTGTGTGGTGTTGTGTATAGTAGGTGTACAGTGTATGTTTCTGTGCGTGGTGTTGTGTATAGTAGGTGTACAGTGTATGTTTCTGTGTGTGGTGTTGTGTATAGTAGGTGTACAGTGTATGTTTCTGTGTGGGCCAGTGTAACGTTTTCGATATTGTGTATATCTGTGTGTCTGTGTGTCACAGTGTGTGGCATTTGGTATAGTGTAGTGTAGTATAGATTGTATACAATGTATGTCTGTATGAGTATGTGTTGATGTGTGAAGTGTGTGTGTGTGTGTGTTTGTGTGTGGTGTTGTGTATAGTAGGTGTACAGTGTATGTTTCTGTGTGTGGTGTTGTGTATAGTAGGTGTACAGTGTATGTTTCTGTGTGGGCCAGTGTAACGTTTTCGATATTGTGTATATCTGTGTGTCTGTGTGTCACAGTGTGTGGCATTTGGTATAGTGTAGTGTAGTATAGATTGTATACAATGTATGTCTGTATGAGTATGTGTTGATGTGTGAAGTGTGTGTGTGTGTGTGAGTGTGTGTGTGTTTCAGTTTGTGGTGTTGTGTATAGAGGTGTACAGTGTATGTTTCTGTGTGGGCCAGTGTAACATTTTGGATATTGTGTATATCTGTGTGTGTGTTTGCTCTGTTAATTTGTTGTTGCTGTGTGTGTGTGCAGGCTGTATGTGTCAGTGTGTTGTCGCTGTGTGCGCGCAATTACTGTGTGATTCAATGTGTGGTTCTGTGTGTATGATAGTCTGTATGTGGTCCTGTGTGTGTCAGTGTTTGTGGTTATTGTGTAAGAGAGCTGACAGGAGCAGTAGCGGCAGGTATTGAATTAAACAATACCATTCAGAATGTCTCATAACAGTATGAAATATACAGCATACCTTCAGGGAGCGCTTGGGGTCTGGCAGCAGCCTCTCTCCCACACTTTCCTGCTTTTTGTCTGTGTGTCTGTCTACTAATCTTCTTTCTCTCACTCACTCACTCTCTCTCTCTCTCTCTCTCTCTCTCTCACACACACACACACTCTCTCTCTCTCTCTCTCTCTCTCTCTCTCTCTCTCTTTCTCTCGCTTACTTCCTCACCTACTATTTCATTCCAGCTGAATGGATTTATCTTCACTTCTTTGGGTTTGGTGTAATAAACTCCTGTATGCTGGGCTGCTGGTTGCTATATACAATAGCAGTGAGAAGACGTGTGTTTTGTCTCTAAGAAGCCAGTGCAGGAAATGTCAGGGAAAATAATGTTCACTATAGAGTCATGCATGGAGGAGTTTTGTGTGTCTGTGAGTGTCACTGTAAGGGGGAAAGGAGGCAAGACTCGTCCCTGTATCGATCGAAAGTCCTTTTAAACTCCCTGAGAATTCTCACAAAGCATTAGATGCTCAATTCCTATGTAACATGGCACACTGAAAATCCCCAGTTTGGTGTGATATTCTGCTTTATGTGGTACATTTCACTGAGCGGATCTTCAGGACGATATTGGTGCATTAAATCCTTAGGTGTGCGCTCTTGAAATGGGGCAATGAAACAGCTCCATTTAAAGAGTCTCTTAATTATTTACACATTTTTATTTATTATTATTTACCTAATTGTTTAGTTGCAAAACTTTTGTGATTACGCTCTTTTTTGTCAAATGGCAATTCAGTAAATTCCTGTTTTCGTTTCATCCTGTTGGACGTGGTCAGTATAATTCTGATTCCAATTACTGAATTAAAAGGAACCAATTCTTAAATTCTGATCTTTGCCCAACCTTTCTGATGTTGCATGAGGCACTTCGACAATGTTTGTAGCTGTAACCTCAACTAAGCCTACCACTTCTGCTAAATATAATTTTTATTAAAGTAGTTGTATTCATATTATTATTAATAATAATAATCCTCATTATTTTTGATTAACTATGCCTATTTATTTACTGATTCCCTTTTCTCCAAACTAAGTTCAATTTTAAATTTAAATTCAGATTAAAATGTTGCCACACAGCACTACAAAATCTCAATCACACTGTTTTCAGATAACATTTTCAGAAAATAAATATTTACATAAAATTGGGTAAATTAATGTATTCCGAAACATTTAAATTATTTTCCACCATGACTTTAAATTGATTCAGTTTATTCTCATATTGATAGTTGAAGTGTCTTATTTGAAGGATGGGAGAAGGAAGCCGGACCTTTGAGATTCATAAGACGGATCGCACTCAACTGACAGCCATCCATCATCACAGACGAAATGTGATTAATGGGACTGAAAAAGGGAAAAATAACAGACATATATTTTAGCGCACACATATGGCCCATTAAGTCTTTTTCCAGTTGCATTTATGACTACCTTAATCCTTTTTAATATGTCAGAAAATCAATGGGTTCATATTGCTAGCCTAACTTTTCAATCAATCCACAGAGGATCTGTCAATAGACCTTGGGCTGGTCTATGAGGCTCATTGGACATGCCACTGACCACAAACACAAAGATAGATGATTTGTGAGTAAGAAATGATGGATCACTTTCTGTGCCTGATGCCCACTTTTCCTCTCTCTCTCTCTCTCTCTCTCTTTTGTGGCAATTTTCACTTTCTGCGAAAGAAGTTACCTAATAAAGGAGAGGTCACTATTGCTAGTTATACCCTGGCGTCCATGAATAATTACACCTGGTTCTGAAAAATTGAACAGTCAGATAGCATGTGTGGGCTGCCAAATTGTATGTATTAACTCTCTCATCTAAAAAAAGATGAAACATGAAAACATCATAGTTATTTAATGCTTTAACACATTTTGTTCTGTGTGATTTTCAAATATCTATATGGTAGCCCTTGATTTTCAGTAAATTTTGGTGTAAGACCTCCTTAATGGCACATTTATATATTTTATAATTTATTTATAAATCAAATCCAGATTGGGCTTTTAACAAAAGTTATTTGCAGTCTTTGTAAGGTGGACTTAAATTATCACAAGTGAAACATATTACAGGTAATGTCAACGACAATGAGAAGGCCACTGGAGGAATGATTTAGGGTGAGTTTGTGGAGTTTGGGGAAGGACTGTATGTTTGTCTGACCAATATTGTTTGGGAAACCTGTTTGAAAACAATCATTAGTTTTGCAATTCTGTTCGGTGATGGCAGTGGAATAAGAATTACACACATTTTAGAGCAACTGAAAGCATTGAAACTGAATGCATTTAGAAAGGAAAAATATATTTAGAGGCAAAATTGCTTTTAAATGCAACCACAAAAATAATGAGATCAATCTTTTTTATTATTATTTATTTTCTCCCCTTTTCTCCCCAATTTGGCATGCCCAAGTCCCACTACTTACTTAGTACTCATGACCCACAGTTACTCACCTCAATCTGGGTGACGGTGTGACAAGTCTCAGTTGTCTACACTTCTGAGCTAGTCAATCTGCACATCTTATCACATGGCTTGTTGTGCATGACACTGCAGAGACTCACAGCAAGTGGAGGCTCATGCTATTCTCCACGATCCATGCACAACTTACCACGTGCCCCATTGAGAGTGGGAACCACTAATCATGACCACAAGGAGGTTACCCCATGTAACTCTACCCTTCCTAGCAACCAGGCCAATTTGGTTGCTTAGGAGACCTGCCTGGAGTCACTCAGCACACCCTGGATTTGAACTCGTGACTCCAGGGGTGGTAGTCAGCATCAATACTCGCTGAGCTACCCAGGCCCTAATGAGATCAATCTTGATATATTATTGTTATTATTATTATTATTATTTATATTATTTCATAGTTTTATTTTTGTTATCATCTTGAGCATCAGAGAAACATTTAGAACCGTTGAGGGTGCACACTTTCTTTCAGATCAAGGATAGATTTCAAAATGAAGAGAATTGGAGTGCATACCATATCTAATCTCTCAAAGTCTTTGCAGGAAGAATCATCTCACGCTGAGATTATGGAGAAGGTGAGAAATTATTCATATGTTCAGACCATTTAGAGTTGGGAAGAGCATCTCTTTCTCTCTCTCTCTCTTTTTCTCACTCTCATGTTCTCCATTCCTCTCACTCTATCTGTCTCCCATTCTCTCCCTCTCGCTCATGCTCATTTCTTCTCACATTCACTCTTTCACCCATTCTCTCATTTGTGAGTTTTTCCTAAACCCATAGTGAGACCCTTTTTATCTGTATTCACAAGAAGGAAATAAGTCTGTAATTCCTGCAGGGCAGGGTGCTAAAAGACCTAATTTGACAGAACAAGTCCAACTATAAAAAGTCTTTATGTAATCATGTGCAGGATTTAGCATCAAACTAGAAAAACCTGGGTTTGCTGCATCCCTCTACAAGAACAGGGATTATTACCGCAGCCCTGTGAGTGAAGCTTGCTGATAAATTCTGTATTAAGATGTTCCAGTATATTGAAATTTCTCCTCCGCATGGCAGAGCCACAGCAAAGAAAGACCATTACAATGCCTAGCAATTTATTTGTAATGACATTTTTCTCTTTCTCTGAAATATAAAGCTGTATCGTTTATGCGTTCTTTTCCTCCACAAGGCCATTTTACCCTTGAGCTCACAGGGAAGGGAGCTCAAGGGGAATCAGGACCTGATCAGGATGGTGGCTGTTATTTGTCTATACATTGAGGCTGAACGGAGGAAAGCTGCAATGTTTAAGACTGTTCTGACTATTCTGTCTCCTCCGTTTTCCTGAATAATTACCTCCATCATAGCTGCCGTGATCCACGGTGCCCAGGCTTCACAGTTCTATTGCTGAAGACTCTTAAAGCAGAGTGTCTCAGGCACACCAGGCTGAGAGCACTACAACACAATGGAGTTAAAGGTAACCATTGGACCAACAAACTTTCCAATGGAGAGATCATGTTCTGCTCATAACCCTTGGGATTTTTGAGTGAAAATTAGAGGTGGGGTAAAAAATGGCATTTCAAATATTGTGATATTTTACCTTGATTTTCTTATGCCAATACTCTATTTTGTTATTTTTTTTTTTTTACATTAATATTATTGGGAAAAAGAAATGTATGAGAAGACATACACTATACTGCAGCATTACATTGTGTACTTAACAGATTCGATGCAATAATGTGACATGCAATAAAAGGTATCTCTTTCATGTCAATCAGAGTTCCTTATATGTCACTCACTCAACATTGTGTCAATGTAGTGACACTAGGGGTTCGCTATTGAAAGCCCCAATCACCTCTGATTTATTTAGAAAAGGCCAATGAGAATTGGCGAGTGGAATTTGCATGCCAATCTCCGCTAAAAACCCTGGATGTGCTTCAAAGCGGCCCTGAGACAGGTGACCCAGGGATGAGGTTGCTAGCACCGACCGGCCTGACCCTGGTGAGCGCACAGGTTCAACTCCCAACTCCCGCTCTCGTGACGGCCAGGTGCTGAAAATATTCTCTGTAAGCGAGTGGGATGTGAGCACCTCGCGTTCCCTTGTTCTCTGTCAGAGGGAAGCCGGCAAACAGGTAAGTATGGCGGTTCTCGGGCCGTTCACCAGCCCCAACCACCGCTCACCATTGCGGGCCTGCAGAGAAGCACGCCACCCCCGGACAATCTTCTCGGTGGGGCGTCGGCTCTACCTTGCCACAAACTACCCACCCCAGGCATGACCGGTCATCCCTCTGGTGCCATTAGGTTCCAGCCCATTGCAATGGCTTATCAGGATGATCCGTCTTGGCTACGCGATCCAGTTCAGTGGCATCCTCTGAACCTAGGTACGAAGCAAGGATGCCTTGGTTCTTCAGACGGAGCTTGCTAACCTTCTGGCGAAGGGAACGACGAAGCCCGTCCCTGAGCACAATTCTGGATCTGAGTACCGATCTATCTTTACCAAAGGCACAGAGGCTGGCCTTGCCCCGCTATGGGAGAAGGGCATTCGCAAGACCACTTGTGAGATCTATTGTGTGCGCACAGGTACCTTGTGCTTCAGCATCTTGACCAACTGGGGCTTCAGCGTAACCAGGAAAAAAGCAATCTCTCCCCTGTACAGAGCATCTCTTTTCTCGGCATGGAGCTGGACTCGGTCACCATGATGGCATGACTCACGAACGGGCGTGCAGAGTCAGTGCTGGCCTGCCTGAAATCCTACAGGTGGAGGACAGCGGTGCCACTGAAACAATTTCAGAGGCTCCTGGGGCATATGGCATCCCCTCGGGTTGATGCATATGAGACCGCCCCAGCACTGGTTACAGACTCGAGTCCTGAGGTGAGTCGCAGTGACCGTGGCATACATAAACCACCATCCTGTATTATGAATTTCCACTGTTCAGTTTCCCTTTCGGTGAAACCTGTGTCTTCCCCTCAGCCACTGTGGCTGCGCACCCTCTCCATAGATAGGGTCCTCTCAAGGGGTTTCATTCCATATACGAACTTCCCAGTTGGTAAGTTCATGTGAGGTATTCTCCACATATTAACCTTCCCTGATGGAGGGAACGAGACACTCTGTCCCTCCGGCCACAGTGCTGAACTGACCGCTGACATGGCAGGGACTCTCTCCAGGCTCCTCAGAACAAATCTGAATGAGTGGTGCACGCCATCTCCTTTTATACCCATATGTCCAGGGTGGAGAGTGGCATGCAAATTCCACTCGCCAATTCTCATTGGCCTTTTCTGAATAAATCAGAGGTGAATGGACCTCTCAAAAGTGAACCCCTAGTGTCACTACATTGACTCAACATCTCGTTCCCTCCATCAGGTTACATTAGTAATCGAGACGTTTTTGTGCAACATTTTGGCATTCAATATGGATCAACAAATTACTTGACTTTGCATTTGGTAAGAACATGTTGTTACATCAAGTTAAAATAATGTCTATATTTCATCCCTGTTCATTGTTGAACTTAACTCTTGCACTCGTTTCTCTCTTACAATTACATAATTAATGTTTAAATATGTTTTACATATTTTTATACATTTTTTTAAATATGTTACCCAATTAATGTACTTAAAAGTAATGAACTTAACTGAAAGTCTGTAACTGAAATATGATTATCTAAATGATATATCGGATTGTTTTGACATTATTTCTTTCCTAAAATAAGCAAACTCAAAAAGTGCTGAGAATATGAGTCTATAACTTTGGGCATGTCTGTACAAATCCTCCGTAAATTTAGAGTAAGTTTTTATTGTTGAATGATACATTCTGGAAACAAAATATGATAATCCTGCATGTCAAATTGTATTTTTTAACGACACTGACGTGCCTTTGCTCTATATGCTATTCTATGACTCAACAATGAAGAATGAATGTATCATCTACGATGTCGAGTTGATTCCTAATGTCTATGACTACAATGTTGTGCAAAGCACTGAAAACCAATGAAAATTGGGAGTAAAAGATCGCAACATATTTTTGCTTTCCAATAGCAATAAACTAAACATATACTAAACATTGTAATATAATTCTGTTGTGAAACTGATATCGTTATAATTTTGTATCACCAGGTCCCTGCTGGTTCCAACCCCTATTCCACTGTGATGGACTTGTGATTACAATCAGCGGGTATGCTTTTGGACTTATGATGTGACCAATCTAGCTTTTATTTAATGTGAAATTCAAAAGATCAGGTTAAAAATACAATGGCATTTTGCGTCATGTGTGTGTGTGCTGTGTTCTCTGCGTGTTGAGTACATGTGGATGGGTGGGGTGGGGAGTGTGAGATTATTCCAGTTTCTGTGCGCCTCTCATTTCTCTGTGCCTTCATGTTAATGGAATCAGAGGAAAAAACAATTGTCCTTAAGGAAGGACTGACTGAAATGCACTGTAAATGCCAGTGGATGACAGATCAGAGAGATTGAATGGCGAGAAAGAGAAGGAGACAGGGAGAGCAGGGCGGGGGGGAGGATGGAATAAATGGTTTCTGCTTTCATTTCTTGCTGTGCCGTATCCTCCCCCTACCAAGCTACCACCAGACATTAACGGCAGCTTTACAGCTCTGCAGTAGAGGTGATAGAATAATGTGGGTGTACTGTATGTGAGCTGGTGGAGGCTTTTTCTGCAGAACATTTCCTTTAATTAAAAAACACCATGAAGAGACAGAGAGGAGGAGGGGGAAACCTCAGGACATTCTCCTGCATTTACAGCCATCTACAAAGTATTTTATCTCTCTGCAATGACATGTGCCCATGCTTTTATTACATGGTAGTAAAGAGAGGCTCCTGGGATGGGAGACCGAGGGTCCTACATTTACAAGCTAGTGAATTATTATTACAGGTGGTCATAGATCAGACCAGGCTCCAGATGTCTCTACTGTGCAATGAACTGTTGTGGTAGTCTGATATTGCTTTGTGTCTGGACATTTCAGTTGTTTTATTCTCAGTATTTGAGGAGGTGGTGTAAAGTGGTTGTATGGAATATCCTCTGTACTGTAGAGCATAGATGTGTTATGGAATACTTTTATAGTGATAGTTCACTTAAAAAATGAAAATTCTTTCATCATTTTCTCACCTTAATGTTGTTCCAAACTTGTATGACTTTCCTTCTTCTTTGGAACACAGTGCCAGAAATGGTATTCTCAGTCACCATTCAGTTTCATTGTGATGGATTGGAGGCATTTCTTAGGATAGTGTTCTTACTTTCAAAAACAGCTCTTTAAAATCTTGAGATGTGCTTTTAAAGGTTGAACTGTATTTTTAGCTTGACACAGTCAAGAATTAAACTAAACAAAAAATAGCATGAGACACAACGGTATGGCCAAAGATGTTCTTCTGAATGTTTTATTCAATAGGGATAGAGTTTTAAAGGGGATGCATTTAAAGAAACATCTTTTTAAAGGGAAATTCAGAGAGAAAACGGTAAACAGCTAAAGCACAGCACTAAAAAATAAAACTTAATAAATAAATATGTCAAATAAGTTATATTTTATATAAACTAGTCAACCTCAATAATGGTTAAGACTATTTTGAGCCACCCCTACTCAATACATGGTTATTTTAAAGCTTACGCAACTGCATGGAAGACATTTATACTGCAATGGACCCAACATTTTAGCAACTTTTGAGAAGAAAATGAATTTGATATATGTGGCCCCAAGACTGGAGAAATCCATAAGGGCCCCAAATCCTCTCTTAAATAAGAAATCGTCAGCAAATACATACATTTTTTTCCCGCTTGAATTCTATTCTTATTTTTCTGAAACATTTGCGTACATCCATTAGACATTTTTGCATGCAGACTGGTGCTTGATTGGTAATGAGAAAGGACTTTGATAAGGGGTGTTTCAGGATGATAATGTGCTTTAGCTGAGGAGAGTCTAACACTCTGAACTAGCTTCTGGACAGAGTTGTCAATCAATACTAGTCTGCTTGTTATTCCAGAGAACTCACTGTCATTATTTCGTCCGAGTAATTGTTTGGACCTTTGACCTTATGGCGATATTAGTCGGAATTAATGCCAGATGACGTAATCAAATGTCCTTAGAATTCAAGAATTTAGCAGATCCTCAAGTCATCAGTGATTTAATTTAAAGGGTCCATATTCTGCAAATAAAGCATTCATATCTTTCCCTGATGTCCACTTATAAGGTTCATCATGGTTCCTTGCACGAAAACTGTCATAATAAGCATTTTCACCTTCTCATTGACCCTTAGAATTAGACTTCTATATGTAAATAACCTCTGTTTTTCTGTGATATGTTCCCAAATCTAACACTGATGTAACTTTTAAAGCTTAAACTGTCATTTTTGTAATAGGTTATCTGTCACAAGTGTCTCCTTATAGTTGAAATGTGTCATTTCTGAAATGAATTTGCAAAAATAATGACTTATAAAAAACCTTTATCATTTTGAAACAGGTTTCTTGTTTCAACCTTGAGTGGCTTTCTTATAACTGTAACTCTTTATTAAGTTGGGATTAGAGAAATTATTTTAACATAAAAAATTTGACACTTCACCTTTAAAGAGTGACTTGTCTAATTACTGACAATAGGACAATGAGAATTTAAGAAGGACTTAAGTTAAGATGAGATTTTTAACCTGAAGGACGATGTGAAGGAGGAAGAGACCTTACGGCTGAGCCTGGCAGATGTTCTCTTTCTCTACTCTACACTTTTTTGCACTCTTCTGAACACAGTCATTTTCTGCTGTACGGGACATTGGGCACGGAGACTCATCATTACTCATGTGAGGAGGTCTCCAATAACAAGGGCAGCTAACGGACAATGTTTGAATGCATTAGCTGTGCAGTAATGCATAATGTATGACATGGTGTTTGCGTGAAGGATGGTCTTCACCTGGCCTGTGGGCCAGAGATTATAGTCAAAGAGTTGGGGCGAAGAGATGAGATTATACCGAGGGAGAGTTTCAGTCCATTCATCTTTGTAGCATGACCGCTGAAGGGACTCAGACACAAGAGTTCGCTTGCGGCAATGCAGTGAGAATGCGTTTAACACCAAACAAGATCTGTCCTAGGCAAGAGTGCAGTGTTTTAATCATTGATGTGGAAATCATTTATCTTTTTGGTGAGTTATTACTGTACATAGTTCTTCTCAGTGCCCAGATTAGTTTAAATCATGCTTTCAGAGTTTTGTATTCCTTGAAAACAAAGTACAGCTTTGATAAACAACTCAAATATGATGTTTGTAATTATTTAAATCACTTCTAGTCTCTCTTTGCATTTACAAATTTAAGTAGGATCTTGTAAAACTTCAGAAACACTTTTAATGTTAACAACTCCCATTCATTTAGCACAATGACACAACTGCCATCTCGTCTATGACAAGAAGGCTGGTTGTATGCTGTCTCATGGAACGCCAAGTAATGGCATTAAGTAAAGACAAAATCATAAAAAAGACTGAAGTGACTCATACATTTTCATTGACTTGCAGCCTTCTTATGAGGAAAATAGCTACGTATCTGTTCCTGAGTTGATGGATTCTGATGGTTTCTGTCTTCTTTTAGACATGCAAAGGGGAATTCAATTAGAATGAATAGTTTTTTATTAACACATGCTGATTGCATTGTTTTAGCTCCCGATTAAAAAAATTCCCTAAATTTTTAGCCAGTAGGCTTTAGTTATGTCACTGCAATAAATTGCTATAAATTGGGGGTGGGATATTCACATTCAAGTATGTGGAGTGGTGGTGGTGTAGTGGTCTGAGTGGTGGTGGTGTAGTGGTCTGAGCACATAACTGGTAATCTGATAATCAGAAGGACGCTGGTTTGAGCCCCACAGCCACCACCATTGTGTCCTTGAGCAAGGCACTTAACTCCAGGTTGCTCCGGGGGGATTGTCCCTGTAATAAGTGCCCTGTAAGTCGCTTTGGATAAAAGCGTCTGCCAAATGCATAAATGTAAATGTAAGTAAGCATTTGGTTGGACAAATATCTGTGTAGTGCAACATGGGTTATCAATAAGTTTGGTCAGCTTTCACTGAATAGAAAGACTGCAGTTCTCTTTCTATCATTCATTTGGTATCATGCTATGGGAATTCACCTCAAACTGGAAGCAATGACACCATGTCTGTCAGCTGACAGCAGTAATAAGTGTACCCCACCTCCCAATATAAGACTGGGAGGGACTGCCACTGGTCTCTTCTTCATTCTCGTTCTTGTCCCCATGAATATTATTGGAAGCTATCCTCAGCAGGACTTGTAAGGGGTGGTCGCTGAACAGTTAGTTAGATGGGCCGTTCAGGTACTTTGTAGAGCACAGCTTTTTTCTTTTGAATGAATGAGTGAATGTTACATTTATATAGCACTTTTTCTGACACTACACTCAAAGTGAACAGGGTATTCTCCTCAGCCACCACCAGTTTGCAGAATCCACCTTCATGATGCGACAGCAGCCATAGTGTGCCAGAAAGCTCACCACCAAGCTATTGGAGGAGAGGAGAGAGTAGAGTGATAGAGCAAACACCGGGGGTTACACCTCTACTCTTAACGAGAAGTGCCGTGGGATTTGACCACAGAGTGAGAGTGTTACAAAAATAAAACGATTCTCTGTGCATCCAGGTAGTGGGCTGAGGGAATATGTGAATATAAACACAAAAGCTTCCAAAGAAAAATTTCCAATTTGGAGCTGTAATCCCCAGCTCCGCCGCTAGATGGAAAGTTGGCGGGCATGTGCAGTCCAGCCCTGGGTTTTATTCAGTGGTCGATTTGTAAATACAAAGGGGGATCGTGTAACCAAAATTTTTTGTGTGTGTGTTTTCTACTCCAATCTACTATTTGACCATGTTAGAAAGTGCGTGAAACATTTTAAAACTTGTGGCTTAAGTTTCATGTGAACACAAGGAAGGACAAGTCAGCCCATTTTTTGCAATGGTGAGAGAGTTTGTGCCCTCAATGTTACCAGATTGCAGGACTAAAGCGTCACCCTGGCAGCATATATCCAAACTGTACAAGTGGCCAGAGCTGATTGGGGTATTTCACCTATAGAAATCTGTCAGCCTCACACTTTGAAATTTAATTTTGACCAGCTAATTGCCCTTATTTGCCAAACGTATTAAAATTAAATATTAAATATTTTACTTGCATGATTAATTCTAAGTAATACATGTCACAATTGATCTAAAAGGGATGGTAAGCGGGGAATGGTGGTGCTGTTTGGTATTTCTTGCAACAAGGGGAATGCCATACCCTCGCATGCCGGCTCCACTCAAGCCCTGGTTTTATCTACAATAGAATGGGGTTATCACCTGCAATTCGCTGTAAATCCACCTCTCTTCAACAAGATGTTAATGCCAACAGCAGAGGGGGAGTCTGCCAGATCTTGGAGGAAGAAATAGACAATTTACTAAGCAAAAGAGCTATAAGGGTGGTGCCAGCGGATGACGGACGTCAGGATTTTTACTCCAGGTATTTCATTATCCCCAAGAGAGGGGGAGGTCCCATACTGTATTTGTGGAACCTTAACAAACACCTCAGAAGGTACAAATTAAAAATGCTCAAGCTCAAAACGCTCTCTCAATTTGTTCATCCCAGAGATTGTTTTACGTCGGTCGATCTGAAAGACACAATTTAGCGTTTACCCATCACACAGAAAATTCCTAAGGTTTGCTTATCAGGGAGTAGCCTATGAATTTTTGACAGTGCCTTTCGGACCGTAATTAGCACCGAGAGTGTTCAGCAAGTGTGTGGAAGCAGCGCTATTGCCGCTGAGATTAACTGGTCTCAGAGTGTCTGCTTACCTAAACTATCTACGGATCTGTGCTCCATCACGGCAGCAAGCAGAGATAGATATGAGAGCACTTGTGTCTCATTTAGAGAACATAGGTTTCAAAATAAATGAGACAAAGAGCTGTCTGGTGCTCTCACAAGAAATAATATATGTGGGTCTCAGATTACACTCCGATCTGTATCGATAATTTCTGTCAGAGGAGTGCATCGGATTGATTTGCAGCTGTTTGGCCCTTTTTCAGAGAGGTAAAAAATTTCTATGCCTGTTGGGTCTGATGGCCTCGACAGCATCTGTCATTCCATTGGGACTATTGTGAATGAGAGAGTTTTAGCACTGGATAGCTGCACAGCACTTGTATCCTTGCCATCACTTAAATCTCAGGGTGACAGTGACGTCAGAGGGGATGCTTGCTCTCTGTCACTGAAGAATACACGCTTTTCTTCACGGGGGAATCTCTTTGGGGGCAGTCTCTCTGAGGAATGTGGTTATGACAGACGCTTCACTCACAGGTTGGGGCGCGGTGTGCAAAGGCTGAATAGTCAATTGGCATTGAAGCACTTTGCACTGCTCCTTCAAAGCCACCATGTTGTAATCAGATTGGACAACATAAAAATACAAGGGAGCAAGCAATCACAGCGACTTCACAGCTTGGCACAAAAGCTGATTGTGTGGAGCAGTGCATTATTTCTCTCATTGCTGGTGACACATGTTCTGGGAGTTATGAATATGGAGGCAGATCTCCTGTCCAGGGGGAATTGTACACATTTCCCCCAATGCATTTAATCATTCCAACTCTAAGAAGAGTAAGTTAATACGGTCACTCAGTCATACTGATTGCCCCATGCTGGCTTGAGAAACTGTGGCTGGCAGAAAAAATACAACTCTTGTATAGCCAGCCTTGGCCCCTCCCACTGCTCAAGGACTTGCTGTCGCAAGCACGAGGGGAAATATTTCACCTCGACCCGGACCGAGTAGCTCTTTGAGCTTGGCCCATGAGAGGCTAAATTTGAGTGTTACATGTTTACCCCAAGGGTGATTGAAATGATTCAGAGTATGAGGGCTACCTCAACACCCTTTGCATATGATCGGAAAAGGAGTGTGTTTGAGCAGTGGTGTGCACACAGACACATTGTTCCATTTTTATGTTCAGTGGCAGATGTTTTGTGTTTTCTTCAGGAACATTTGGATAAAGGCAAGGCCTTTTGTTTAAATACTAACATACAGTATAAGGGTATCACTGCAGTGTGTTTATTGTATTTATTTAGAGTCTCACAGACACATTACATTAACTTATCCCTAAACCTATCCCTAATCTTCCCTTCAAAAAAAATAACATTGGTTTTACTGCAGTAACCATAAAAAATTTTTTTGTTTCAACATGGTATTTTGTTGAAAATTTACAGTAACCGCAAAATCTTACCACCATATTACTGTAATAACTCCATGGTTAATTGCATTAAAACTATGGTTTCTGTTGGGGGACAAAGCAGGGAAGCTTTTGGCTAGATATGTAAAGCAGAGAGAGTCTTTCTCTACCATTCCCTCAGTGAAAGCTACTGGTGGTGAAATATTTACCTCAGCCATTGATATTAATAATGTTTTAAAAAAATCTTGATCTCTATAGTTCCACGTCTTCGTCTACTTCTAGAAACTTTGTGGAACCATTAGTTCTCCCTAAATTGATGAATGAGCAAAAAAATTATCTTGATTCTGAGATAAAATTGGAAGAGCTTGGCAAGGTAATTAAGTGGTGGCATAGTGACTGTCACATGGCATGTTGAGCATATTACAGCGGAGACATAGTGCATGTGGAGGCTTCATGCTATTCTCCGTGGCATCCATGCACAACTCACCAGGCACCCCACCGAGAGCAAGAACCACATTATAGTGACCACGAGGAGGTTACATCATGTGACTCTACCCTCCATAGCAACCGGGCTGTGGCAGCGGGGGCGTGGTCATGCACCCGTCCGGGAGAGAAAAGCGGTAAGGGCGCTTACACCTGAGCTAAATTATGTCTAACACCTGTCTCTAATTTCAGTGTGCACGGGAAGAGCGGCATAGAAGGCAGCCAGAGGGCCTCCATGGGGAGAGAGAGACTGACTTGAGAATTACTGTGTGTTAATAAGAGCTTTCTTTGTAAAAGTGTTTTGTGCACGTGCAGATTAATATAATAAAGAACCTCACCTCCGAGCCACTGCTTCAAGTGTCATCCCTTGGAGGAGATCTTTTACACAGGCCAATTTGGTTGCTTAGAAGACTTGGCTGGAGTCACTCAGCATGCCCTGGATTTGAACTCACGACTCCAGGGGTGGTAGTCAACATCTTTACTCCCTGAGCTACCCAGGCAGTGATCAGTCTGATTCTTAAAAGGACAAAGATCCAAAGATCCGAAAGAGTTACCATCCAATTTCCCTAATCCAGCTAGATGTTAAAATACTGTCAATAATTCTCGCTAACCTATAGTGTAAAGTTATGACATCCCTTATACATATAGATCAGGTGGTGTTTATTCGGGGCCACAGCTCCTCTGATAACATTAGTCATTTCATCAATATTATGCGGTCAGTAGCGAATGATCAGAATCCGGTTGCGGCATCTCACTTGTTGCCAAAAAGGCGTTTGATATGGTAGAATGGGATTATCTTTTTAAGATTTTGGAAATATATGGGTATGGGAATACTTTTATTGGATGGATAAAGTTAAGTGTTCTGTCTTGCCCTGGAACCATTAGCAGCCGTGATAAGAAGGGAAGATGATTTTTCAGGGGTGGTGGCAAGAGGTATGGCGCATAAACTTTTGCTTTATGCAGATTATATTTTATTATTTGTCTCTGACCCCATTAGATCTATGCCTTGCCTTCATAGAATTATTCATTCCTTTTCTAAGTTCTCAGAATACACAGTCAATTGGTCTAAATCCGAAGCTTTGGCTCTGACAGCGTACTGCCAGTAACGGTTTTCCAGCCGGGTGTCTCCCAGTGGCCCAAACAGGGCATTATGTATTTGGGCATTTTATTCCCAGAAAATTTGTCTTATTTAGTTAGAGTTAATTTTGACCCCTTAATAAAATGGTTTTCGAGCGATGTGGACAGGTGGGCATCATTATATTTATCTATAATTGGGAAGGTTAATTTTATTAAAATGAAATGTATTCCAAAATTCATCCACCTGCTACAACCTCTCCCTGTTGATGTCCCCTCTCTTATTTTAAGCAGTTTGATAGCGAAGTCCTTTATTTGGAATGGTAAGCATCCTAGATTGCATTTGAATAATTACACAGGCCGATTGACAAAGGTGGGCTATGCATACCCAAGATTTTGTTTTTTATTATGTATTTGGTCTCAGAAATTTGGCTCGTTGGATGCTTCCACCTGAAAGAGCCTCTCCTTGGTTTTGTATTGAACAAGAAGTTCTTGCCCCTATTTTGCCATTATAAAACATTTCTACCAAACTAATTGGAGAAATTAAGTTACACCCTGTTATCTTGCATTTGCACTCGGTATGGACAAAAGTGTTTAATTCTGACATTTATATAAATGTTGCCACAAGCATATGGCTGAACTCTTAATGACATATTAAAAAGTCCCCTTTCTGCTGGTCAGAGTGGATTGTGAGGGGGTTGCTACACTTGGTGACCTGTATGATAGTGGAGTGTAGAGATCTTTTGAAAATTTGGTTCAACATTTTGGGATTCTGAGATCTCAGTTTTATAGGTATTTACAGCTGCACCACCTGCTCTGTATTGTTTTTAGGAGTAGCACACAGCCCCCTAAAGCAGCAGATACTCTGGGAGAGGTGATTACTGATTTTTGGAAAAGGTCATGAGGCATCAGTGTATTACTCTCTGCTAATTCAGAGTCTGGGGGACGGAGCTTCAGCTTCTCTCAAGAGATAATGGGAGAAATATTTAAATTTGGTATTGGAGGAGGGAGTGTGGGCTGGGATTTAAAAAAATGTCAAGTCTCCATCTAGAGATGCAAGGGTGCGCCTTATGCAATTCAAGATTTTTGATAGATTCTATTGGACCCCCTCTAGATTGTATAGGCTTGGTCTTAAAGACACACCCACCTGCTGGCAATGCCAATCAGAAGTTGGAGACACAACCCATGTTTTTTGGGGTGAGTTAAGATCCAAGAATTTTGGATGAAGGTTCAGAGTTGTTTGTGTGACGTTTTGGGCATTAAAATTTTACTTTGCCCCAGACTTTGTATTTTGGGCGATGGGGCAGTCAGAAATTGGAGGAATAAACATAAAGATTGTGTCACCAGCATCATGATTGGCAGACAAATAATTTTAAGGGGATGGAAGTCAGGACAGAGCACCATTATTTCAGGAGTGGTGTGTGGAGATGGGGAGGGTGGCAGCTTTTGAGGAGGTGGCAAATAGAAGGCTGGGGTTTGGGAACTTGTTTGTCAGGAAATGGGGTAATTATTTAGCATTTTTGGGGGACTCTCGGGGAGGGGATGGGGAGAGAAAAGTCTAGTTTATTTATGTATGTTCATTATATATTTATTTAGTCTTTTTTCTTTTGTGTGTATTATTATATGTGACTACAAGTGTGTTCGTTTGGGGTTAGGGTGGGGTTGGTGGTTAGGGAGGGATACAAGTGGGGGTACAATTTTAAATGTAGATTTGATGTGTATGTCTTGGGTTTTTCTCTGTTGTGTATATCTAAATCAATAAAAAATGTTAATTACAAAAAACAACAACTATGATTTGTCAAAAAAACATGGTTACTACAATATTACAATAGTAGCTTAATACAGTGCTGTAATCCACACACAAGTGATGCTGAGCCACAGAAATTAGTGTGATCAATGGACACCGCCTATGGATCAAACCCTTCTCTGCACTCCCTGACATTCATCATGTCCAAATTACTGTAATGAAATAAAAATGTATACTCATTTGAATCAATTAATTTAATTAGTAATTTAGTAATTAATTTAAAGGAAATATTAAGAGTGGAAACAGGAAATCGGATGGGGAAAAGAGTGGGACAAAAGGCAGAATCAAACCGAGTCTCTAGGACAACAGTAAACATTCATGCCATCTGTACACCCCACGCCACTGCAGCGACATCTAATGTCTAGTTTGTCATATATTCCTGTTGTTTCACCAGACTATTGGGGTGAAAATAGCTGCACTGTGTGGCAGATGGTATTTACACCGGGGTCACTAAGCAAATGTCATGCATGAGTCACATGCACTAATTGTATTATACTTTTGGATTCTTTTTTAAGTCCCTATCAACTGCTATTGTACTGAAAAGAAGGAATATGCATTAAAACTTTTTCTTTTATGTTTTGCATTACAAAGTAAGATAAATTGTGTTGGAATGACATGAATGTGAATAAATTATGATAGAATTTTCATTTTTTAGATTTAGAGAAAAAAACCTCAGTTCTAAGAATATATATATATATATATATATATATATATATATATATATATATATATATATCTAGAGAGAGAGAGGAGAGAAAGCCCTCATATAACAATAATTCAATATATATTGCTGAAATAATTATACATAGTTATCTTTAAATATTAAAATGTTATATATATATATATGTATATATATATATATATATATATATATATATATATATATATATATATATATATGTATATACAGTGAGGGAAAAAGTATTTGATCCCCTGCTGTTTTTGTACGTTTGCCCACTGACAAACAAATGATCAGTCTATCATTTTAATGGCAGGTTAATTTGAACAGTGAAAGACAGAATAACAACAAAAAAATCCAGAAAAACTCATGTAAAAAATGTTATAAATTGAATTGCATTTTACTGAGATTAAAATGCATTAGACTCTTGTGGCAGAAGAGTTAATCATTGATAAGACGGCTTTAGAATACAATGTATTGTTTACTAACATATTATTGAACATAAGACAATCATTGGCATACAGCTCACAGCAATCCAGATTTATTATGAGGGCTTGTTTAAGTGCATTTTGACAGAAAAAATAGGCACTTTTAAAATCTGTGATTAATTATTAGAAAATTATTTGATTAATCACAGTTAAAAATATGAATCGACTGACCGCACTAATACATACATTTATGTACAGATGTATTCCAAGCCATCAGAGCAGATGTTACACAATTCATCCACATCATCTACAATTCGGCCCTTATGTCAGGGCACCATTATTGCATATTTCGTTGGCTGTTTTTGGAGTGGCCATTTTAAGGTGTGGGTGAACCGCAGAAGACACATACTGTGGTTAAACTGTGCTGACTGAGCAAGTGTGAAGACATGAGTGAAATTTTGAACTCACATATTCTGGGGGCTGTGCTCATTAACTCTCTCAGTGTGAGGTAGTCCAGAGCACTGTCATTCACTTCCTGCGTCCGACTCACACTGTTGTTGCGTTCAAACAGTGTGGGCCCTCACAGCCTGATAACACAGATCCTGTCATCAGCCCATCAGTCCCATAAAGCACCTCATATGTTCGCGCAAGCCGCTCCTGTGGTAAGCTGCCCACACTGTTTATATTTAGCCCTCCTGTTGCCCTATGTCAGTGCCACAGGAGAAGAGATGCTTCTGGGCCTTTTTACCAATGACACACACACACACACACACACACACACACACACACACACACACACACACACACACACACACACACACACACATGTTGTGTTTCCATGTTTTATGGGGACTTTCCATAGACATAATGGTTTTTATACTGTACAAACTTTATATTCTATCCCCTAAACCTAACCCTACCCCTAATCCTAACCCTCACAGAAAAATTTTCTGCATTTTTACATTTTCAAAAAACATAATTTAGGTTGATTTATAAGCTGTTTTCCTCATGGGGACCGACAAAATGTCCCCACAAGGTCAAAAATTTCGGGTTTTACTATCCTTATGGGGACATTTGGTCCCCACAAAGTGATAAATACACGCTCACACATACACACACACACACACACACACACACACACACACACACACACACACACACACACACACACACACACACACACACACACACACACTTGATGGGTTTCCATATTTTATGGGGACTTTCCATAGACATAATGGTTTAAATACTGTACAAAATGTTTATTCTATCCCCTAACCCTACCCCTAAACCTAGCCCTCACAAAAAAAAAATCTGCATTTTAAAATTTTCAAAAAACATAATTTAGTATGATTTATAAGCTGTTTTCCTCATGGGGACCGACAAATTGTCCCCACAACGTCAACAATTTTGGGCTTTACTATCCTTATGGGGACATTTGGTCCCCACAAAGTGATAAATACATGCTCACACACACACACACGCACACACACACGCACACACACACACACACACACACACACACACACACACATTATAGCGCTCAGGTGTGTGCACCCTTACCGCTTTCTCTCTCTTCGGAAGAGCGCTAGACCATGCCCTCGCCGCCACATACCCCCACCACCTGACTCAGGCTGGGGAGACATCCGGTCTGCCCACCACGCCCTCTCCATTTCTGGAAAGGATGTCAATGACAGCCATCTACGCCCCCAGTCTATAGACCACCTCAAACCTAAACAGCTGAAGAGCCAGATACCACAGGGTGATCTTCGCGTTGGTACAGTATCTTTCATGCAGTGGAGACATTGGAGCGGGGCGTAATCTGAACAGAGGGTGAAGGCATGCCCCAACAGGTAGTTGCGGAGAGAGAGGATGATGGCATCTTCTTGATGGCAAGACACTCTTTTTCAATGGTGCTGTACTTAGTCTCCCTCAGTGAGAACTTGCGACTAATGTACAGCACCAATGTACAGCGTCCATCTGTAAAATTAAAGGGAGAGCGAAATCGGGTGAATGTAAAATTGTTCTGTCACGAAGTACAGCTTCATCATGCAGTCCCTCAAATACAGCTATACTTGAAACTCAGTCGAAAGAAAATGAACAAACTTTACATTATAATTTATAAAACTACATATCAGGGTTTATACATAAAATATACCCAACATATTTCATCTGAATGTATAAAAATGTTCCCTGAAGCACAGGAAATATCAAACAGTCATGACATTTGAAACATTTGTGAATTAAACTGTGTACTCGTGGGTCCGGTAGAGTTTAACTGCCGTATCGTTCAGTTCCTTTGCAAAGCTTGAATCATATTGAGGTTGGTTCACAAGCAATCCACTCTGATACAAGACAAAAGGATACAATCCACATTGAAATGTTCTGAATATGCAAATGTAATACAGTCCATGGTGATGTTGGGTGCTTCAACTGAAGTGGTAGTGGTGGTGGTGTAGTGGGCTAAATAACATAACTGTTAATCAGCAGGTTACTGGTTCAAGCCCCACAGCCACCGCCACCATTGTGTCCTTGAGCAAGACACTTAACTCCAGGTTGCTCTGGGGGGATTGTCCCTGTAAGTCGCTTTGGATAAAAGCATCTGCTTAGTGGTCTAAGCACATAACTGGTAAGCAGGTAATCAGAAGGATGCTGGTTCGAGCCCCACAGCCACCACCATTGTGTCCTTGAGCAAGGCACTTAACTCCAGGTTGCTCTGGGGGGATTGTCCCTGTAATAAGGGCTCTGTAAGTCGCTTTGGATAATAATGTAAATGCATAAATATAAATGTTCAACTGGCTTCAACAGGCCAAAGCAGAGACACTGGTCTTCACCGGAGTGACACCTCAAATCTTCCGTGATTGTTTTTAATAGTTGAGCTTGTACCGTTCTTAAAACATGCCGCACATCGCCAGAAATCGCCAGGGTTGTAGTGACCACACCAGACAGCCAGCTGATTAATCTCCCATTTGTATGCAGACTAGTCACCATTGCGGATGAGGCCAACGATCGTGGTGTCATCTGCAAACTTCAGGAGCTTGAAACTGGGGTCTTTTACAGTGCAGTCATTCGTGTATAGGGAGAAGAGCAGTAGAGAGAGAACGCATCCCTGAGGAGCACCAGTGCTAATACTGAGGGTCCCGGATGTGAGTTTTCCCAGTTTCACTAGCTGCTGCCTATCTGTCAGAAAGCTGGTGATGCATTAACAGATTGGGGTAGGCACGTAGAGATGGGTCAGTTTGGTTGAGAGAAGATCAGGCATGATGATGTTGAAGGCTGAACTAAAGTCCACAAAATAGGATCCTTGCATAAGTCACAGGTCTGTCAAGGTGTTGCAGGATATAATGCAGTCCCATATTGACATATCATCCACAGACCTGTTTGTTTGGTAAGCAAACTGAAGTGTGAACAGAACTAAAATAAAAATAGCACAAATGGGTGAATAAAATGGTCCAGGATGCCTTCAAAACTGCACAAAAGCAAGATGAAAAAGGATGGAGGTCTCCTTTTTAGAGTCATAACTTTTAAACAAAGTCTTATAAAAGATTAATGATAACGGTCAAAGCCATCTAGTGTAAATCCAGGTAGGCACACTTCACTTGTGTGAGTGTGACTCTCTGCGCACCAGTGGGCAGGGCAAAGGGTGCAATGACGAAAAATATGCATTGATGTCTTGCTGGAGGCAGTCATATGCAGATATATTTGGTCCTTGTGATGCCACAAGTTCCACAAATTTTAAACGGCCTATTTCTAGAGCCAGAACTTTGGTTAAAATTAATAATCTAAGTAAGTGTTGCAGGTCAATGGTTAAACAAAATTATTTTGTATGAACTAAATGCATTGTCCTTTGATTTGGCAGATGATGGCTTTTATTATTAGCTTTATATATATATATATGTATCCAAATAAATTTTGTTGTAATCAATATTATGACACAAATGTTGTCGATTGAGCTTAATTTATATTGAAGCTAAACATTTCTTTAACCTTAATATTTTTTGGAACATAACATGATAAATGTTAATTTATGTACATGATTATGATGTAATGCTAAAGCATTTGGCTTTTGTTAACAAAGCACCTGCATGAGTTGGAAACTCTTTTAATACATGTTTATTTTATTTGAATTATCCATTTTGCATTAATATACACAGGTTACTAATGTTGGTAGCTGGTTAATAAATAATCACAGTTCTCCACTTTAAATTAAGGTACACGTTCATAGCTCATAAATGTTGATAAGTCATTAAAACTGTAAATGGTTCACGGGTTACTCATTAAACAGGCCATGATTGTCCAGCTTGCATTATGGTACCTTTTTTAAGGTTGCTAAATAAGTTTGAAAATGCACCTTACATTAAGACTTGTATTACAAAGTACATTTATTGTTACTTAATTCATAAATTACCAATAAAATGATGGGAAATAAGAATTAAGTATTACTTTTAATAAGTGAGAGAAATTAAAGTTGCTGGGATACATTATTGCTGTGGATGAGCATGAAGACCTGCAAGGTGTTTGGCTGAGACATTCCAAATTTGATATGAAGATTACCACCCTGAGTAACGGCATTCATTTGTCTCCAACTCAACAGGCAAATTGACATGAGTCAAGACATAAGAGTAATGAATACAAACACAACACTTTTTATTCTCTCTATAATATATTTTTGCTGCATCATGACAAAAATCATGAATTATGAAATTTCATAAGTAATAAGTACCTTTGTTAAGCATTTATATCATGTGAGTTTAAATTGGCTCACTATTTGGCAAGTATCTTATGAAAGTCCCCCTTTTTATTCATGTTATAACTGCATATAAATGATTTACAATACATTTGTAGATGAGTTATTAATTATTAGTGAATGCCTTTATAAATCCTTTACAAAGGGAACCTTGATGTAAATTGTTGCCAAAAATAAATGTAAATTTTTCAATTCAAGTTTTCACTCAAATTGTTATGCTGATAATGTGTAAAGAAAAACTGTATTATTAACTTAAAAAAATAAAAATAAAAAAATTCACATGAACTGCATATATATATATATATATGTGTGTGTAAGTGTGTGTTTTATTGTGAAGTTTCTGTGTATAATGAAGACAATTTGCTCAGGAACAGATGGCAGGTGTTGATGCTCTCGTTGACAGGTAGCATGTTGTCAGCGCTTGGTGTTGTTATCATACAGAGAACAGCAGCTTTGAGTCTTAATTGGGACCCAGAAGGATTTTTCTGGGCATTGAGGAAGAGAGAGAGATAAAGAGCAAGGATGAGAAAGAGAGAGTCAGACTCGGTATTAAAGTGAAACACATCAAAAACTCACCAGCTGGTCAAATACATTCCTGAAAAAGAGGAGAGAATTCAAGTGAAGGGACTTTTCTGTTCACTCCGTCTAAAGAAGTGTGTATGTACAGGAGAAGCCAGAAATAGAGACAAAAATAGATGCCATGTGTGCTTTTTTATTTATATATCTATGTATTTTTCAGCACATGCTTGATGCCACATCAAAGTCCTCTTCGTCTAATACCCAAAACTTCTCGCAATCTGGGTGTGAATATTAAATGCTCTCTTTGGCTGATTTTCCACCCTACCCCTGAAGGCACCTCAATGAGGCAGAAATTGAATGAGTAAGAGCTGGGGTGACTCGTTGAGACCACTCCAGTCTCTTTCTCCATGCAGAAGATCCGTGGAGAGAAACAGACACAGCGAATGATATTGAAATGGTAATTTCATTGCAGTTTGGTGCAAAGATATTTTTTCATGTGTCATGTTTTTCCACTGTCCACTGCTACATCCACGTAAAACGTGGGGCATGATGAACGATGCTTTCTTGCAAATGTATGGCTAAATGGTGGATGGTGGCAATTGGTTTGCTCAGGGAAGCCTGGGTAATGGAGTGAAAGAGATGACAGCTGCTGGAACCAAGGAAATGAAATATCCGCAAAATTGTCCACTTTTTTGGCATGCGTTTTAGAGGGGTCATTTGAACACTATTACATGGAATCACTTGACTGTCTATTTGATGCATTAGCCTCATACGTGTAAAATTAAAATTCTCTAATGTAAGTCGTTCACAGACCATCAAATGAACAAAACTCTTGATTTGTCTGCCTGTTAGTAAAACATGCTTGTGATAAAAAATAAAAAAACTAGAATAAGTTCTGTAAGAAGAAAATGTTGCTCTAAGGTATGTTCACATACAGCAAGTTCAGTGGTGTCAGGAGTCCCACTTTTTGACCAATTAATTTTCATGACAATTCCAGTTGTTATTTTTAGATTTGCTATTGAATCATTCAATTTGGGAATTGTTTTAACCAATTAATTGTTCACAAATCGGAAATCACTTTGGCTTACAAGCAAATTTTACTTTACATAATCTATCTAGCCTATGGAATATATATGAGCAAAGCTATATACCTATATATAAATATATATATATATATATATATATATATATATATATATATATATATATATATATATATATATATATATATATATATATATATTTATTTCACTGAAGACATTTCTATTAACTGGAATATTTTATTAAGTAACAAGACTTTTCTAGAAAATGTTTTATAAAGCTAAAAAAATTGTTTAAATGAAATGTGATACAGAGAGACTGGCGACCTGTCCAGGGTGTCCCCCGCCTTTCGCCCAATGTTAGCTGGGATAGGCTCCAGCCCCCCGCGACCCTGTACACAGGATAAGCGGTTGACGATGGATGGATGGTGATACAGAGATCAGCTTGAGCATGTTGTCACTTTGTGAAGAATCTACTGCTTTGTGAAGAAACCTTTGACCTGAAGCTGGATAACAGCAGTAATTTAGAGATCCAAAAGTCATGATGTGGTCATTTACTTCCATCTCATATTCAATAAAGAGGTGTGAGAGAGACAACCTACATTATGTTGTACTTTGCCAACAAAGTCATTAAATTTGTTTTCCTTTATCTACTCATTATAAATGGAGAAATTTGACATGTATTCTTGCTCTGAAAGATCCGGCGTAAAAAACCTGTGCCAAGTAAAATATGCAGATCACGAATGGTCTGCTATGGCGACCCCTAACGGAAGCAGCCGAAAGATGAAGAGTTCTTGCTCTCAAAGTGACATTACTGCCATCTGCATGATTATTTATGTTCTTCACACAAGAGGACTTAACGTTTTTGCCTTTGCCAAAGGCTTTGTTGACACAATAAATCCATTTACCGTTGCAAGAGACCATGCTGAAATGGTCTCATCTCTCTCAACTTCCCACTGGTGTCTAGCCAAACAAGCAAAGGCATCTCATGACATTATTGAGGAGAAAATGACTGTTTTCTGTTTGTTTTCGGACCATATGGCACCATTAGTTGTGTAATGACCCTGAGGCCACTTTAGAGCTCCATGCTGCCCCCAGTGGCCACTCATCCACTCACATTTTTATGTTTTTTTGCATGCTCCAATTAGCACCCACAAAATGCTCATTTGCTGTTTATGATATTGTGCATCTTTGTTTAGGTGTACCTGTTGATTTGACAGAAGCACTGCCTTTTCATATGCATCATGCAAGTGTGCTTGTCAAAACAAGAATTAGCTCATGCAGCTGCAACTTAAAAACAAAACAAAACAGTGTGTTCAGTTCATCCCCATCCCCAAAAGTGGTAAGATGGTCTATTTTGCTGTCTTTAGAGGGGTTTTGGGCACTTAAACACCAGATAAACAGTTAAACACCAGTCTTGCTAGGCTGGGAGACCAGCTAAGACCAGCAAACCACATTAAGCTGTCTGTAGCTGTTTTTGTCAGTAGGGATATGATGAGTCTTTTTGAAGAGATATTTCAGAATGTGGTGCAGCCTCTCCAGGCCCCTCAAGGGATTCAAACATGGCCTTCAAATATGACTTGATGTTAATCATTAATTAGTGTGTGTTTAATGAGACCAAATGCTTAAGTAACATGCTGTGTAGTGATTCCCTACAAGCTTGGTATTGGCTCTCTGTTAGCAAGGTCAGTCTACATGCCGGTGAATGAGAGAAGATTCAAAACCAACCGCACTTCTTAATATGCATACTTCCATTATATATAATATGCCAAAAAGCAGTATATTGAACGAGTAGGTCACACAGCATATCTAAAGAATGTACTCAGTCTATGGTTGAGGAATATGTTTTTCATTAAATTAAAAGAAAAGTTCACCCAGAAATGGAAATTATGTCATCATAAACTTACCCTCATACCGTTCCAAACCCATTAGACATTCTATCTCATGCAAAATTTAAAAGGAAAAAATACTGAATATTCGGTCCATCTTTTAAAATGGACCCACTTTATAGCTTACAAATGTACCCAAAAGTAACATAAAAGTAGTCATAAATTTAAGGGCTCGGAGCAGAAATGCCCCTGTAATGACTTCACTTTTGTTTGTATCATTTTATATATTTCAGTATATGCCTAGTTAAGCACCAGTTGCAGCCATTTAAAAAATGCATCCATGAATGAATGCTAAAACTTGAAACGACACAGAATTTTCATGGTAACCTAATCTTAACTGCAGCATGGTTGTTTTGTGAAAATTGTTATTACATAAAGTGATAGATAAGTCTCTTGAACGGACATTCAAAAATCATAATTTTTACAAGGAGGACTATAATACCTGGAAAAAGCTATCTGATTATAATTTTACAGACGGAAAGAACAGGATATTTTTTAAAATGTGGGTGGTTACGGGGTTGAGAAGGAAGAAAATGACGGAAGGGGGTCAAGAGTTCCTTCCAGAAAACACTCTGAACAACTCATAATGAGTGACATAAAAACAAGTGTTTTGGGGAACCTTGTGTGCATATCAGTCATGGGACAAAAGTGAAGACAGTAGAACAGTTTGCAAATCTGCAAAAAAGTTGTGGATGTTTTGTTCAAGCATTTGAGAATAAAGTCGGAGCAGACATTACTATCAAATCCAGCACTGCTTTGAAACTTATTTAATTAATTTGTAGATATTTATTCTTAGTAAACAGTGTATTAGGTTTAATACAATTTCAAATCTATTGCCAGAATTTGTGGCATGATGATTACCATAGAAAATAATTCAGACTCATCAAAAAAGATTGCATTCAGTAAGGCTCATAAAATGAAAGTAAACAGGTCCGATACACTGTGCTTAAGCACTTTGCATACTAACCTTGTCTTTGTAAAGTTATTCAGTATTTCAGCTCCATTTTCATTATGATGTAACACTGGTAAACCATGTAGGTACAAATCCATGAAACTTTCACACAATGTATAAGGTACAAAAAAGAGAGCTGACATGAATTCTCCACTGTAATGTGAGCTCATGCATGAGGCAGAACTGTGATTGGATGGAAGCGTTCCTTCTTCTGAATATTGTGGAGAAACCCTACGAATCTACTGACCTACATGTCCACTGTCCTTTACACATATACCTCATTTTTGTGACATTGCTTCAACTTTCGTTTTTAAACCGGAAGAATGAAATGGCTCAATAAAAAAGAAAAATAACCACTTTCCGCTTAACAGTAAACATTATGTGTGCTATCAATGTTTTCAGTGATGTGAAACCTGTACATATCTGTTAACAATGTGTTTAGGGGTTTCATGACCCTTTAAGTACATACTCTGAAAGTACAGGTATTCTGACACAGCACAAGTTCTAGCATCACAGCCAAGATAGAAACAAAGAACACAAGCCAAAAGTTGCATGCACAAGGATAGGATTTGACTGTTGAGCATCACAGGGATCTTTTAGATATAATATCTTGAGAGAGAGTATGACTCACCTGTTTGCTCAGTTAAGGGGAGTGCAGTGTCCTCTCTGATTCTCAGGTGTCTGTCACAGGTTAATAAATGTAAAGCCAGGAGCTCAAGGGTATAGTCTAAATCTCTGGTAAGATAATATACCTCTCCACCAACTTTTGGAAAGTCAGATAAAACTTCTCATTTACACCTTTCTGTAATTGCCTCTTTCTGTATCTTCCATTGTTTAGAGAACTTCAAAAGAACAAAAGAGTTTACAAGACACAGTACTTTTCACCGTGCAAAAGATGAAAGATCGATGTTTTGTTTCCAGTATTTTAATTAATGAAGTCCTTGAAAGGTAACTCGTGATTGACGTTAATTTTCCATTGTTTTTGATATGAGAACAATGGAAAAACTCAAGGCAAGGCATAAAAAACAACTTAATGCTTCATGCAATGAATGAGTTATTTGTGATTTAAATGTAATAATCTGATGCGCATGTAAGATGTTTTAATTAAATCAGATTTGAACATCATCTAAAGGATGTCTTTTGTTAATGAAGGCATAGGCTAAATTGTCAAATTACATTAATTGCTGTAAATTGAAGTCTTAGTACAAGAATATATTACAGAAATTGTGAAAGTGGGAAAAGACCAATGAAAATCATTAAAAACATAAACTTTAATTTTATTAATTTTCACCTCCGTAGCTTGGTCATATGCTGGCAGATATCCCAGTGTTTTGAAAACAAATGTGCATGATAGTATGATACGATGTTATACTGAACTGTTTTCATGTCATCTCAATTTATCTCATCTGTCGTAACTGACAGATGCATATAAGCGTTATGATTTCTAGTACCATTGGTAAAATATGTGTTTTATTTATTTATTTTTAAATTTTTGCTTTCCTGGAAGGGAGTAACCAGTCTGGGGTCTCAAGATCACATTAGAGTGTGCTGGCCCGAACTCCAGGCATTCGCTGATGGAAGTGAGTGCCACCAGGAGGGCCGTCTTCAGTGATTTGCTATGTCTTCCGCGTCCCATCCAGGAGCCAGACATGGAGGTCTGGCCACGTGTGCTGGAGCATGCCCTGCACCTGAGTGAGTTGGTCCTGCCTCAGGGGAATGCGCCAGGGAGGGGCTACAGCCATGAACATCAGGTCTGAGAACCACGTCCGGTTAGGTCAGTACGGTGCAACGAACAGGACTTGCTGTCCATCCTCCCTGACTTTGCACAGTGTCTGTGCAATGATGCTCACTGGAGGAAACGCAGACTTGTGTAGCCCCCAAGGGCCAGGGCATCCGTGCCTAGGGGGCAGTGAGAGGACTCTCGGGAGGTTCACCAAATTTTGAGTATACACTGATCCACAAGCTACTCTATCTTAAACTGTCTCTCGGATGTGCCTGACACTCTGACTCGAAATTAGCTGATAAAAGGAAGTAATATGATCCTAGAACTGGTGATATCTGCTATTCCTAACTCTTCTTTGCAATGAACTGCTTCAACTATTTCAAAAATTGGACTGAAGTTGCAACAGTTCTTGAGTCAACAGTACACTGAACTGAGAATTGCCTCTTTTGGAGGTGTCTGAGAACACTGAGAACCGATGAGCTGCTGACATTAAGCATGCTTGTGATTAAGGGGCAAATGTATGTTTCTGGTGTATTTTGCTGAGCAGAAAGACCTACTGGAAATATGATTATGACTTGATTGTATTAGCATTTTATCAATGTAAAATTATCATCCGGTTATGGCAGTTCTCGAGTCAACAGTACATTGAGTCAATCACAGCAGTTCTTGAGTCAACAGTACACTGATCCAGGGACAGCACAGCAGCTCTCGTGTCAACAGTACATCAAGTCGTTTGCAGCAGATCTCGAGACAAAAGTACACTGATCAGGGAACAGCAGCTCTCACGTCAACAGTACATTGAGTTGATCACAGCAGGTTGCGAGTCAGCAGTACGCTTAACTGAGAATCGACTCTTTCGGAGTCCGACTTACTGTAATACCGAGAGCTGCTGATCAGTGAGCTGCTGATGAGCATGCATGAACCAAGGACTTGAATGATGGGGCGAAACATTTTAATCGAGTGTAATGACTTAAATGAACGTCATTTTTTTAACCGGTTCAATGAAACAAGATGTCCAAAAGTGACTTCCCATCCCTATTACCAGTGCTGGTACTAGCCTTTTGGGTGCCCTAATCAAGTATAATTTGTATGTTTGTAAAACTATTTATAATGTCTTTGACAGTGTAGGAGGTCCCTGGCAGATCGGAGGCCCTAAGCAACTTGCTTAGTTTGCCTATATGGAGGACCGGCACTGTAGATTACACCTTACATTCTGTTAACCCAATGGCCAATATAGAACAATCACAATATTACTGTATGCACTGTAACTACTTTGACACAAAAGAGCTATTAAAATATTCTCACCCCCTTATAAAATCCTGCTCATGCTGTAATTATTGTATATGCAAAGCTGAGCAGATAAGGCTCAGTGACTTAGTCTAATGTTATAACAGAAGCCCTTTAATAGCGGTAATGGGAGGCTGATTGGAGAGCTTTGTTAGGCTATGGGGCGTTGGTGTGATGACCTGTGATTATCCAGGCAGTGTGTTGACTGGATGGAGACCCCCTACCCAGCAGCAGCCAGGGAACCCCACCACATTATTACAGTGAGTTGTTTTGTCATGGAGGTAGAGTTAGTCCCTCATTACAGCCAGTCGCTCTCTGTAATTTTTCCAAGCTATGCAAAATGTCTGAAAATATTACCATATTGTTTGTATTGAGGATACGCAAAATTTTTGCATCACAATTAGCCTTAGCAAGACAAATTCTACATTTAAAATTACATTGTTAGTAGTCAAATAAAAAATTGTGAGACACATTTAGACTATTTAAAATAATATTGGTTGGTCAGTTTTCTTCTGAAAAAGAAAAAAGACTGCTCTCAGTAAGTCAATTGCAAACTATCTTTTCTATTTAGAATAGTGTTTACAATAACCATTTGCAACTATTATTTGTGCTTGGTGTGAATAGGTGAACACAATTCTGGTGTGAATTCTGTTGAACACAAAATTCCGAATTTTAGCCTAAAACCGAATTTTGGCCTCAGTCGCCATTCATTGTCATTGCATTTTTTTTCATATTTTTTCTCAAGGAAAGTCCTAAGTCTTTGGGACATGTCTCTCACCTGCTACCATTCACAAGTTATAATCTTTGTAATTGTGTTTCACAAAGCTCTTTCTCTGTCACACCTTGTTCCCATGTTTTTGTGCATATAAATTCACATAGACACACAAAGAGAATGTAACTGTGTTCCATTACAGGCACAACAAGTTCATATCAGTTCTGCAGCACAGCTTGAAACAACAAAATGTAAACTTAGATTATTTGAGCCTAAGAAATCCAGAGCTTGCTATGTAAACACCAGAAAGTCTCAGTCTAGGAATGAAGCATCCCCAAGCAGCACAGTATGATTTCTAATCACACGTTGAGGAAGGACTCTTTCGCTGGTTGCAAGTGTAAGCTTTAGCATTCTGGGGGAGCAGGGTGTGTCTCCCCCGACAGGGGCCTAGTGCTGTCCCAGTGATGGAGACTGGCTGGCCAGATGCTGTTTCATGCTAGATTAGCCCTCTTGTGGTCAGTTTGCTTTTCCTAATGTCAGCTCCCCTCTGCTGTCGCCTAGCAACCGCTGCTGCAGCCAAGAGGCCCAGCCATGCATGAAGAATTCCTCCTGCCATTTGTAAAGGAGGGTGTGTGTGTGTGCATGCATGCAAGACTGGGCACTGTGCATGTGTGAACTGTATCGAAATGATCCAAATGCCTGCCAGACTCAGGAATACTGAGCTAACCATAAAAAAGTATGTGGGAAAATCTCTTACGAGGAATTTTTTATGCTTGTTCCTGGTGCTAACACCCCCCCCCACCTCTTCCTCCAACATTAAATGGAGTCACAGTCCTTTCAACACAGTTCTTCCTGCACTTCTTCATGGGTGTGAGCCACAAGACAACTGCTGTATGGTGATTCATCTGCTTGATGTGTCTGTATATGCGCATGAAGTAGAGAGAGCGAATGGATCTTGATTACATTTGCAAGGCATGAGCTGAAGTCAAGCTCTGAATTAGATGCTTGATGCTCAATGTTAACGTCAGAGGAGCCTGATGCTTCTCTGAATGCAAGAGAAGCATTTTCTTTTCTAAGCACAGTGAGAAACCCGGGCATGTTAATACCAGGCTGGTCCTCCAGCTGTACAGAGCTCTGAATGATTCAGCACTGGGGAAGTTTCATAGCAAAAGGAAATTATCTTGATTGTGTTTTTCCCGAACTAGTTTAAGAGAGAATAAAAAATGTGTTCTTGATTACTCCAAATGATTTTGTCACCACACTTATATAGTTGATGGCTACATGGTATTTAAGTTAGTGTAAGCCTTGTACATACCCTGCAATATTATGAGAAGCTGTTTTTGAGCTGAAACTTCACACTAGTGGTTCTAAACAGTTTTTTCTTCAGAACTCAAATTTCAGACTCTCAAAGTTTTAATGGAGAAATCTTAAAAAAATCATACTAGTTGACTTACAAAAACTTAAAAATGTTACTCTCAAAGAGAAAAATAGACTAACCTGTATCAATATGAAATTCTGTTTGTTGATTGGTTGGTCTCTATGATATCTTGCTGTATAAGCCTCTTACAATATATTACGATTTTGCTATCTTGTATGAATTATCACTAGCTGTCATGCAACTATATTAGATTTTACATTGGACCTTAAGTGGCGACCTAACACAGTACCAAATTTGTTTACCAGTCAGAAGTAAACAAACATGTCCTTAAAATCAAACATTCAAATGAATATTACCATAAACTGCATAGGCCCAATTATATGCTAAATTATTAACAGTCATAGGCTGGAAATGTATTTTTAAATATCTCCTGAATTTGGATTTATTCATGCATAATTTACAGTTAATCCTTGTTGCAAAGGGTTATATCCTTGTTAAAACTGTATTTAATATAGTCTGGGTAATATTTTATTTTACCATGAGTAGTTCTCTTACGAGAGGTTCTCTCATATTGCGTAAGCTAGTTTACGCTACGGGAAAGATTAATCTTTTCTGAGATATTGAAGCCAAAAAATTATCCTTAATTTTGTATCCATTTTCAACGCAATGCAGCAGCTGCATACCTTGAGCGGGCTAGATAGCGAGCTCATTGGTTGCTCTGCGGCAACTGCTGCAGCCTATAGACGAACTTGAGTGAACTTGCGTCCAATGACAGGCGCCCGCACCATCACTGTATCAAAGCCCACCAGAATGGGCGTGGCTAGAGTGCATATAAGCGTAAGTTCGTAGGCTGGAACCCTGATTTTCATCTATTCAGCGAAGCTCTTCGCATCTCTGAACTGCAGAAGCCGCGTCGCCGATCGAGGGGCATCTAGCAAGCTTGGACAGCGCTCGAAGAAGCCGGCCGTCTTCGCCACCTTCAGCCATCCTGCGAGCTACGCCATCCGGCGACGTATCCTTTTTAGAGCAAGCAACGAGCGTCTTTTTAAAGATGCCTCGCACCACCTGCGCCTCATGCCGCGCCCCTCTCAGCGCCGGAGGAGCTTCCGATCTGTCACATGGCCAGCAAACACCTCTCTGTATGTAAGTCCCATGCCCGTGACTATGCTCGCGCATCACTTCACAGATGTGACTTTTTCCCCATTCACCTCAATCGGGAAGTCACTCACAGAACAGCCTGTCCCTGCTGTCTGCGAGCAGTCATGCATAAGCACAGTAAGCGCGCTCACACATTCTGTTCAGCTCGCTGTGTGCGGCAATCAGGGCAACTTGGCCATTCACCCTCTAGCGTTACACTTCAAAGCGTGGAAAGCTATCCCAGGGATATCCAAATGGGTGTTAAGCACAATAAAACAGGGCTATTTGCTACAGTTCGATCGCCGCCCTCCCCGCTTCAGAGCGCGGCTCGAAACTACTGTGAACATGGAAGCAGCCTGCATGCTTGGTTCAGAAATAGCAAACCTTCTGTGCAAAAGGGCCATAGAGAGAGTGCCACCTTCTCTGAGCGAGTCGGGGTTTTACAGCTAATATTTTCTTGATCCCAAGAAAGACGGCGGCCTCAGACCAATATTAGATCTCAGGGTTTTGAACAAGGTGCTCGCAAAAAGACCGTTCAAAATGCTTACAATCAGGAAACTCCTTGCGCATGTGCGCCAGGGGGACTGGTTTATTTCTCTCGATCTGAAAGATGCCTACTTTCAGATTCAGATAAATCCCCGTCACAGGCCATTCTTGAGAGTCGCCTTCGACGGCCAGGTTTATGGCCGCCAGCCGATCAGAGTGACTCAGACCTGTATCTCAGCTCTGCAGCCCTGGGCAGTGGCCGAATGGTATCAGCGGGGAGTGACGATGGGAGCTGTATCTCGCCGAAAAGTCATCTCGACAGACGCGTCCAACGCGGGTTGGGGCGCGGTCAGCGAGGGCTCTCCGGTTTTTGGCCTATGGTCAGTTCAGGAAAAGCTCCTTCACATAAATTGTCTGGAAATGATAGCGGTGGAGTACGTGCTCGTGCGCTTCCTCCCGGTCATTCAGGGTCACCACGTCCTGGTCCGTTCGGACAACAGATCTGTGGTATCCTATCTAAACCGTCAGGGCGGTGTCAGATCCAGGAACCTCTTCCATCTGACAAAACGCATACTGAGTTGGTCCCAGTGCCACCTGCGCTCGCTGAGGGTGACGCACGTGCCAGGCCACCTGAACGACGGCCCAGACAGACTGTCCAGAGACAATATTTCCCCAGGGGAATGGTCCCTGCACGCTCAAACAGTCCAGAAGTTATGGAGCATATTCGGCAGAGCAGAGATAGACCTCTTTGCGTCAGAAGAGAACTCTCACTGCCCAGTATTTTTCTTGAAAAGCGAGGACCCGCTGGCCCAGTACTGGCCCAACCGCCCGCTTTACGCCTTCCCTCCCGTCTCGCTATTGCCACAGGTAATGCAGAGGATCAGGGAAACGCGTCACTCGGTGCTCCTCATAGACCCGCGCTGGGAGAATCAGACATGGTTCCCGGAGCTTACGCAGCTGTCACTGACAGCCCCGTGGCCCATTCCAGTGAGAGCAGATCTCCTCTCTCAAGCTCGCGGCACGATCTGGCATCCCCACCCAGAGCGCTGGGCGCTGCACGCGTGGGTGATCAACGACTACCCGTTGCTTTGCCAGAAGGAGTAATAAACACTATCATACACGCTAGAGCCCCTTCCACGAGAAGACTCTATGCGTCCAAATGGTCTGTGTTTTCAAAATGGTGCACCGACAGAGACCTGGACCCATGGACATGTGGGGTGTCGTCGCTGCTCGTGTTTTTACAAGAGCTGCTGGATAAGGGCAGATCCCCATCCACGCTCAAAGTGTACGTGGCGGCCGTCGCGGCGTTCGCTGAACCCCTGCACGGCCAGTCACTGGGAAAAACGAGCTGGTCATCCGCTTCCTCAGGGGAGCTAGAAGGATGAACCCCCCGTGCCCCCCATCGGTTCCTATCTGGGATCTTTCCGTAGTTCTCGAAGCTATGAAAGCCCCCCCTTTCGAACCGCTTCAATCCGTGGATTTGAAATACCTTTCACTCAAAACCGTTTTTCTAACTGCCCTGTCATCAGTTAAACGTGTGGGAGTCTGTCAGCGCTGCGTGTCTTGAGTTTGGACCAAGTGACTCCAAGGTCATTTTAAAGCCTAGACACGGCTATGTCCCCAAGGTGATCGGTACTCCTTTCAGAGCACAAATCATTTCCCTATCGGCGCTGCCAGCATCCGATAGCGAACGCAACGCCAATCTCCTTTGCTCAGTCAGAGCACTGAGATTGTATACCGCGCGCTCCGCCTCTTTCAGACGCTCTGAGCAGCTTTTCGTTTCGTTCGGAGGGCGCACCAAAGGTTTCGCCACCTCGAAACAGACACTGTCTAGATGGATAGTGGACGCTATTGCTGCCGCGTACGCGTCAAAAGACCTGCCATGCCCGTTAGGCATTAGGGCTCACTCCACTAGAGGCATGGCCTCCTCGTGGGCATGGTCCAGCGGGATTTCCATTCACAACATATGTGTGGCAGCGGGCTGGGCTTCCCCCTCTACCTTTGTCAGATTTTACAATCTGGAAGTGCCCGCCCTGCAGGCAAAACTACTAGCGGTTTAATACGCTACAGCTCCCCTGGTGAGCTGCACTGACGGGACACATTCCACACAGACCGGCACCGCCGCTCTGTCTTTCCCTTCCCACTATGTGCTTATGTATTACACACACACTGGCCTGCACTCTTGCCGGCCAAATATTATTCTCCCACTCACAAGGGCGCCCCCGGGTCCCCCCACCCCCGGGGCTCATGCAGTGGATGCTTGGCGTGCACGGCGTTGACAATGGGTTCCCGTAGCGTAAGCTAGCTTACGCAATACGAGAGAACCTCTCGTAAGAGAACGAATCGGTTACCTAACGTAACCTCGGTTCTCTCTAGAAGAGGGAACGAGTATTGCGTAGCCAGCCGTGCTCGCGCCACGAGCGATTTTTGCTTCATTCAATGAAAACCAGGGTTCCAGCCTACGAACTTACGCTTATATGCACTCTAGCCACGCCCATTCTGGCGGGCTTTGATACAGTGACGGCGCGGGTGCCTGTCATTGGACGCAAGTTCACTCAAGTTCGTCTATAGGCTGCAGCAGTTGCCGCAGAGCAACCAATGAGCTCGCTAGCTAGCCCGCTCAAGGTATGCAGCTGCTGCACTGCGTTGACAATGGATACAAAATTAAGGATAATTTTTTGGCTTCAATATCTCAGAAAAGATGAATCTTTCCCGTAGCGTAAGCTAGCTTACGCAATACTCGTTCCCTCTTGTAGAGAGAACCGAGGTTTTCGAGGAAAGGGCACATCACACAAATTTGAACCAAAATAAAGTAGAGTTTGATTGGATGTAAAAAACAATGGATTGGTAAGCCTTTTCTCCTTAGTTTAAAAGAAGATTTATTTAGTTATTTATTTTTACTCTCTGAACTATGCACAATGATATGGTTAGTTGCGATTTATCATTTAAATGTAGCTTTATTTTTCCTACCCTATGTAACGATGCTGCTGGTGGCAATGATGAAGACGTTAACGATGAAGTGACTATCCCAAGTGCAGTTTATTAAACAAAACGTGAAATCCAAACAACCGTAAATCAACATGTGAATCAAACATAAACATGAACATGAACATGAACTAGACTTAACTAGACTATGACTTGGCTTGACTATGACTTGACTAACAAACACGGTTACATAAACAATACTTGACAATGGCAAATGAGGGCATTGGGTAAAACAATAACAAGAAAACCAATAAACAGATAGAACTATAAACAAGATAACATGACTAATAACCTTAAACCAATGACAAACTAGAACTGATAAGACAATAAATCAATGAAAACAAAACACATGAACATGGAGGAAAACATGAAATCACATGACAAGGGAACCACATGACATGAAATAGGAAAAATAATTTCAAAATACAAGACATGAAAACAAAACATGAACAAAAACTCATCTAGATATGACACCGTATCAGTGTGACCCTATCAGAAAATATCTGCAACTCTTTTTTTGGGTTACAACCCTCCAGTTGAGAACCACTGATCTGCGCTATAGTCCTATGAAATATCCTCTATTTCAGCAATGCATGTAGTGTTCTTAATCCAGCACCCGTATCAAGATTCCGGGCAGTGCTACAGAAGGGGTCAAGATTTGAACTCTCTCCTCAGCTGCTCGTTCAATTTGATTATAATTGACCTGCAGGCTGAGAGGCATCGCGAGAGAAAGAGCTGGTGTGCAAAGCTGACAAAGGGCTGATTGTAAATATGGCAGCTGGAGAGCCATTCGTGTGCCCGGCACTCTTCAGCCAGACTTGGGTAGAGTGTTTTAAAAGCACTGAAGCACGGGCCACTCGCCTATGGAGCGAGAGCCGAGAGCTTATGATGGGGCTGACCGGAGGTTTCTGCCTCCTCTCGTCCTCTTTTTTTTCAGCACGAGTGGCTTGTTCACATCAATGTTCTGGCCTGCTCTCTTAAAATGGCCACCACTTCATCAGCCACCCACCTATGCTATTAAATACATCAGAATATATCCTGACACTACTGATGTGTTCATGAGGTGTAGTATGGAGAGAAAACTGTACAAGGTGTTTACAGTATGTTTGACTTACATTAAATACAATAGATATATGCATACTGTATATTAACCCCTCTGGTGTCTGAGGGTGTTTTGGGCCTTGACATTTGTGCTTTTTTCAGTTGCTTAAAACATATTAATGGCTAAAGTCTGATAACACTGTATACTCAAACTGGGCTACAATAATATGTGAGCAACATGTATGTACATGTTTGTATTTTTGAGAAAATAACGTTTATGCATGGTTTTTGAAAAATATAAGGCCATATAACACATTAATCATTTGTTCACAAGACTTTTGAGAACTGGATCTGCAGCCTAGAATTTTTCCTACAAAATGATGTGAAAACCGTCCTGATCATTCATTCATACAAAACAATACAGCTATTTAACTTTTGTAAAACACTTTTAGTGTTAGAAAGGCCATATGCGAGGATGAGTGGATGATCATGAATAATGATAAGATTCACTCCTGAGGAGACAAAGACCCCTCCCCTGGGCCTTTCACTGGGGAATATGACAGAGAGAGACTTAATGATCAAAATAAAGTTTTAAGTTAAAAAAGTAATCAGACTATACATATTATTTACATAAAGACATTACATAATTTTAGACCTACACTACCATTTAAAAGAAGTCTCTTCTGCTCACCAAGACTGCATTTATTTGATCCAAAATACAGTAAAAACAGTGATATTTTGAACTATTTTTACAATTTAAAAGAACAGTTTTCTATTTGAATATTTTGTAAAATGCAATTTGTGATCAAAGCTGAATTTTCAGCTTCATTACTGCAGTCTTCAGTGTCACATGATCCTTCAGAAATCATTATAAGATGGTGATTTTCTAATATGGGCATATTTACATCACATTTGACATATTTACACCCAAATACATATTTGCAAGCGCAAGCTTGATGATAATGAGGCAGCATAAACACAGGTTAAAATATAATCTAAACATTCATATTATTGTTATACCATATTACATATCATATTTATATCATACAGCATACAATTTAAATACCTGCTTTAGCCGAAACAGCATTTGAATGTAACTAAAACTTGCCTATTAGGACATATTTCAAATTTCAATACTCTGAATCCTGGCTGGCAAGTCTGGAAACAGTCCCAATAGTAAAATATGTACATGTTTATATAAAATAGCATGTCAACTACTATGTAATAAAAACTAAATGACTTACTTGTCTGAAATTGTATCCACGGCTGGATCAAGTCTCTCTTCAAAATGCAACCGTTCATCGGAGTCCCACTCTTCTTCTGAGGAAATGTGGAATCTTCCTCACCTGTGTATTGTGCCATCTTCCAAACATGCAGAAGAGAGAATTAACTTGATGCTTTTTAAGGCACAGTCGGGGGCGTTTACCATTTGCATTGATCGCCTCAGCACATTAGTGTATGAATAGCGCCCTCTGCCCGTGGGTGTGATCACATTAGGGATAATTAGAAATGAGAAATTGTACATTGCTTAGTTTCATACAGATTACATTGCAGCAGAATATTTGTTTTCAATTTTAATTGTTTTATTTAAAAGTAGACATTTTAAGCTTTCTTTAGATATATGTTTCATGTTTGTGTGATAAGTATTCGCAAAGTTTCAGTAAATTTTTGTGATGTGTTTCAGATATATGCTCACAGCGACAAAGACGTCTGAAAAAGCACTCTTTTTATTTTCTTTATTTTACAAAAGCACAAGGTTTTATTGTTATTGTGAGTGTACACAAATAAAAGTAGACACTTTATAGTCTCTAATGATGTCTTACACTTATCTTTATGGCCCAAAAAGATGAATAAATCCAGCAGGATGCGCCGGCGCGTCCGTCGACCCCAGAGGGTTAAGGTTTCTGTCACTGAACTATCCATTGAACCAAGTTCTTTAACTGTTTGAAGGAAAGCCAATATTATTTTGTTATCATTTTATTTGAAACTGCAAGGTATTTTAACGTAAAATGTGGCCAAGTAAACTATGAAATATATATATATTTTTTTATATTTTTATATATTTTTTTAGATTTATATATTCTTGCACTAAAACTATTCACTCTTGGTCTGTTTATGTTTTTTGTTTCTAAAATGAAATAAATAAATAAACTTGGATACTTGAATTGTTTGGCCTTCAAACAATTAAAAACATGATTTAATCTCCAAATAAAAAAAAAAAATGATGAATGCAGTATGATATTTCTCACTCTTTTAGATACATTGTTAGTTTTTAAAATATTTTTGTGTTTTTGGTGACAATTACCTTGGTGTGACTAGGCCTTAATACTTGATTTAGTAGCAGGAGTAGCATATAAAAAATGTCCAGTACACTTGAACAGTTTTCTGCAGCATAGCTTTTCTAATACAACTTAAAGGAATGGTTCACCCAAAAATAAAAAAACTTCCATCAATCAGTCACCTACACATTGTTTTAAACTTTCTTTCTTGAAACACAAAAGGAGTTAGAAACAATTAATTCACATTTATGCACTTATTACAGGGACAATCCCCCTGGAGCAACCTGGAGTTAAGTGTCTTGGTCAAGAACACAGTGTTGGTGGCAGTTGGGATCAAACCAGCAACCTTCTAATTAACAGTTTACTAGTTATGTGCATTAGACACTACACCACCACCAATTCACATTTATTGCATCTTTTTTTCATACAAAAGAAATTAATAGTGACTAACTTTCTGCCTAGCATCTATTTTTATGTTCCACGAATGAAAGAATGTCATATAGAAAAACATGTGAGTAAATGTTGACAGAATTGTACTTATTGGGTCAACTAGAGGTGTGTGTGCCTATGTGTGTATATGTCTTGTGTGTGTTTGCATGCTTATATATGTGTTTGATTGAAGGTGAGAGCAAGGTGAGCTGATGTTGACCTATAAAAGATGTGATGCATGGAGGACAGACAGCTGTGACAACAGGAGAGAACAGCATTCTCACCAGGTGAGAAAATATATCTGTCTCAACAGCAACACAGTAAAGGAAATAATAGTTTACCAGAGTTGTGAGTTTGAAGTCTGACTTTAATGTGATGAGATAAAAAGACTCTGAAATAATGCAAAGACAACACATCTTTCATTTGCATTCTCTTTGCTGGCTGCACACAAAAACTAACTTGTAACATTGTGGTTCTCAAACGAATTACTCTCATAAATTGGTCCAAAAACATTTTCTAAACATGCGTTTAAATCTGTCTAAAACAGTGGTCAAGAATTAACTGGTTAGCATTAGCAGTAAGCCCCTTCTGATAAATGCCATAACAACATTATAGTGACAAAAAGTGTCTTTGCCATTCAAAAGTAGCTATGTATTTTTACAAAGAGTTATTTGGAAGTAACATATAAATCGCTTATAAATAAGCAAAGATGACAGCATTCAAATAGCATACTTCAGGGTGTGCATGTTCTAGCATAGCAACGGGAATGTAAACTGATAGCTCATTTCATTATAGACCTCCTTGAGACTTACTATAGTAATCCAGATATGAATCCTTCAGTGTGCGCTGTAAAAACCACAGTTCTGCAGGAAACACTGATATGTAAATAATGAATAAGTTGGATGTTTTTCAGAACTGTAAGTTCATTTCAAACTTGTTGTGTGTGTGTGTGCATTCTTTTGGACTTTATTCAGTTTCCTTTTCTTCATTTTGGACTACAGGCCAAATTAAAGTCATGTTGTGACTGACACTCTCATTCAGACCAAAGCAAGCTGGCTTGGATCCCCTCAGGCCTGCCGCAGACAACACCAGGGTACAGGACTGAGTGTGTGTGCATGTGTGTACCTGCAGGCTTCTCTGATATTTACAGCAGGGTCTGCGCTTTATTTAATCATCGCCCCTGGGTTTCCCTTGGATGTTTTTGCCTGCAGCAACTTTAGACAGCTGATGCTATATTTGGTCCATACCAACAGGTCTCCCATTCAGAGTACTCACAGCTGAGATTGAGGATTCAAGGCTGGACTAGCAGTGTTGACAGGTGTGAAACCCACAAACAAGGGGAGCAGGACTGTATGTACGCATGTGAACATATATGTATTTATTTGCTTGTTCTATCAGGAAGACTTGCAGACATGAGTGAAATTTAAGATGACATTTATTTGATGAATATAAAACAGAAATGTAATGTCTCTCTTTGGCGTAAGCCCTGTCTGGCAGTCCAAAGAAGTTGTACTCGGAACCGTTATATCATGCCGGAGATAGGAGGTAGGGGCGAGGAGCCTACCCTCGTGAAGGACGGGACTCAACTTGTGGTGGTGGGGTGGTGGAGGATGCCACGTTAACACACTGAAACAGCAATGTGATAGATTGTGAGCAGAATTATAAAGCATTGGCTTACATGTGATTGGCGAGGAGTTACTTAGCTAATGGTGCGATGATGTACAGCTGCTAGTCTTCCTGTTAGAACTACGCTGTACTTACATTTCCAACCAGGGCTGCAACAAGCTTTTTTGAAAGGCCTATTCAATATTTAACCTATCCAAAACATCTGGTTGTGTCATCCTTTTTTGGGGGTAGTGTTAGAGTGTAATTTCAGTGAATACAATGTGGCTGAAATCTGTCACTGAAATCTGTCACAAAAAAGTCACTTTTATGATTTAAATTCTTAACAATCCCCCACACGGGATACATTTGGATCACTTATTTTTATTAATTTTGGTGATGCAAATCACTTATTTTGGGCAATATTAAAAGGACAGTTCACCCAAAAATGAAAATTCTCTCATTATTTACTCACCCTCATGATATCCCAGGTGTATTTGACTTTCTTTCTTCACCAGAACACATTTTAAGAAAAATAGAATAACATCTTAGTAGGGCCTACTTAAATGTTAAGTAGGCCCTTAAAATCTCAAGAGAATGGAGATTTCTCATTTGCAGCTCCAAAAATCAGAGACAGTTAGCATTAACGTCATCAATAAGACTCCAGCGGTTAAATTAATGTCTTCTAAAGCGACACGATCGCTTTTGGTGTGAAAAAGAGAAACATTTAAGTACTTTTGAACTATAATCCAACGCTTCAGTTAATGGTGGAGTCCAAGCAGTCTCTTGTGTGATGTAATCAAATTGCCATGGATACAGATGTAATCTCACGTTCTTGGTTCTCCACTCGGTTGAAACATCCAGGATGAGCACACAAATGCACCATTGTGAGTAAAGAAACAGATCTTAACCAAAACCAACCAAGATACTGTCAGAGACTATTTAGCAGAGACAGGTCACTTCTATAAAGTGAATGGGAGAAATTGTAATGTCTTACCAAGGAGCTCTAGCGCCCAACAGTCAATCGATGTAGAAAGGAAGTCCCACCTGACAGGTAAAAGAGACAATCACCATTTAGATACAGATATCGCCTGTCAATCAACTTGAAAACTTGCATGTGCATTAGCTATTCAAATTTTACAATATTATGAGGTAAAGAAGCACAATTTATTATACCAGTTATGTCAGATTTTACTGCTGATGTGTTATTTGATCATAAACTTGACCAACAATTTAAGAGGTTTCGGTCTTTCCCCATTCAAGCAGATTGGAGCTTCACTGTCATGACTGGAAATAGCCTACCTAGAGTGTTCCAAAGATGGCCGACAGTGGACTGACTTGCCAGAAAGACTTTGAGACTGTACAGCGTTCCTCATTTTCACTTGTAAACAGCGCCGCTCTTCCGGGTGTGATGCAAGTGCCTCAGTTCTCGCGTGTTTCAAATGCCAATGCAATTATGTCACACACGCATAACACTGCTTGAAGCACGAGTTAAAAAAATACTTAAATATTAATATTTTTGCACCAAAAGTGATCACTTTAGAAGACATTCATTTAATTAGTTTATACTGACTCTCTGTGAATTTTGGAGCTTCAATAGAGAAATATCCATTCACTTGCATTTTAAGGACCTACTGAGCTAAGATATTTTTCTATTTTTCTTCAAATGTGTTCTGGTGAAGAAAGAAAGTCATAAACACCTGGGATATCATCAGGGTAAGTAAACAATGAGAGAATGTTCATTTTTGGGTGAACTATCCCTTTAAATCATGCACCCATTAATATACCTGCAAAGAAGTTATTTCTACAATGGAGTCAGTAACCAAAAAACATTTGCTGCTGGTCATGCTGCATCCACACCTTTAGTTGTCAGTATGAAGTCAAAGACCTCCATTGAATTGGCAGTGATATTGCAGTGATTTAAAAATAATGCAACGTTTGATTTGTAAATGAATCATTGTTCTGAGTTCTGAGTATCTTTATAATGAATCAATTGATCTGATCACAAAACCAGCCAGACTGAATTGGTTTGTGAGGTTTTTGGGTGAACAACTGACTCACTCATTTAGTCTGTCCAAGCACTTCTTTAGTCAACAACTCACTGACTCTTTCCATCTGCAACAATTGTTTCAGACATGTCCAACTAGAAATTAGCAGATTGAACCTTTATTTTATTTTTTCACTGTTTTAGAGCATGTATTTTGCCACACTGGGATGTCAGGGAACAAATGATGACATAAAGAACCGCTGAATCGATTTTTTAACTGGTTCATTAAAACAAACTGTATGAAAGTAAAAATGCTTATGAATAAATTACATGGGCCCTTTAGGCCACATATTCTGCATACCTTGTATTTGCACCCCTGGCTTCAACTCATTTCTCTTTCTATACTTCAATCCTCCACAAATTTCAAAAATAAATAAATAACTATCTTTGTTCGGATCAAAAACCTTATAACGTGATAGAGCACAGAAAATATATTATCTCTTTCATAAGGCTATAAAATCCTGAAGCTTAAAAAAAATAAGTGGGTATTACCCTGGAGATAGTTTGGATATTGCACTGAGTCGGATAAAGGAACAGGCCATGAGAAAGTTATCTCTCCCTTTACACTATACAGACCACATTCACAGAACCAAGCTGAATAAAAGCACATTAAAATGTCAAGGTTTGTTAAATCTTATCTTCAGGATGATCGTTTTATATGAATGTGCTCTCAAACATGGGCTTCATCAGCAATTCAGATGTACAATTCGCTCTGACCTTCCGTAAATGTCCAGCTTGGTTAAACAGGACAGTGAAATGGAGTTTAGGGCAATTTATGTAATCTTGCATGGTGAGTCATGAAAGTTGGCCGTGTTGAATGTCTCAGAACTAGCAGGTGTGTGTTGTAGGGACAAAGCCAATAGGGACCATGAACTGTACTGACTGACTGCGTGTGAATGATTTAGAAACTGGCTATCTGTCTTGTATGTGTGTGTGTTTGGAATACAGAGTGAGAATTCATAGGCATTTGAATGGAGGTTTGGCTCAGATACTTCACTGTTGTATGTGACAGATGGTGGAAAACAGCAAGTGCTGAGGAGAGATATTCAAATCTGATCTTGGAAAATGTGTGAGGGTTTCTGTCCAGAGCAAAGCCTCTTGCAGATAGAAAGATAGCGAGAGTTAGAAGTAGAAGAAGATCATACAGAGGGAGAGGGCTTGATCAGATTTGTGGAGAAACCACAAATTGCCTTTTATTTCCATTCTTTATTTCCATTTGTAATGTTCTAAATGTGTGTATTTATGATTTTTGTCTCTATTCTCTCTATGGTAATTTCTCAAGCTGATTTTATGGTTAGCTGGATCTCACATTAAAGCTATACAAGAAATACTGATCTCATAAAATGTAAATAAAAGGGGCTGCAATGGCAATATACACACAATATACACAATATACACACAAAAAAGGCTAGATTTGACCATTTTGTTACTTTTATTTTATTATATATTTAGATATTAAATGTCAGATTGGTTTTAGTTTATGTTTTGGGAACACTTTACAATAAGGTTGTACTGTAGTTGATAACATCAGTTAACATGATAGTTACCATGAAATGACAATGAATAATAATTTTACCGCATTTATTCATCTGGTTTAATGTTAATTTGTACATGTAATACTGCATTCAATTGTACATTGAATGTGTATATATTAATATTAGTGTATGCATCATGAACTAACATGAAAAAACATTGAACAATAATATTTTGATAAATTAACATTAACCAAGTTTACAACCCTAATTCCAAAAATGTTTGGACAGTATGGAAAATGCTAATAAAAACAAAAAGGATTTATTTGTAAATTCTATTCACCCTGTGCTATATTAAAATAAATACATCGATACATTATTTGATTTTTACCTTATGAATACTTTTAATTAAAGTTTTTTTTAAATATACACTCCTTTTTTGGAGCATGTTGCAATGAAATGTATATACAGTATATATATATATATATATATATATATATATATATATATATATATATATATATAAAAGTGCTTTCAATATAACACATGGTCAATAGAATTTACAACTACTTTTTGTTTTTATTACCATTTTCCATAATGTCCCACGTCCAAACCTTTTTGGAATTAGGGTTATAATAAATGCAGTAGGTGCATTAGTTAATGCATAAGGTATCATGAACTAACAATGTTAACCAATAGAACAAACATATTTGTGAAGTGTTATATAATTATTTTCTATGATTGGAAAATTACTAATTTAGTTTAATCATATGGATTAATTTCATGCTGCCTTTAAATGCCTCAAAATGTTGGTACCCATTCACTTACATTATGAGGACCAACAGAGCTGAAATATTCTTCTAAAAATCTTTCTTTGTGTTCAGCAGAAAAAAGAATGTCGTACACATCTGAGACGGAATGAGGGTGAGTAAATTATGATTTTTGGTCATGATTTTTATAATTTTTGGTGAATTATCCCTTTAAAGTCTAAAATAAGTAAATTATTTTAGTTATTGTAAATATTTATCAATATTAAGAGTCAATAAAGTTATGTTAGCATGAATTTCAGCTTTTACAATACTGCCAAAGTGTATATACAGTAATATAGTACTGAAATTGATGAAGAAATATAACTTTTTTACTGCTACTTTTCATCATTATAGTTTGTGTTAATGAGTATAACCTTTGCAAAAAAACAAAAAAGAATCCAAATGATGGAGAGGAAACGTGCAAAGTGTATAAATAAGAGAATGAGTGGTGTGTGTAAACGAGATAGTGAGAGAGTTTATGACCCATGTCAGCGGATGGTGGTCTTGGTGGTGGTCTCAGTGGTAGTGGTAGACCGCCTGGACTGGGGCTGAAGAATGAAGCGAGTGGAACAGGCCTACACCATCTGTCTACTCATAAAAAGGCAGCAGACCCTGGGCCCTGGCCAGATGGGGGCCCTTTCCACCCAAACCAGCATATCTCCTTCACCCCCAGTGCCTAGCAGGGAGGCAAACGGCCACACTCAGTCTGACAAAAAGACAGAGAAAGCAAAGCCAGCGGGAAATATGTGTCTGCTTCTGAGAGGAACTCAAACCACAGATTGGCCAACACAGAAATGTTACAGCTGCCCTACTCTTCCTCAAAGGCAGAATTAATGGAGTAATCAGTGTTGCGAGAGGGTGAAAAAGTGATGAGTAACTGATGAGTAAACCAATTCTATGGCCATGACGGGCTGTGGAGTTACACCACAGATGTGAAATTATTTTTCAATAATTCAAAGGGCCATAGTAAATTATTCTGCTTATACCATTGTTACCACACCTTAAGACATCGTTCAGGATTTTATCACAGATTCAGCGTCCTGCTTTGATACAGTCCGAGCCTTTGTTGCTAGTTCTAAAACATCACTTTAGAACTAGCAATGGAGGATTGTGAGGCTTGCGCTGCTTTTCTGGAGCACTTACTGGAGTAAAAAGGTAGTGCATTTGTGCATGTGTGTAAGTGCGCATTTGTATGTGAGTTTGTGTTTGAGTGATCGAAAGAGAGAAACTCCAAAACTGAGAGAGATCGTGTTTGGGATTACCTTTATTTTTTGCAGCTCTCATCTAAAGTAACATAGCTTCAAGATTTAAGTTTAAGCTCACTTCTCAGCAGCCATGGGTGTCACCATTTTTGTATATAGCTTTTCTGTTGTAAACCTTAACTGTTTTCAACCCCAATGAAATGCAGGTGTGTGCTGATGTAACCAGTCCTGCTTGAACCAGCATCGCCAGCATGGGAGGCAAGCACACTAACAAGGAGGGTAAAGGCTACAGCCTCTAGCGTCAGTTGCTAGTGTGCCACTTAAGGCTAGGAGAGTGAGGTTTACACACTGGACAGCTATCACGTACCAGCTGGCTCCCACTACACTCACCCCACTAAACCTCACTTCCATCCGGGTCACAGCACCACTGCAACCAGTCCTGCTCAACTCGCTCCGAGTGGGATTTGAACCAGAGTTGCTAGCATGGGAGGTGGGCGTTGGTTGCTAGTTTGCCTCTTGAGGCTAGGGGAGTGAGGTTTAAACACTGCACAGCTATCACGTACCAGCTGTCTCCCGCTTCACTGATATGACGGCTCTGTTTTCACCCATGAGTAAATGTGCGTTATGCGTATGTGTGTGTCCACATGTGTGAGAGTGCATGTGAGAGCGAAAGAGAGGGAGAGGGGGAGTGTGAGGGTGCTTCCCACAGATATTTCAGATAATATAGAAACTGTTGTATTGATCAAGTAGCTGGGGTGTGTTTACGTCTGTGTGTGTTGGCATGTGTGTGAGCACGTATGTATTTGTGTCATTGTCAGCAAGTGTGAGTGAGACAAGGGCGCATTTGAATCGAAATTGAAATAAATTTAGGATATTATAGACATTGTTTGTCATTCTTATCCGATGTCCTTAGCCAATATTTTTGCATTAATTGGTTAATTTTTGTGGTAGCCTGTAAAGCTCTTTGAAATAACTGAAATAATTTGGTGAAGTGATATGGAACCGTTATGCAGTCAAGACCTGGAAATACTTCATAGCCATACGTTTACTGGAAAATAATTGCACACTTTAGAACATCTGTCAACCAATTAGAATCAAGCATTCAACAGACCTGTGTTATAAAGCTTAAATAATACATGTGTTTTAACAAAATAATTAATGTAAAATTATAGGCTTCATATTTCTGTTTTAACCCTCCAAAAATTGGCCATATTCACTTCCACTGTAGTGCCTCATTGTAACCTTGATTTTTGCCTTTTTAGAGAAAAGGACAGACGAGTTGAAATACATTTTTGTCATAATCAACATTATGCCACAAATGCTGTCAACTGAGCTTAACTTGTATTGAATCCAGAATATTTATTTAATTGTTTGGTCATGATACCTAATGCAATAACTAATGTTAATAAAGGAACCTTACCTTACCTTGTAAAGTGTCTTCATAATACAGTTTATTCCTACCTTAACGCATATAGTGGTGATTATGTTTGCTTGTTACCCGAGAGCTATAACAAAAAACAAAGAGTGTGAAATTTATTTTGGAGTGGAGAATTCCCACACACACAAAGAATATTCTCATTTAAGTGGGTTTTGAACAATGTGTTTGAAACCAACATACAACATCTTACTGTTACTGAGATATAGCCCTTGTGACAACTTCCTTGTATGACAACTAGTCCTGTAGCAGGTTTTTCCAATTATTTAATAGGAACATAACTGTTGTGTAATTATATATACCAGCATTGTATCAGCCAATCATCACAATACTTTATTATCAGGATTGCATCGCCTATTGCAAATGCCTTATAAAGATCGACCACTTCTCTTTAATAATGTCAGTAATTCAAATCATAAGGGATCTGTGTAGCTGTTGAATGTACTCATGTTCAATTTCACGGTGAATGACAACTTCTGTTCATCTGTTGAGCAAATGTATGTCAGATTGTGAGAGATCGAGTTTGCATTGCATAATAATTTGTCACATGTGGCATCATGCCAGATGTTTACGGAAGATGCCAATCAAGTAAATGGCTGGCGTGTACATTACACATTCTGCCACTTGTTTCCAGAATGGTAACACAACAAGATGTGTGAATGAAGACATCAGCCCCATCAGTTAAAGGAACTGTTCACCCAAAAATGAAAATTATCTTATCATGTACTTACTCTCATGCCATTCCAGATGTGAATGACTTTCTTTCTTCTGCTGTTCACAAACAGAGATTTCTAGAAGAATATCTCAGCTCTGTTGTTCCTCACAATACAAGTGAAAGGGTACCACAATTTTGAAGCTCCCACATGAAGGTAGCATAAAAGTAATCCATAAGACTTCAGTGGTTAAATGAATGTCTTCAGAAGCGATATGATTAATAATAATTAATTCCTTACATTTATATAGTGTTTTACATTGTAGCAGAAGCATCTTCTCAACCACCACCAGCATCCACCTGGATGATGCAACGGCAGCCATATTGCGTCAGAATGCCCACCAGCTATTGGTGGAGAGGAGAGTGTAGTGATATTGCCAGTTTATATGTATAGGGGATTATAAGGAAGCCATGATGGTAAGAGGCCAATGGGGGAATTTGGCCAAGACTTGCCACTTGCATCTTTTTGAGTAGTGTCCTGGGATTTTTAATGGCCACAGAGTGATAGGACCTCGGTTTAATGTCTTATCCAACTTTTTACAGTATAGTGTCCCCGACACTACAGTATAGTGTCTTCATGTACTTTTGGCGTTTTGGTGCCCGTTCACTTGCATTGTAAGTACAGAGCTACAGAGCTGAAATATTCTTCTAAAAATCTTTGTTTGTGTTCAGCAAAAGAAAGAAAGTCAAACATGAGGGTGAGTAAAATTAAGAATTTTCACTTTTGGATGAAATATTTAAAAATATTTAAATACTTAAAGGCCAGTGGATCTCCTGTCTTTGTTAGGAGACTGTGGTTAGTAGGGGAGTTTTTAAAGAGATGTCGGGATGACTCATGTTGCCAGTGCTCTTCCTTTATGGAGCTTTTGCCTAAATAAATCCTTAACAGTGTGTATAGACGTGGAAAGGCCGGATGGCTTGATCACACCCATTACCTGTTTTGCCCTTCAGCTCAGCATCATGCCCCGTCCAGCCCAAAGGCACAGGCCACAAACAGAGGCCAGCCATCCATGTGTTGGATCCATCCATAGCACTTCCATATTAATTGACTTTAATGAACCCTTTGTAACACTTAAAGGGATAGTTAACCCCCACAAAATGAGGATTCTGCCATTATGTACTCAAGCTTATTTTGTTTTTAAATGAACTATCCTTTTAATAATTCAAATGTTTTTTTTAAGCTTGATTACTGAATTTTTGCATAGGCTATTTGCCTTCATAAATACACCTTATTTGCCTTTTTTGCTTAAAACAGGGACACTTGTAGTTTTGAAAGGTACAAGTCAATTCTTCAGGAATAATACAGGGGGCACTGTGCTCTCATTATCATCATCTCACTATACCACAGCTGTCTGTGCTGTATTACAGACTGCGAGAGGCATGCTTAATGTAATAACCTACCGTGCCTCTTTTTGAAATTTTACTTTAGTGAAAGTAATAACACTGGCATTCACACTCATTTGGATAACTGATCAAATTCATATAAAAAGGTGCAGCTTAAGTGACATTTGGTGCCTTCAAGGTAATAAGAAAATGAAACAACTTCCTGTGAATGTTTTAAATATGAGGATTTCTGACTATATTGGTTTTAAGTTAAATCCCATTATGTTACGCGAGGGGCAAAATGCTACCAAAAAAGATATATATTTTTTGAACATGACATGGCACAACACAGCTTTCAACACCTTATTTTATTGTCCCAACATTCAAAAGTACAAATAATTCAAACACAACAGTTTTATGAAAAAGAAAAAAACATTTACAGCAAGTATTTTTTCCATATTTTGTTTCCAGTTTCAGAAATGACCTAAACTAGCAAGGATAACATGAAGTCATTCATCGCAGTAATTTGATTCATAATAAGAATAAGGATAATGAGAATAATATTAATCATAGTAACAATAATCAATAATCGATAGATAAGTAATAACGTAAGTAGGAGAGACCAGCTTGGTCTGGTGAACTTTTTTTTTCTCATATTTTTTGTCTTTAAAGGTTTATAGATTTTTCAGATAGCAATGAACACATTTCAGGAGAAAATGAATTATGACAAGAGCCTTGTTCCTCACTTTACCTTCCCTCCTACACTACTGGCTTATGGGTTCCTATTGGCAGGCTGCCACTATAAGGCGCTACAGGGGTACAGACACTGCGATTTGGGTATGCACTGTAGAGGCATGGCCCCATGTCTCAAACACCCCCACAAACATTCACGCTCACACACACACGCACACACACACACACACACACACACACACACACACACACACACACACACACACACACACACACACACACACACAGATGCGTTCTAAACGCGCTCTCTTACAGTCGTTGACATTCAGATGCACAGAGGGTGATGCCATTAACCAAAAGAGGAGGACATAATATAGGAAATTTGTTCATCAGAACAACATTCTACTGGGGTCATTGCATAATTCAAACTCCCAGCCGCAGCAGGGTTTGAGAAGGGCTGTGCCGCCGCCCCTAGAGACGGAGCAGGGGAAGGATGGATGACATTATAGGTGTAGTTGAGGAGGTGGAGGAATGTAAGACTGTTCATGAATTTACAGTATCTGCATGATTTCAATAGTTCTCCAGCATTCACACTGGTCTTCTTATCTCAACATGAGCTGAGCTCTCCAATCAGGAAATGTACCTCTCAAAATAGACTATATCTTAGAAAATATATAACAGGTGTCATCTATCAAATAGTGTCTTCTATAGCTATTTCTTTTTTCTTCAACCAGTACAATCAGAGTCAATGCTTTTTTTGAGTATGGCAGAAGTAATTTAAATGAAGGTTACATTTCAAATTCAATGAATAATACTAAAACAATACACATATTGATCAAATTAGGGCAGCAAAGCCTGACATGAATGTGGTAGAGATCCATGAGAAACTACATTTCAAACCCACATTTTTGCATAAAGTTTAATCACAAAGCAACGGTAGTGTGTGGAGGGAGGGTGGGAAGTGGCTTTTAAAACTACACAAACTTATCACAGGTTATATTGAACCAGAACAACTGTTATAACATTCTATTAAGACTAAACTTTATTGAAAAAGATTTAAAGATTTATGTTTAACAAGACAAGAAAAAAGCAATAGCAAATTGAACTATCGGCTAGGTTATGCATAGCGAGTAACTGTTTCTATTAATAAGGGAAGAGCCTCACCAACCCTCTTAACATTTTTTTCATTTTTGACTTTTAAATTTTTTTATATTGTAATTTTGATATATTGGTACAAAGCACAAACGTACTAAAAGTTCTCAGTGCACAGGACTAATGGAAGAGCGTCTCCCCTAGTCATTTGTTCCCTTTAGCTCAGAAAGACCCCCCCCTCCCTGTACCAGAATCACGCAAAAACACAGACAACATAAGAAACAAACGAATAAATAATCGAGATAAATAAATAATTTAATCAATGAAACAATCTATCAATCAGTCAATAAATAAATACAGCTTTTCTCAAGAAGCTTTTTGTTCGATTTCTTTTGCTGCGGCGGTAAATCAAATAAACCGATCCAATTTTTCAGTTAAATTTTTTTTCTTGATTTTTTTCTTTATCTTCACAATCGACATAACAACATATTAAACAGGATTCCTCACGAGTTTTCTAAGTAACTGAACCATCACTTCATAAAGTTTTCATATGAAAAAAGACAATCCCAAACAAAAAACAGTTATAACTCAGATAGATATAGATCTCGGAACAGAAAATGTTGACTATATATCTATTTGTACACAACAAAGAAATACACAGTTGTAATAGATCCTTTGAGGAAACGAATACTAGACTAACAAAACTAGCTAATTATCGCTGAATTTCGACAAACGCAGTACACTCAGCAAATAACCTAGAAGTAAGCAAGCCAAAGAAAACTCGTCAAGTGATTCTTACAAGGCCCGAATTTGTTTATCTGGGGGACCAGATGGGGGCCGACAATCAAAGTAAACAACAACAAAACAAAAAAGATAAAACAGCAGCTTAATATAATGCCAACATCGAAATTTCTTTTTTTCTCTCTAAACAACACGAAGAACAACAAAGTTGGATATTTAAGATATGTGAACCATGTAATATAGCACCTACTGTTGATCGCTAAAGGAAGTATATCTCAAATGCAATACCACAAAATTAGAGCGAAAGAAATGCAATCATGTATGCTTTCCAAATGGATAAGTGTGTGTATACATCTTAATTACTTATATCCCAAAGACTGATGATCTAAAGAAAATGAGTGGACGATGAGTGGCCTTGCTTTGGGCTCTTGACTGTGAAGATGTGATCGGCCTGGGAAGACCCCTCTCCGTCTCCTGTTGGGTATCGCTGTTGAATAATTACTGCTATGAAAAATTACCTGCCTGAATTTGCATCCCTTGATAAATTCTTCCATCTACAAAACCATCGCCAATCCAGTTCTCCCAAAAAACAAACAACCTTTGATCCTAAAAAGTACCACGGCAGAACGAACAAGACAAGGTGGCACCTGATCCCTCCCCATCCCTAATTAGCCAGTCAAAATATTTTTCTCTTTTTTCAAATCCAGATTCTTGTAAAAATTCTTCAATAATTATTTTAATCATTATTTATAAAAATAGATCCTCTTTCTCTTTATTTTTTCATTATTTTCTAAACGCATTTTCAAGCAAAGAGATTTTCTCTTTGGCAACAGTGTGTGTGTAGTTTTTTTTTGTACGTAACGTGTCATCAGGAGTGCTAACCCATCCCTTCCCTCTCCCCTTCCCCCTAATCCCCCGTGAGGACAGACGTGTGTTTTGCTTGTAGTACAAAACCAAAACTATGCTAGAAACATCTTCTGCATTAGAGAAAAGGGATGGTGTCATCCCTGTCAATTCATTTTGGGGATTTCTAAGAATTTACACCAAAAAAAATTAATGAATGATCAACGATTTTTAAAAAGAGCCCCCTCCTGTTCTCTTACCAGGGAGGTGTTATTCTAACGACAGTGGATCCGGATTTAAAAAAGAAAGAAAAAATCCTGAATCGAAACCAAGAGAGTTCGATCTAAAGAAGGACATTTTCTTCTTCAAAATAAGGGCGGTCTGGTTTTGCTACTGTTTACAGAGAAAAAAAAAGAAAAGAAAAAAGAGAAAACAACCACAAGAACTCAAAAGACATACAACATAAACCCTGTACCACATCCAGGGTCTACAAATAATGAGTATTCTCAATTTGTCATTTTGTAATACTTAGGCAACATTGGCTTATAGGTCCAAAGTTAAGTTATAAGCCATATCCAGTTCTTTTTTGTGGGTTTGTTGGTTGAATGTGTTCCTGTTTTGAGTAGCAGATTGGGCGGAGGTGGGTTTTAGTAATAGAGGAGCTGTTTAAAGCTACACAAGTGATGGGAAGGGAGTTCAGGACTTGTGGGTCTTGTTGGTCTTGAAAGACACCTGCAAGACACGGTCACCCAACCGATAACCATTCAGACTGGCGATGGCCATGGCCGCTTCGTCGTAGTTCGTCATGGTGACGAAACCGAACCCCTTGCACTTGTTGGTGTTGAAGTCGCGGATCACCTTGACGTTGTTGACAGCGCCGAACGGTCCGAAGAGCTGCCACAAAACGCTCTCGTCCGAGTCTGGCGACAGGTTGTAGACGAAGATACACCAGCCCGTTCCTGTGTGACCTGGGATATTCATCCCTACTAGACTTGTCATGCTATCAATAGTGATGGGAGAGAACCTGGAGGAAGAGAGAGAGGAAAAAATGAAAGAGGTGAAAAAAAACGTAAGTTGTTTTGTGGCACTGAATCACAACTGAACTTGCTGTTTCTAACTGTCTTCACCTGCTGATTTTTGAAGAGTTGCATTAGTAATCAATGCTATGTAGACTTGAAATTTCACTTTCACAATCACAGGCAGATGTGATCGAAACTAGGCCTGGAATATCACTAGCTGTGTGCCATTGCAGTCTTTTTAATCTATCACTTTTTATCCAACACAAGTCTGAGTATCTGCTCCATTATTCAGATGCAAGGCAACCAGAGGGTTTGATGAATCGTGAATAAAAAAGTCTGCATTCTGATGCCAGCTGCAGGGGACTGCGCAGAAGTGTCATTCGCACGGGCGCTGAGACACAAAGCTCTTTTCTTTCCCTGTCTTCCTGTGTGGATCTATTGAAAATATGAAGAACTTATGAGAACTCTGCACATTACTACCTTAAGTAGATCTGCTCTCGTTCTTCTTGTAATCATTCCTTTCTTCCCCTTTTTCTCCCTCATGATACAGAGATTTGAATGCTCAGGTGATTTCACTTAATTGCCTTTCCGCTTTAAGGAAATTTCCACTTTAAATAAAAGGTAAATTAGATAAAAGGTTAATTTCATGTTCCACCTCTTAAGGAATGACTATATGCATTATTGGGTGTGCTTTAATTGAGATTTCCGCTTTGCTGCTGCCGTCTTCAACAAAGATAGGGAGGGGGGATAGGTAGCTGCCAGCAACCAGAAAATGGAAGTGGTGCTTTCCAGCTAGCTAGCACGGGGAACAAGACTGTATTCCACCCACACCCTCTGCCGCTCTGCAGTGTGTAACTGTGATTGATAGCACTGCACGGACTACAGGGCCGGCAAATTCCATGCTTCTTGTTCTGCCAAGAATTACTCAGACGTTTCATCTGCGTTTTAGACTGTTCATCCTGGCAGAGTCAATGCATCTGTCTTTCTCTTTCTCTTTTGTGTCCTGTCGCTTGTGTCTCATTATGCAAATGAAGGGTATAATGGTAAGTCGGTTCACTTTGCGCCGTGTGACAAGCAACCATCTCATGACTTCAATTACGCCGGTATTTCTCTGTAAATAATGAATCTGGCACCATTATTCATCGTGGAGACGAAGGCAAAATATGGCTTCGTGGTAATTTGGATGCCAGTCATCTGTAGTAGAGTGAGTGGGTGAGGGTCGGACAAGCTTATTGCTGATACAGAGGCATCTAGTGACTACAAGGGCAGGGCCGAGCGCTGTCTGTTGGACAAAGAGTTGCATAGCAACAAGTGACTGACCTGGAGCCATCCCACCCTTCCATGCTGCCCACCTTCACCAAGTGATGCTCACTTCTTCAGACTGGGCTCTGTTCATAAATTACTTTCTACAGCGTGCTCACTGAGAATAACGCCTCCCCCTAAATTCTCTCATCTTGTCTCTCGAGACAGACAGGCTTATGTCATTTTCAGCGATTTGACAGCTGAGTGTACAGTGTAAATAAAAAGGCATCTTCATTTCTTTTGAAAGATCTTGTTGCCTTGTTTGCATATCCTGTTTTATTGTTTTTCCTTCCTGTGACTTGTTAGCTCTTGACATAGAACAGAAAAAACACAGATTTTTTTCAAAACAAAGTGTGACGAGGAGGAGGGCGTGGCCGGGCCGTGAGGCTGCACTGAATCGGCTGATCAGCGGGAAATCGAGATAAAGGGGAGCAGGAGACTCCGGTTCGAGAGAGAGAGAGAGGGACGCACGCGGCTGTGCTGCATGTGTGTCTGTTTGTTTATGTTTGTTTTAAGTTCATTTTTATCATTAACATTTTTTGTTAACTGTTCAGCCAGTTCCCGCCTCCTCCTTGCCCATTCTTGAACTGTTACAGTTGGTGCTGAAATCCAGGAGGGAGGAGGGATGTGCTGTTGCAGAGTCTGCCTGGGGATGGAGGGGTCACTGCCGGCCGTCGAGAGTCAGAGGAACTGCTGCCATACTCAGAAGAAGGAGAGGAGCGTTTCCGTCCGCCTGGTGCCAGAGGACTCGCTGCCGTCCGCCGGGGGAGGAGCGAGCTGGTGTGTGCCATAGGGCGGAGAAACGATTGAGGACCGGGCAACAGTGCATCCGGGAGCCGGTGAGCAGTTTCTTCACTCTTTCTCCTCTCTGTGTCTCCACTTACCCTTTCCCTCTACTCATGCCTTCACTTGTCTCTCCCCCAGGAGAAAGGCGAGTAAGGCTTTATGGCCGGTGCCGAATCAGCTGATCAGCTAGAGAGCAATATAATGGGGAGCTGGAGATGCCGGTTTGAGAGAGAGAGAGAGATGCACATGGCTGCATTGCATGTGTGTCTGTTTGTTTATGTTTTTTTTAAGTTAATTTATATCATTAAAACTTCACGTTTACTGTTCAGCCGGTTCCCGTCTCCTCCTTGCCCATCCTTGAACTGTTACACAAACTTTTATAATTTTTCTGGAACACATTTTCCTGCGAGCATGCTTTCTCAACAACAATAACTGAAATGGTTTATTCTGCTCAGCCACTGCTAAACAGAAATTGACTTCTCTAGAAAGAGAAGAAATCCAGTAAAATATGGAGCCTTCAATCATTACAGAAACTATCTATGAAAAAACACACACGCAATGCACAACCTTTCATGCTACCCTTCTTCATCTTAGCCTTGAATCTTTTGGTGTTCGATGGACATCAAAGTGTTTCAATAGATACTAAAATATGCAACAAAATGTCATAAGCACTAAAACATGTTGAGAAGAAGCCTTTTCGCTACAATCACAGCAGCACAAAGCAAAAAGAACATAAGCAAACCCAACTGATCAGAGGCTCCTAAACCTGCAGTGAAACGCTACATTTCCTGCAGGGATCCAGGTGAGCTGTCACCCCCTCCGTCTAGCTATACACCAACTTATTCAAACACATAAACCCAAAAAATAACGCATAATGTTCTATTGGTTAACATTAGTATAAGGGATAGTTCACCTAAAATTAACATTTTGTCATCATTTAATCACCCTCATGTTGTTCCAAACCTGTATGACTTGCTTCTTCCATGAAAAACAAAACCCACACTTTGAAAGTGAATGGTGACTGAGGCTTTTGTTTTCCATGTGACTGAGCTTTACATTCTGCCTAAGATTTCCTTTTGTATTTCAAATAAGGTTTGAAACAACATAAGGGAGAGTAAATGATATAATTTTCATTTTTGGGTAAACTACTTCTTTAATGTTCAAAATACTATTGTTTATTGTTTGTTTATGTTATTTTTTATTGTGTTAATCAATGTTAACATATACAACTTGTAATGTAAAAACGATACCATAGTACTATACAGTATGTATAAATTAACAATATCCAAGATTAATAAATGCTGTAAAAGTATTGCTTATTGTTAGTTTATGTTAACTATTGCTTTAACTAATGTTAATGAATACAACATAACTGTAAAGTGTCACCAAGTTTTCTATTTTACTGTGGCATCCTAAACAGGCGTGATGCGACAAGTTCAAAGAGACAAGACATTCTTTTGTCCTTTTAAGGTTTAATGTGTAGGGCTGGGTATTGATATAGATTTCCTGATTCAATTCAATTTCAAATTCAATAGCTCTCGATTTGATTTGATTCCAATTTCAATTATATTCTGAATCATTTGGGTATATTTCAATTATAATGTCCATTTTGATTACATATGAAAGCAATACTCGCTCAGCTAATGCTGTTAATTGTACGTTACAGTTACATTATGAAATATTGATTTTAGACATTTTATTTTATCTATAGTTTTTCCATCATTTTGTTCACATTTTAGTTTAGTAAAAACTCCATGCATTCCATCAATATAATTAATGTCTTGAAATTGCATTTATATATTTTGCATTATAAATTAAGCATGTACTGTAAACAATAAACATTTAACTATATATATACACACACACTGGTGGCCAAAAGTTTGGATGATTACAGATTTTGCTCTTATGGAAAGATATTGGTACTTTTATTCACCAAAGTGGCATTCAACTGATCACAGTGTATAGTCAGGACATTAATAATAAGCTCTGAATTGGCTACATCACTCTACCATCTCCTCTCCACCAATAGCTGGTGTGTGGTGGGCGTTCTGGCGCACTATGGCTGCCGTCGCATCATCCAGGTGGATGCTGCACACTGGTGGTGGTTGAGGAGATTCCCCCTATAATATGTAAAGGGCTCTGAGTTTGAGAAAAGCGCTATATAAATGTAAGTTGTTGTTGTTGTAATAACATGAAAAATTACTATTACTTAAACTACTTCAAAAAGTTCTCATCAAAAAATCCTCCATGTGCAGCAATGACGGCTTTGCAGAACCTTGGCATTCTAGCTGTTGGTTTGTCCAGATAATCATGTGACATTTCACCCCATGCTTCCTGTAGCACTTGCCATAGTTGTGTCTTGTCGGGCACTTCTCACGCACCTTACAGTCTAGCTGATCCCATAAAGCTCAGTGGGGTTAAGATCCATAACACTCTTTTCCTATTATCTGGTCTGTGTTTCTTTGCCCACTCTAAAGTGTAGATAAGAGATTACCTACATTGTGCTGGCTCTGTGATTACCCTGACATACATACTGTCATAATGTTTTTTTGTTTTGTTTGAGCGCATATTGACAAGTCACACTTTTCTTTATCAAATACCAGCTATGTGTGATTAGAATTAAATGTTTATTTTTTTGTTGATTTAATCAAAAACTGACTGTAAAGAACAGAAAGGGTATTATAAAGTGTGTTATTCATATATCAACATATTAATTATGTGGCTCTCGCCTTTAGACACATTACACGGAATGAGTTAAACCAAAATTTTACTCTCAACACACAGTGAACTGAACTTTTTGCCACTAAACTTCACAAACCCTGGTGAGCGAAATCTGAACATTTACCAGCCAGTGGCAAATCACAGATATATAGTGCACTATTTGGTTGCATGTGCGAGTGATTTACTCACATTGATCTTGAGACTGAAGAGTCAATATTGTAATCGTTCAAATGAAGATCACATGCATTGGAAAATCTAGATTTTTTGGACCAATGAGATTTCACGATAGGCGGGGCTACCCAGCATGATGCCTCAGAAACAGAAACTAAGTGACTGACAAAATGTCCTGTTGCTTTTTACATGTTGTGGCCATGGATGGTTAGGACAAACATTTTGAATTACACAGAGACATTTTATTGCTTGATGCTTTATTGCATCACATCTGGTTGGTACTCAGTGTTAGACTCTATACTTTAGGAATATAACTTTTTTTATTATTTGTTTTTTATTTTATTATTGTTTCTGTGTAAAAAAATTATATGCAGCTATCTATAATCCTGAGCTGGACGGAAGTACGGTTTCAGCCCCTGAATCCTGTTGAAGCCACGCCTCATAACATCTGCTACACACAATAAAACATAAAATACCAAAACGGAATATAGAACTCATAATCATCATAATCAAACAATGCATATTCAACACTACAAATTAAAAAAGATACTTACACTTACGTTTTAGGGCTAATGATTGGTAGGTTGAAATAAAAAAAAGGAATAAGCAAAAGGAAACTCAAGGAAAGATGAAAACTGTGAACTGAACTGAGTGCATTTGATTTTTAGAAAAGCAAAAAAAAAAAAAAAACAGGATAAAAATCATACTGTCAACATGGACATCTGGCATTCGGTGAAGTTTTAATTACCTCTTAACGCCATAGGCCATATTAAGCAAATTGTCCAGCCTGTAAAGAGAAGGAGGGTTCTGGGGTTAATGCCAGGCAGATGGTCGACTCACTCAATGGAACTAATGCTACATCCCTGCCTCACTGAAGGAAGACACCCATCCAGCGATGGGCCATTACACTGTGCTGCCCCATCAGGCATCTCACAGAGTCAATCATACATCAAAAGAGCAGCAGACTTGAAGCAGCGCTAATGGTAACACAGGAGGTCACTCGACTGCCCACCCAGCATCACACATACTTAACGCAATTGCTATCTGCTTTTGGAAGCATTTAGCCATGAACTTGAATCTAAGAGTGCTGCAGTCCTAAAATTGTTTATAGTTTGCTAAGGTGCTGGAACAGCAGCTAGACTGGATGGCTAATTTTTATGTTATGCATACTTAACATACTTTCAAATTTGAATTTGAATAGATTCTATGACTGGCATAGAATACTTATATACAGTAGATCAATTTAGACTTTTCGGCTGCTTTTCAATCTATGTAGAAGGGGTGTGGAATTACAATTAAAGGGATAGTTTACCCAAAAATGAAAATTCTGTCATCATTTACATACACTTATTTGTTACACTTAAATGACTTTCTTTCCTCCATGGAACAAAAAAGGAGATGTTTACCTTAGTCACCAATCACTTGCATTGCTTCTTTTATTTATACAAGTGAATGGCAACTGAGGCTAACATTCAGCCTAACATCTCTTTTTCTGTTCCACAGACGAAAAAAGACATTCATGTTTAGAACAGCATGAGAGTGAATAAATGATGAGAGAATTTTGAGCAACTGACATTTTGTTTGTCCAAATTCTCATTTTAATATATACGTAAGGTAAATTAAGCCCAAATTACCTGAAGTCACCCCTGTATTGTAATACTGTAATGTATTAATATAGTGACGATGAAACAGTGATGGGGGGGGGGGGGGGGGGTGGGGGGTATGACAGCAAGTACAAAACAAATCAACTTGAAAAGAGAAATAAATTAATCGTAAAAACATGGATGAAATTGAGTGCATTTTTCAGCCTACCTGAAAACTTTAATATAAAATGACATTTCAGTGAAGTTGGAGGCAGGATTTAATACAGCATTAACTGGGAGTGCCTCTTTTCTCTACTGTCTCTCTATTAGCCCCAGTGACCCACTGGGTCAGTGTATTACACTTTCCTTCCCCGTCAGTCATTCTCATTTTGGGATTCTGTCTGTTTGGCTACTTTGCGACCTCCTTTCCTAACTCTGCTTGGCCCTGTCTAATTTCCTATTAAAATCTTTACAAGATGGCCGACAGGGCTAATTACTGCTTTCTTACATTTCAAACTGAACTTCTGACAAACACGTGTACATACGCACACTCAGAATCTCTCTGTGGTGGATCAACAGTTGGTGACGCTACCTTCTGTGAACTTGGAGAAAAAAAACAAACAACAAAAATAAAACTAGTACATTCAGTGTGTCGAGTCATTAAGATGCCAATTAGCCAATTAGCAAGGCAGGTTGCTTTCTGGATAAATGAGTTAATTGGAGAGAGGGCTCTGAGGTGCAAAAGCAGATATCTGCAGGCCTGTCTCAACCCAGCTCGGCCCTGCCTACAGCTTTTCACACTGCCTCTCCAAACACACACAACACAATGATGCCTTTGTAAGGCTGACTAATACATGCAAATGGGGCTGATCCTTTTCAAATCTCTTCAATAATAACTGCTTGTGATGTATGAGGAATTAATTACTAATTTCTGTCATCAGTATTGCAGAGTGGTGCTAATAGCTCAGCGAGTCCTATTTGACAAAGAATCACTTGCTTTAGTAAACATCACACCGACAGTCCAGGCTGCAGGTTGTGATAGATAGTAACTCATCCAAAGTATTTTATAGCTAACTAACTACTCTACTGATTTCAGTGCTGATATAGATGCCGGTCTAGTTGGTGAACCAACAGAGCCAAGCAAATTTTGTTTGTGAATTCTGGTTGACCATTATGGTCTTTCTGGTGAAGCTAGTTAGTGTGCTGCACTAATAAGCCTATTTACTTCTAGCTGAACTTTACAACACATGGAATCCTAGTTTGGATTAAGCTAAGAAGATAAATACTTCACATACTGAAAGCACAAACTGAACAAATAGTATTTTGGATATGCAAAAGTAAAAGAATCAAGAAGCTAAATATATTAAGCTTTTGTTATCAATAATGCATTCAAATGTCTGCTTGATTGTGAACTTATATTTGCTGTTGTTAAGCTGTAAACTTTCACTGCAAGATGTCTTCATCTATATTGGCAGACTTCGCCAGCTCGAAGCTCATAAGACGTGACTCATGTTTAATGTGAATTAGCCTCAGAGGAGAGGAGATCTTAAGCAAAGACCTACCAATTCAATAGCGGGATCAAAAGGTGTTGTTATTGTTGCCTGTGACTAACTATTCACCTTCATGCATAGTGAGGGCTATGCCAGAGAAATGTACTTTGCAGTGCCTTTAAAAAGGTCGAGAACCACTGCCTTGGGCTGTAAAGGTGTTAGCTGCCAGAGTGAAGTTATTGCTGGCCTGCTGAACTGAAATGAAAGGAACAGATGTGAAATGAAAGAAGGGGGAGGATGGCGTATGAGAAAAAGAAATCAGAGGGACATTGTGAACAACAGAACCCCACTGTCTCTTATCAGTCCTTCACTTTGGTTTATTTTCTGAATCTTGTTTTTTTTGTTTTGGGAATAGCCATTCCTCTGCTGTGACTAGGGGTGGGTGATATAGCTAAAAATAAAGCGCAATATTTTTCAGCCTTTTGATTTATTCAGTATATATAATCCAATATTTATGAATTTGCTTTGAAATGGCTTAAAAGGGTGATGTTGGTGGCACTTTACAATGAAGTTGTATTTATTAACAAAAGTTAATGCATTAGGTATCGTGGACTAAAAATAAACAATGTATTATATCAATCTTTGTTAATTTTTGTTCATCATGTTCATCACTAATGTTAACAAATATAATCTTATTGTAAAGTGTTGTGAAAATTATAATTTGTAACTTGAGTTACAATTAATCAAAGCATGTTTTCCTTTTTTTTTATTTTTTATAATATATAAATAATTATTTGTAATAATGTTAATGCAAAGTATATGAACCAATATAACAGTTCTTACATAATAATGGCATACTAGCAATATTTACCTAAATATAAATGTACTACCTGTATACACTTTAAAATATAAATAATTGCCATGCTGAGAATTCCCTATGTATTTTTGAGCCCTGACACAAACAAAGTGAATTGATACATTGAAACATTTAAATGAATCAAACTTATCAACACTAACGCCCTTTTCCCTACTGAAGTTTAAATCAGAGATGCAATCAATACATCTGTATCTTAATGCTCTCATATTTGCGAGTTCTGAGACAAGAAAGGATAGCAAAACTAGTCTAATGACATACTCTTTAGGAAACTTAAAAGCTAAATAAAAAGCACATTAAAATCATTGCAATATTAATCATGTTAATTTTATGTTGCAAGTAATTTATTACAAAATATTGTGAAAATTAAATATATCGCCCAGCCCTAGTTGTGACATTGAACAGTGAACAGGCAACATAGTTTTGCAATTACAACACCTATTTTCTAGCCTTTATTCTTTTTTACAGTATTCAAACAATTTAGCAGTCTCCTCAATGATTTATGCCTTTTTTAAAGACTACTATTTAATATATAGCTACTGTTTGCTCAGTGTAACCTTGTAGACTATAGGCCCATCTGATTGCATTTACCTGAACCTTTGCGCTTGATGGTGGAGGGGTCCAGGGTAGCGTCGGTTGGGGGACTGGTACAGCTGCGACAGTATTGCCTGGCTGGTCTTCTGACTGGGGTTGTTGGCAAACTTCACTGTGATGGGCTCAGCAGCCCCAGAGGGCTTCTGTCCGTTCAGACCCTTGATGGCCTCCTCAGCTTCTATCCTCTTATCAAAGCGAATGAATCCCACACCCCGCGAGCCACCTGTGGGGCCAGCACACCAGAAAAAACACACCATACACTTACTGGATTTATCCAGATTATAACAGCAATATAAACCAAAATATGTACATTTAGTCCATTGGGTCTCATTCACTAATAATTGTGTATTTTTACTTAAGCACACAGAAAAGTTTCTTCTGGAAAATGTGTTCCAACCTTCTGATGAATTGATGGCCCGTTGATGAATTTGGATTATTCTAAATGATGGAGTGTCCACTTCAATTTAGTAATTAGCATAATACACATCCAAATCATCTCTATATAAGGGCTTTCCATGCACTCAGTTACTCAGGCTCATTTACAGTAGTTACTCAATTTCTTAAATACTCAAATCTTGGTAACACTTTACAATAAGGTACCATTTGTTAACATTAGTTAACATGAATAGCAATGAAAAATACTTATTAGGCATTTAGTAATCTTAGTTAATGTTAATTAAAACATATATTAATAAATGTTTTAAATCAAAAGTTGTGTTAGTTAACATTAGTTATTACACTATGAACTAACATGAACTAAGAATGAACAATTGTATTTTAATTAACTAACATTAACTAAGATTAGTAAATGCTGTAGAAAATATATTGTTAAGTGTTTGTTTGTGATATCTAATGCATTAATGTTAATGAATGGAACCTTATTTTAAAGTGTTATTCAAATCTCTCACTTTGTCACTCAATTACTCAAATATATTTAACATAAAATTGTTAATTTCTTCTTAACACATTCAATGTATTCAAGGTTAACGGGAGTCCATGATTTTTGCATATGTGTGGTTTGAGTTGGCTCTAAATGTTAAACTAAAGGTTAATTCACATCATGTCGGAATTACACATTTGAAAGATTTCTTTTTACAGTCATGACCAATGTTCCCTCATGGAGAATGGAGAACATTTGATGGGGAGATTCTATTGGCCACTTCTGGCCGAGTGATTAACAGTTGCTTATGTCTTACGTGAATGCAAACAGGTGCAACTATTTAATTTTAACACATTAATTTTGCTACGTTTATGCCTCTCATCCACACTAGAATGGCATTTTCCTCCAACAAAACAGGTTTTACACACAAATACTTTCGTATGCACAGTAAGTGAGTGAGACCCAGTATGCCAACATAAACAGACCCTTACTGGCACACCTTCATTTAGAACCATGCATTTCTATATTTAGAAACAGAAATACTCCTGCAAATGACTCAGCTTCAAAAATGACAAATGACAGAGATATGTAGCCTGTGTGACGGATCCCATTGCTGGTGTCACATTATGCAAATGAGACGTGAGGGAACGGGGAGATTCTATTGGCCAGCCTACATTCCAGTGCTGTCAGGCATACATGTAATTTGTTTTCTTTTCTTCATGAGAGGTTGGCAATATTGTGTGGAAATGTTCTTGCCTTTTGGTGTGGAAATTGAATGTGTTTGTGTGTGTGTGTGTGTGTGTTTGTGTGCATGAGTGTCTTGCTCAGCTGCATGCTGTGTGGTTTGCACCAGCTGACGGCCACACACCGCCTCATGGTATGCAGCTTGTCTGCAACATTTCCATGGTTTCCAGGGCGATGGTTTTGACCGCTACCTGAAAGTAACATTAAAAAGAGCCTGGCATACTGGGAGGTCTTTTGTTGGGCTGGTATTTAATGAGATGATCCTTCTGTGCTGGGGAGAGGTGCAAGCAGAGACGACTCGCCAAGAGGGCAATTTGCATAATACAATGAACACATACGTGTGTATTTGTGTGAGTCTACACTCACACACACTGCTTTGTATATTGTCAGTTCCTTCTCTTATTCTCTTGGCTGTCACCCGCTAGTATTGATGTTTTCTGTTGTGCTGCCTGATTGTCTATTCAAATCAGTGTTTTTTTGATACGTTCAGTTCTGCAAACAAATATTTGCACACAATCTTTTCAATGCAGCAAGCTTTCATTCAGACTGGCTGCATTACTCTCTTTCCCTCGCAGCGTGAGTAATTTCCTGACAGCTCTCTTATTTCCCCAAACCTGCTCTCTTTAATTAGACTGAGAAAAGTAAAGGTTCGAAAAATGAAAGGATGCATTATTCTAGAGAGTTTAGGATGCAGGGTTTAGCTTTACGCTCCCTGCAGAGTGATGTTGAGGTCAAAAGAAGAATCCTTAGAAAGTGGAGCAGAGAGTGGAATCTGGGAATGACACCTCCTCTCTCTGTTCCTCTCCTTCTCTCTCTGTTTGGAAGATATTTGACATGCAAAATCCCAAGTATCTAAAAATACAACATTTTATTTTTCATACAATTTTGATCCAAAACTAGATGACTTTTTGGTTCTGTCTGTCAGTTTAAGCACACCGCAAAGAACTGAAGGATCTGCCGCAAACTAAATGCTATTCTTGCTTTCGCTTGGTGTGCTGGATGAACATATCATAAACTGTGATTGTGGGGAGGTCAAAGGTCAAGTATTTTCAAATCTATTATGTGGCAATGGCTATGCTTGGAATGGCATGCTAACATTCTACTCTTACTAAGTCTGGAAAATTAAGTATGCATTCTGTGCACAGTATGCAAATTTATTGTATGCATGGATGACCTACTACAGTACAATTGCCTAAATCTGCAGTATGCAGCAGAGTACACTGTATGGAATTCTGTGTAGTTCTGTATGCAACTGTGAAAGTTGACCTTCCATTTCTGGTGTGATGAATGAACCAAAAATAATTATTTTTAATATCCTTTCTCAACTCATTACTTAATTAGAGTGAGTTTTGAATTCAAAATTCAAAGATGATAACTGGACGCCACGTAGACACAACGTGATGAGGTCATGTGCCAACAATATAACAACTGGAATAATGCCTGCTGTTTCACATACTATTTTAAAAAAATAGTAAGCAGAGTATACTTCACAGTATTCAGTAAGTCGTAAGCTATTATTTAATCACAAACATCCCAAACATGTTTGAATAGCTACTGATAAGCTGAATGCAAGCCATAACAAGTCAAACAATATGAATGATCAGTGTGATACCTGTTAAACAGCAAACTAATTTTGTACACGCTGTATACTTTGTGTATTTTATTTTTGTACCATACCTTAAAAAAACCCTGAAACACTCTAAAAGCTCAGAGACACAGGGCAGGTACTCTGTACTATATTTCAATCCAGAGTGTTTCAGTGCTGTGCACTAACAAAACTATAATGAAATCGTGATGGGATTTTGTTTTCCTCGGGTGGAAATAATGCTGACCACTCTCATTCCAGCTGCAACTCAGCAAACAGCTGACGATCTATCAGAAGCCTGCAGAATCGCTAAAATTAGGATCCAGAAGAAAAGCTTGCAGATTAACGGTTAAAAATGCAAATAGGAGCCTTAATGTTGACTGTGCTTTACTATTTTCTTTTCTCCTCGCTTCCCTGACATTAGCATAATGAGCCTGCAGCCATTTCTACAACAGGCTGCCTAAAAAAGTGAACGGCCAAGCTAAAACCAGAGACACTTGCACTGCTAGCTTATTTTTAGCGCTTATCAGAAGTTACTGCAACAATATGCCGGTTAACGGTACTATTTTCCCAGTAATCACTCCTACCTTACATAACTTTTTACCAGCACTTATCGCAGCTCAGCACACATGAAGCCAGAGAATACCGCGTTTAATAATAACCGTGACACATAGAGCGCGTGTGCAAGAAATGGTGGCAAGAGACCGCCACTGCTGGGCTGACAAAGCGCTTTCTACTGCACGCCCACTGTTCGGTTCCTCGACACTTACTGCATTGAGAGAGACAGAGGTAGAGGAAAATACTCCTTTGGGAATAAAGGAAAGCTGTGAAAAGCTTGACTGTTAATGAAAGCATTTTCTCCTCTGTCTGAACATAAGCACCTCTCCGTTGTCTCTCATTCTCACTTTTTAGTGCCTGTGCCAACTGATGGAACATTTATTAAACTGGTGAGCTAAATATATGATGAGAGGAAAAAAGCATATACCTCTTGCCATAGCTTCTGCCTAATCAGAGAAAGGAGAATGATGGCATCCACGTTTTATGAAATTTTAGTTGCTGCTGCTACAGATGGTGTTTGAAAAGGCTCAGTAAGGGAGGTCTTTGAAGACTCAAGCAGCCCTTTGCCTGGTTCTGCTGGTACAGTTATAAATCCATCTGTTTGTCCTTGTGTAATTGGAGGCCATGGTAGCTGTGTGATGGCATGTGTGTTATGTTGCAATGTCTGAAGGAAGATAGGCCTGACAACGCTTGGTGAAGCATCTCGTTTCAGTTAGATTGTAATTCACTGATCATTTAAACATACATTACCCACAAATTGTTCTGCTAAACACAATTTGCACAGTGCAATTCCCAATCTTGTTGATAGGTTATGAGGGCTAGGTTGTGGAGAATGCAGCAGACTACTGCTGTTTAAAATGCAGAAAGTGTGCTTGAATGTGCTTGAACATTGATTGCAGGTTGTTATTAAATAAGACAATAAAAGTTTTTTTGTCCTATACATGCAAAGTTTAGTAAATTTAAGGGTGAGCAATGGCTCAATTGCACATACTGTAAGAACATGCACATGAAGTTGACTGTGTATTTCTAACCATTCCTGACAGCACGTTCACACAGTGTAGTTAATGGAATTCAAGTCATGAGAAAATATAAATGACAGAGATAGAAGTGGAGAAAGTGTCGCATTTTAAAAGAGGGATTTCCACAAGTAGCTCATGGGAGTGGCGTTGAGGAAGTCGATTTTCAATTTCAAAAGGCGCAGCTTGTTGGAGACAGCACTCTGGATCAATTGTATTTGCTCTCATTGATGGGACATGTATTGACTGCTAGGCAAGGTCCAGTGGAGCCTTTCTGAATATTTGACTATTGATCAAAGCGCCTAAACAATCCTATTTCTCTGACATTAATGTAAGGTTAAATGTTAAGTGTAAATACTTTTGGCATAGATTCAGCCAAATGCTACGTGTTTTTCAAATACCAGTAATTTAGTTAATTTTTCCAATGAAGTGAGAACAAACAGACACGCCCTGGGGAATGAGTCATATAAAAGATACATGCGAGAAGAGGAAATAACATTCAGTCACTTCCATGGAAAACATTATCCATGGGAAACTACTTTCTGTTGGGGCTAACTGAGAGGGTTAAATGGCAGGCAGAACAGTTTTTCTGTCTATAACCGACCTTCTTGTCACAGTCTGGGCTGGACAGTCCCTTCTGTATGTCTTGTCCTGTTGGTGTGTGTGTCTGTGTTTCCATCTCTCTCCCACTTTTGTTTTGCATGTGTCATGTGGAGAACATCAGCTCTATTGCCAGGATGACTGACTGTGTCTCCACCCAGCTCGTTGCCAGCAGCACCTGCCTCCAATTACCAGCTCCTATATATTCTCTTCTTTGTTGGATAGTTTTGCTGTGTTGCAACTCTATCAGTGTGTTCTGGTCTGTTTCCTGTCTCCAGTTTCAGTCTGTCTCGTTTCTGATTTATTTTTGGTAGTTTATTCTTCTCTTTCGTGAGAGTTTTGATTTGTATTTTGTATAGTATTTGGTTATTTAAATAAAAGCCTTATTCTGCCTTCCTGTATTTGTGTCCTTCAGCACCACGTACTGTGACACTTCTATAGTTCCCTAATTGTTACCATTTAAAAACAAAACTGATGACGAAGATGAATGTTTTATTTACCAAATGCAAAGTCACTGTTAGTTTATCATGGTATATATCTTTGCCTTTATTAATGACTTGCTCTTGCAGTGCTGTTTCAGGATGAATTATATTATGGAGGGATATTACAATGATTAGATCTGCATTTACAAGTGTTTAGCAGATTTGTAAAAAAAAAACAAAACATACATTTATTTGTATGTGTGCATGTCCAATCTAGATGGACATTACAATAGGGTAAGTCCAAAATACTTCTCGAGTATGTGAGGGGTACCAGACTGATGAAATGGTCATTGTTTTGGTGAATTACACTGAGCCACTCATTACTCAGTTTTGAGCTGGTTAACAGTGGCATAAAGACTATGCTCATTGTAATTTAAAGATCTTCCATTAGTTTCACCTATGTCTGTAATTTTCTTCTACATTAAAATAACTTCTATCCCAACTTAATGTACAAAGACTATATAACAAATAATTGTACTATACTAAACTATTAGTAAGCCAATTGTTGGTAGATTCCTATGAAAAGTGTAAACAATGTGGCCCAATCAAAAAATTGCTGCTTTGTTTCGGATTGCGACCAGCCTGGCCGACTGTATCTACATTGGCTAAACCAATGGCAAGAGTTAAGGGTGGGACAATCTGTTTGTTTGACTGAAAGGAGGTGTGTTTGGGAAACTTGTTTTACAAACAGTAATTATTTGTATTTAATATAGTCATTATAGTGGTGCAGAAATTAGTGTTGTTTTTATGCAGGAGTTTGTTGTTGCAGTACCTGAAATGGGCTGCAGTGATTTTGGAGTTATACTATCAGGTGTTGGAAAATGTGACTGGTGAGTTAAACTGAACGGTCAACATTCAGATGATTTTCAATTAAACTATAATGTGATTTTGAGTCACTTTGACTTCAACTCTGGTTTTCTATACTCTCTCTCTCTCTCTCACACACACACACACACACACACACACACACACACACACACACACACACACACACACACACACTAATACACACTCCCTGTTTTGCATTTAAGGCTTCACAGAAGAGTTGTAAGATTTGCTCTATGCCTCTTTATGGTAGACCTCTTTGGAAAAAAAAAATACTCCTTGTTTTTTTAATCACCAGCAACTCAAGTTTAATTACTCATTAAGCTCCCTCCTACGGCCCCTTCTCTCCCAGGGAACCTTCACTGGGCCAAAGGAAGGATCTGTGTCAAGGGAGGAAAGCCTCTCAGTGTGTGGTTTGTTAAGTGTGTGTGTGTGTGCATGTTCCTCATAAAAGGTTCAGCACCACTAGAACGTGGTGTACATTTTTCCTGTGGCTTATGCGATATTGTTTGCATGTTGAGTTCCGTTATGAATTATGCAGTTTGAAAAATATTGAATGTGTAAGAAATTCAGCTCCATGACCATTTATATCCTGGCTGATTTATTCATGATGCTGGAGGAGGGATAGGCCAAGGATACGGGTGGATGCGTTAAAATAGACTCATCAGTCACTCTGTGTCATGGACGTGGTACTGATGTTTAATGATTCTTAAGGTCAAGATGCATGTTCTGAGATCAAATGCAAGCATATATATACACACATACACACATTGAAATACACGAATGAGTCTGTATGTGGGTTTTCTGTTTCATCAGTACCAGACTGCGACTAAATGATCACATTTTGCAACTGTTTTCCCCACCGGTGTGACTAAATTGTTTGTCAACTCTCCCTCTTTCTCTCTCTAACTCCGTTTACCACTGCCATTTTCTATTAAGCAATATCAAATGGCAAATGCATCAAATGCGGAACGATACAGTGCTATCCGCTACCCGGATCAATTAGCAGTACGGCTCAATGGACAGAGCAGTCTGATCACAGAACAGGTGCGTTCACTTGCGGAGTGTCAATCATTACAGAGCTGCAAGCAGTGGAGGTTCTAGCTTGTATGGCATCCTGGGGGTCCGTGCCACCCCTGGAAACGCACCCTGTGCCACACACGGCAAAATGCTACCCATGTTGCCCATGCCTATATCCGCCACTGGCTGTTACCAGTGCGGAAAAGTTGCGTTTACTCGCCAAACCGGTCACGAGCTCTCGATGCACACCACTGATCATTACAGCACTGCCTGCTAGAACCAGTGAAGCTCGGCATGAATCGCGGAAAACATTTGAATTCAGCACAGAATTCTCAGGTGCAAACCTCTGTGAAACCCTCGGTGAGTAAAGTAGTTTAAAACATCATTAAACGGTCCGATATTCAAAACAGTTGGCTACTGACAAGACGAACAGGAACACAGATATAAACAAGACATTTCACACATCAGCACCCTTAGAGAATTACCATATATTTACTAAAGTACACTAACTTTATTAGCTCATATTTTAGATAGAAATATTCATAATAAATATTATCATTTATAGTGGGCTACATTAGGAGTTGAGGAATCTTTTGTTAAAATTGTCAAAAATGCCATAGTTTGTTTAATAAAAATCATGTTACATCTAACCATGGTGGTGAAGATGTGCGTTGTTTTACCTTGGGTTACAATGGTCTTGTTAACCTCTGTTAAATTATAAAAAATGCTAAATATAATCAAGGGCTTTAAAGCCTGGATCTTTGTGAATTATGGACAAAGTTAGTTTTCCTTCTGTTTAAAAATCTGTTCTCTTCAAATGCTCTATGATTGTAAAACATTTTTATTGGTTTTGTTTACCTTCAAACATTTTCATGAATCAACATAAACCTGATGAAAGGATACCCAATTTAGTCACACTGAAGAATAAATATTAGCCTTATATAAATTAGTTGTTACATTTTTACTTTTTATTGATGTTATAGATAAACTTCTTAATACTAATTGTTAATACCAGTAAATTGACATCTGTATTCCAACTCAAAATCAATGCCTTACTGTCAAATTAGCATTTCAGTGGAGCAAAATTTTCAATATTATTGGTAATTGGACTTCTTTTTGCAAAATCAGAATAAGAATGAGCTTTATTTCCAAGCGTTCACACATACACAAAGAATATTTATGGGTGATAGGAGAAACAAGTGCACATAGAACATTACAGTGACACACAGAATATAAAACAAGGTAAGAGTATAAATAGACACAAATAATAGGACATATAACAGAATGGCAGATGTACATGTGCAAGTGATAATGTATGTGCAATGTAGGGATATGTACAGTTATTGAATTAAATATGTGAATTTACATATGTACATAAGATATGTATTTACATGATTGCTCTATGGGGGAGTCCTGAGGCAGTTTAACTGTTCATGAGGAAAATGGCCTGAGGGTAAAAACTGTTCTTGTGCCTGGATGTCCTGGCGCTCAGTGCTCTATAGCGCTGGCCAGAGAGCAACAGTTAAAAGAGGGAGTGTGAAGGGTGTGTGGGGTCCAGAGTGATTTCCTCACTCTGGAGATGAACAGGTCTTGGAGGGTGGGCAGAGGGGCACCAGTAATCCTCTCAGCAGTCCTGAATATATATAGATGTACACAGGACAGACACAATGATGGCTGAGTAGAAATCTGCCAGCAGCTCCTGTGGCAGGTTGAACTTCCTCAGCTGGTGAAGGAAGTACAACCTGAGCCTTCTTCACAATGGTGTCAATGTGGGTGTCCCACTTAAGGTCATGAGATATGGTAGAGCCCAGGAACCTGAATGACTTCACTGCTGCCACAGTGCTTTTCAGGATGGTGAGGGGGGGATGCAGGGGTGATTTATCCTGAAGTCCACTATAATCTCCACACCAGACAGCCAGCTGATCAATCTCCCATCTGTATGCAGACTCATCACCGTCGCCGATGAGGCCGATGACCATGGTGTCATCTGCAAACTTCAGGAGTTTGAAAGTGGGGTATTTTGCAGTGCAGTCATTCGTGTACAGGGAGAAGAGCAGAAGAGAGAGAACGCATCCCTGAGGAACACCAGTGTTAATAGTGAGGGTCCCGGATGCGAATTTCCCCAGTCTCACTGTCAGAAAGTTGATGATCCATCAACAGATTGGGGTGGGCATGGAGAGCTGGGTCAGTTTGGTTGAGAGAAGATCAGTCATGATGGTATTGAAGGCTTAACTGATGTCCACAAATAGGATCCTTGCATAAGTCTCAGGTCTGTCAAGGTGTTGCAGGATATAATGCAGTCCCATATTGACAGCATTATCCACAGAACTGTTTGCTTGGTAAGCAAACTGAAGGGGGTCCAGCAGGGGTCCAGTGATGTCCTTCATGTACTCCAAAACCAGTCTCTCAAATGACTTCATGACCACAGACATCAAAGTGACAGGTCTGTAGTCATTAAGTCCTGTGATTTTAGTTTTTTGGGGTACCAGAATGATGGTGGAGCATTTGAAGCAGCAGGGAACTTCACACTGCTCCAGTGATCTATTAAAGATTTGTGTGAAGGTGGGGGCTAGTTGGTCAGCGCAGACTTTCAGACAGGCAGGAGATACACCATCTGGACCTGAAGCTTACCTAGTCTTTTGTTTACGAAAGACCCGGCACACATCCTCCTCACAGATCATAAGTGCAGGTTTAGTAGCAGGAGGGGGAGAAGGGGGGTTTCATGAGGTGTTGGTGTGTGTGTGTGTGTGTGTAGTGAAGATCAGAGTGGGGGAGGGGTGTGAGACTGGGCTTTTCAAACCTGCAGTAAAACACATTCAGTTCATCAGCCATTAATTGACTCTCTACAGAGTGAGGTGGAGGTGTTTGGTATTTGATGATGCATTTTAGGCCTTTCCACACAGAAGCAGGATCATTGGATGAAAACAGTTTTTTTTAGCTTTTCAGAGTTGTTTCTTTTAGCCACTCTGATTTCCTTAGTCAGTGCATTCCTGGCCTGGTTGTACAATGTTCTATCCCCACTTTTTTTAAGCATCCTCTTTGGCATTACGAAGCTGTCTGAGTTTTCCTGTAAACCATGGTTTATCGTTATTGAATGATAAAAATGTCCTAGTATGTTTATGTATATTCTCATAAAAACTGATATATAATGTCACAGTATCTGTGAGCTCGTCCAGGTCTGTGGCTGCAGCTTCAAAAACCCTCCAATTAATGCATAGCAAGCATGTAGTTCCAGCTCTGCTTCATTGGCCCATTTCTTTACAGTCCTTACTACAGGCTTTGCTGATTTTAGTTTCTGCTTGTTGGTTGGGAGAAGATGAACTAGACAGTGATCGGAGAGTCCTAAAGCTGCACGTGGGACAGAGCGATATGCATCCTTTACAGTGGTGTAGCAGTGGCCCAATATATTTATTTCTCTGGAGGGCATGTGATGTGATGTTTGTATTTTGGCAGTTAATGGGTGAGGTTAGCTTTATTAAAATCTCCCATAATAACTATAAGAGAGTACGGGTGTTGTTGCTCCGTGTCTGTGATGTGATCAGCCAGCTGTTGCAACTCTGCATTCACGCATGCTTTTGGCAGGATTTAAACACTCACCAGAATAAACGAGGAAAACTCCCGCGGCGAGTAGAAAGGCTTAAAGTTGATGAACAGTGGCAATTTACGTTGATGTAAAAGCATGTTCCACCACCTCTAGTTTTCCTTGATAACTCCACGATGCGATCAGCTCTGAACAGCTGAAAGCAAGGCAGATGTAACGCGCTGTCCGGGATGGCTTCACTCAGCCAGGTTTCCGTGAAACACAGAGCAGCAGAGTTAGAAAAGTCCTTATCTTTTTGAGTTAGCAGAAGCAGTTTGTCCGTTTTGTTACCGAGGGAGCGGACATTTGCCAGATGAGTCCTAAAGCCACGTTGACGAAGCTTTACAAGTGTGCTGGCACGCTTCCCTCACGTGCACATTTTGGATCGCTTGTAGAGCACCGCTGCACCTCCAAATATAATGTCTAATAAAACGTTTGAATAATCAAACACCTGCAAAAAATTATCAGGAATGCTCTGCCAGATACTGATCGGGAAAGAGTGACAAAAACATGACAAACAAACAAAACAAACAACATGCTAGAGAGCTTCACGCCGAAGCAGCCATCCGCGGCGCCATCTTTTTAAGTGATAATATAATATATAACCAACTTTAGAACTTGGTGGCACTCTCAAATGTTAGCCTGGAGCCCTCACACTAGTTTGTATAACCATCTGAAATGGAGCTAATGCTGGAAAATTCTGTATTACAGAGTTTCTGTGCATATACAGTATGTGTTTAAAAGCAATTCTTTTTGTCTCAGCTTTAAAGGGATACTTGACCCAAACATGAAAATCATCATTTACACACCCTCATGTCATTCCAAACCCATATGACTTTACAGTAGTTCATCTAGCACAATGTCCAAACTGCTGTTTTCCATACAAGTAAATGGTGAGCAGCTTGGACGGTCTGATAAATTTCTATTTTTGTGTTCCACAGAAGAAAGTCATATGGGTATGGGACAAATAATGACTGAATTTGCATATTTGGATGAACTATCCCTTTGACTAAACTGATTATATGCAAGAAGTTTTATACATTTTATTTGGAATATATTAGTGTGGTGATATGTGATGTTTTATTGTACATGTGCATGCTCAAGTGTTTCTGTATGATTGAGAGAAAAGCGGTCACACTGATACCTGTGACCTGGTCGACTAGAATGCGGGAGGTGATTATCCGTCCGTACTGAGAGAAGAGCTGTTCCAGCTCCTTCTGGGTCATGGTCTTGGGCAGCCCACTGACGTACAGGTTAGCATCACGGATAGAAGCTGAACTGGGCCGTGCATACGACACCTGCAACAAAAAATACACACAAACACATCAGTCAACAAAATTCTGAAAACATTGTGCTTTAAGTGGCAGGATTGTTGAAGTATTTGGCAAGAATATACATGCCATATAATCACACTATATTCTTAAAGTGTTAGAAAATATGGCAGAGCTGTAATAGACTAACAAGCAATCAATCTGTTTAGCTAATGTATAGCCAACATTCATGAAATATTATAAATAAATATTGCATTGTGATGCAGTATTCAGATGCTGGTAGTCATCTGTGCACCTTTTCTGTCTCACTGTGCTGGTGGTCTCTCTCTGCCTCTTGCATTGTCCTGCAGCAGCTAGAGATTTCAGTAAGACAATGCCCCAAAACCCTCAGCTTATGAACAAGGGAAATCCTATTTACTTAGTAGAATGTCTTTGAGAAAGGAGCAGCTGCTGTTAGGGATTTTCTGTCATGTATATTTTTTTTTAGGAATGGGATGGTATCTAAACAGCTATACAAACTGTTGCAAAGGACGTTTGCAAATCGTCAAAAAATATCAAAACTAAACTTAAATATACAAAATAAAAAATTAGTTACTAAAGGTCAAGTGTGAATTAAAGAAAAACTATACATACAATTAGTTCAGAGAACACTGTATTGATATTCTGTTTAGGGATTTTTCGAACCTCTTAACCCTAAGTATTTAATGTCTGCTATTAAAATCAGCCCAAAACAGCATACAGACTTAATACAAACTTTGTAGATAATTTTTTTAATCCTTAGGTGTGACATCTATTTTTTGTAAATGTTATATTTTTTCAAGGATCGAAGTTGCATATTAAATTATAACTTGTCTTGTTATGCAATAGCATTTAATTTACACAGAACCATAGCCTAAAATATAAGCTTAACTTAAACCTTGTTCTTTGGCTGCCTTGCAAGCTCTGGAATGCAAATCTAGTTACACATAATTGTACAATTTCAACATTGTAGAATTTTTTTTATAAACTCAGTGCACATAGCAGCAAATAATAATAGCTCATTTGTTTTCAGAAAACACACGCTGGTGAACATGATGGAACAGCGTGCGTGTATGTGAGTGTGTGTATGTGTGTGTGGTAGAGAGAAGTCTGGCTGTCATCTGTGCTGAATAACATTTTGGAACCTTCTGTTTGTGCCTAGAGTGAGAGCCAAGCCATCTATAGCTCTCTTTCATTTTCGCATTCCCCACACACTCTAATATCAGTGCGCTGTGCTTGCTAGCACCTTGGACAGCTCTCTTTCCACCACACTCCCTAACTCTCACTCACACGCTTACACGGCACGTTCTCACCCCTCTCAACTTGACGAACTCGGCAGCACCTTGGACAGAACCTGTCACACTCTAAAACACACCGTACTTGCTTTTGTTCTCTTTTAACTGCACACACCCTGTCTCTCTCTCTATTTTCTAACACATATAATGCTGTTTTCACCTAATTGCACTCACCCAACCTCAATTTACCAAATGTAATAACTTAAAAGGATAGTTTACTGTCATCATTTAGTAACCCTTATGTTGTTCTAAACCCGTATTTCTCTTGTATTTATTATGTGGAATTCAAAAGGAGATGTTAAGCAGAATGTTAGCCTCAGTTGGCATTCACTGAATGGAATCTGAGACTAACATTCTCCCTAAAATCTCCTTGTTACACAGAAGAAAGAAAGATATACAGGTTTAGAACAACATGATGGTGAGTGAATAATTACATAATTTAAATTTTTGTCAGAACTATCCATTTAAAATTACACTCAGTAGTTTTGGAATTTACATATACTGTCATAATTGTGGATGTAACAATGCAAAAGCACAGTTTTCGTTTACTGATTCCATTGTAGAAAATCTGTCACCGTTTTCAGCCATGATCATTATTTTTCTGTGTGGGTTACTAAGATAAAATTAGTAATATCCGGCTAGTTGCGTGACCTTAAAATGTTGGCCCCATGATTTGGCCTGCATCATGTACTTTATAATACAACAGCTTTTTCACTCACCTCATGTGAGTGTACATGTTTATGCATGTTTTTTAAAAGTACTACTCATTTTTTATGTGTAAACATATATGAAAGAGTAAAATTTTAACATAATTGTACATGACACAAATGGGGATAATTAAATATTTCAGAAAGTAAATATAATCCTGGTGGAACACTTGAGTTCTTTGAATTGTCCTGGATTATTTTAATTGAGAAGTTTCTGTTAACAGATTGAATTTTCCTGTTGACTCCATGTATTCACCACTCTTCAAATTGCAAAAGATTTCTCTCTCTCTCTCTCTCTCTCTCTCTCTCTCTCTCTCTCTCTCTCTCCTTACAGCTGATCAGTTTTAATTCAAGATGGGAAGATGTTTCTATCTCTCTGCCCTTTTAATACTCACGTCAGTTTAATCTGTTCCCATTAATGGTTGATGCAGCCTTTCCATCTCATATTTTCATTAGTTCTGACATTTGGGCAGCAGAGCCATCACAGGCTGTTACACTGCTACAAATGCTGAGCAAAACATGCTAAACACTGTGCAGTAATCTCCTCAAATCCACTTAAATATAGAAGGCAAAAGGAATAGAACCCTGGCTGGCTCTCCTCTTCTTTTTGTTTTCTCTTTTCTTTTCTTTTTGCTTTTATCCTTGCCCTGTCAAGCAGTTCCAGATGTAGGATCTATCAACACCCTGTCTGCTGTGAGGAGTGTGAGAGGGAGTATGTGTATGTGTGTACACATACATCTCACAACACAAGGCTATGCTCTTCTCACCCACAGTGGGACTTCTCCAATCACACCTCAACAGGAAAGCAAAACCAGAGTTTTGTTGAGAAACGGAGAGGTGTCATGGAGAAGTGTGTTTGTAACAAAATGATGAGTGTGTGGAAGTTGTGACTGGAGTGAAACTCTTTTTTTCCTCAAACTGCATTTTTCTCACTCTTTTTACTTTTTAACCGGTGAGACATAGGAATGTGTCGCTTTGTTGAGTGGTTTTCATTAGGGATTGCAATGACTGTGTGACTGGTCGATGTGTTGTGTATGTGGCTTGGATCACATGACTTCAATTGAACTTGTTCTATTTGGTAGAAAAATTCCTCTGTCCACAAACTGCATCTTGGTGTATTTGCGTTTAAATACTGTATATTTGGAACAGGGTTCCCATGGTTATGGAAAACCTGCAAATATCAGGGAATTTTAAAACAGTGATTTTTCAGGCTTGAAAATTAAATTTTACATTTTTGCTTGTCTAAAAACATTTTTTCAGCTTGAAATAACCCTTTAAAAGGCATGAACATTAATTGGTTCAAATGTGCAGGAACCCTGTTGAATTGATGTGAAATTGAAAATGATGTGAAGCCGAAACGCTTTGCATTCACGAAGCACATTATAAGCGAACCCAGCCAAAATTCTTGCAAAAAAAACATGTAATCAAGTGTTGGCCAGAGACTTACAGAAAATATTCATTTGAAGTTGCATGCCTTCTGGTGAGCCATTTATGTAAATTAATCATCTACTCCGCAACTAGTAAACTACTTTTCAGGATGACTAGTCAACTAGTTAAAATGAGTAGTCGTGCAAGCATTAGTTTTTTATGGACTTCTTATATTATCTGATAAACTCAAGTGATAATGCGTCTCTGAATGTGACGCTGTCACCCTGCGAGAAGGATATAAATGAATTGTAAAAACCCATAGACACATTTTCTCCCTTCTTCTCTCTGATCTAAAAGACTGTTGTAAGCATCTAGGAAAGATATACATCATCAGAGTTTATTTCAGCAGGAGGGCCCTCATAAACATCGCTTTTCCTTCTCTACTGAGAAGACCAAAGAACTGCACTTTGGATAATTACCCTCTCCTTCTTTTTCCTATTCTCTCTCACATCCACTTTAAGACACAGCTATCTGTTGCTATTAGATGGTCTGTCTTCATCCCTGCTCAATGGGGAGTGGGGTTATGATGGAGGCTTCATAAGGAGGATGACCTTGGAACACACTTATTAGAAGTTATAAGACAGGGGATTTCATCTCTCTTTCTCGCTGTATTACAGCAGGAGAGGATCTTATGAGAGGGCTGGTGCTGGTCAGAATAAGAGGTTTCATGGAGTGCAGAGAGAAAGGAGAGAGAGCAGGGAGGGCTGAGTGAGAGGTGTAAAAGAAAGATCACATAGAAGAGATAAAGACGTTGGCTCATGGGGCCACATGCTGAGATGGATGGAAAGAAGAAGAGATAGAAAATATAGAGAAAAATAAAAGGATCTAGATGATTAACAAAGAAGCTGGATTGGATTGAGGTGTCATAACCAGATCTGACACATTAAAGGGATAGTTGACCCAAAAATGAAATTTATGTAATTTACTCACGCTCATGTTGTTCCAAATAACTTTCTATCTTCAGTGGAACACAAATGGAGATGTTAGACAGAATGACAACCTCAGTCATCATGCATTGAAAGGTAATGGTAAATGAGGCTAATATTCTACTGAACATCTCCTTTTGTGTTCTATGGAATAAAGGTTTGGAAAACATTGGATGTAACATTTTTCTTGATTAGTTTTGTTGTCTGTGGCATCCTGCTGGATAGCTGGAATCTTATTGGTCTGAAGTCCCATTTTACATAGCTGCAAATAAACATCAAATATGTTCTGATTTCTTTGATTTTATCATGTATTTTTGCTTTCAGATTGGATGAGACAAATTATTTGTTTCTGGAAAGACATTGCATCGACCCTGGTTAGGACATGTGTGAAACCCACCTGGGAGCGTCAAGGCGCTTCTTTCTTTGTACCAATTCCTGTATGCGTGTTTGTGTCTGTGCACGTAAGCAAAAATCTATCATGCGTGGGGTGTGCATGTGAGCAGCATGGTAGCATGCATTTTGTGCATGTAGGTTGGCATGCTAAGTCACGGAAGATGGCTCTTGCTTCATTACCCGCAAGTCTGTGAATGGACAGAGAGGAGTATTGTGTGTGAACACGTTGTGTGTTTTGTGTGTGCATGTATGTTGGCGGAGACCGCATATAGAACTAGAATAATGACAGTTCCATTCAACAGGCATCAACAAAATTAGTGTTACACTAACTTGTGCCCGCCGGCCCTCTTAATGTACTGTATGCATTTCCTACTGAATTTCCAAACATGTTTACAGCAGTGGGGAGTCAGCCATCTACCAGCCCCCCACCCCATATTTAGTCGTTGCTACAATTGTTACCTTAAGGAACTATTTCTACACGATCAAACCCTTAAAATTATTTTTGTTAGTGTCACCTAATGTATTCTGGTTAATTCAGGGATGTTAAATAATATTTTTTTTAGACTTGAATAAAACCAGTTAATTTAGATGTTACCACATGAAGCACATTTTATAGGTTAACATATTATTTCAGTATACTGGTGTAAGTTTCGAAAACATGATGTGGTCCATACTAGGGGGTTAAGTACATATAACACAGTAGTAGTTCTCTATTAATTTTGAGTCTTACTTGAAAAAAGTTATGATAATTTGTGGTTCAGTAAGTCAGATGTTAATTCAGTAACTGATTTGTTTGAAATTAATTCTGAATTATTTGTTTGAATGATTCAAACAAATCAATCGGGTGTCTTTTTGATCAATTCATTAAAAGTACCAGATCAACAGTAGCTTGAAAAGCTTGTGGTAAGTGTTTGGCTTTAAAGTCTAGTGTTTTAATAGTGTGCTAATGTGCGTATGTGTGCATTGGTACCTCCTAGAACATGGCAGAATAGAATAGAATAGGTACACTATAAGTGTTTTACCTGATAAAAGTTTAAGAGTCTTTTTGACTGACTCATTAAAAGAAGCAGCTCAAGAGTTGTTCATATGAAGCCCTAAGATGGGAGCAAAACCCTGTTGTGTGTTTGGCCTATAAGCACAGTGATTTAACAGTGTCTGTGTGTATTGCTGCCGTCCTGCAAGTGTGTTTTGTCACTGAGAGAAGTGCTGTGTGGCAGGAAGCTGAGATGATTGTCAAATACACACAGAGAGACTCATTCTGTCTCTGATGGATTCTAAGATGATGCTAAAACCAGTACTAGAAACACTGCTGGCCAAGACACACACACACTGCCACTCTGGAAACCACCCATGTTTAAGAGCCTTGTGCTCATTCAAAACAGCCCTGACAACTGTTTTCTTTCTCTATCCCTTTTTCATTCTTTCTCTCCTACACACAGATGCACAAAAACGCACTCCTTTTGCTGTTTTGTTCAGAGTTACTGAGCCGCGGAAACTGAATGCTGTGTTTTCATAAGCAGGAAAAATCCAATCTGATTAGATTATGGCGGATTTAAGTGAGAGGTCTGGGATTATAGGCCAGATAATAACACATACACACAGCCAGATTATGCTTCAAGCAGAAGTTGGAATTTACAGTTAAAACCAGCTGCTTCTTCTAAATTTACCCCAAAGCGATGTTTAGGAAAATGGAAGCCATCAGATTGTGACGAACCAAACTGTTTATACCAATCTGTATACTAATTTAATAGAACGGAACAAAACATAATAATAGAATAGAAAAAAGCAGAGTAGAACAGAATAGAGAATAGCAGAATATGACAAAACAGAATATAACATGACAGAATAGAATAGTCTGGTATTTTGCTGTTGAAAATATATATTTTATACATCTACTATATAATCCATATTGTAATTTAATAAAACATAACAGAACAAAATAATAGAATAGAAAAAGGCAGAGCAGAACAGAATAGAATAAAATATGACAGAACGGAATATAACTGAATATAATAGAAAATATAATATCTTGACAGTTTAGAACATAACAGAATAGAACATATCATGGCAAATCAGAATAGAACAGAATAGAACTGAACACAATAGAATGGAATGGAAAATACCTGAAAAAAATAAAATGAAATGGAACATATCAGAACAGAATATAACAAATCAGAACAAACTAGAAAAGAACAGAACACAACAGATCATAACAGAATGGAATTTGTAGTAAGAAAATACAAATTTTAGGCAGTTTTTAGTAATATATTCCAATTTAATAAATCAGAACAGACGAGCAGAGCAAAACAGAACAGAAAATAGAACAGATCAAAACAGATAATAACATAACAGAATAGAACAGAACATAACAGGACAGAACAGAGTAGAACATGACAAATCAGAAAATAATGGATTGAAATAGAATTTTCTGGAATTTTGCAGTGGAAAAAATATATATTTTAGGCATCTATTAAGCATGTCCAAATTATATGATTATACATGCTATTTCCTTCTTTTTGTGTGACTTCATGACTTGACATTTGGAGATTCATTTACATATCAATTACACTATTTTCCCCTTTTTTCTTCACTTGCTTTCCTGTTTCCTTCTGCATCTTAATGAGTCAGATTTTCCCTCCTCTCTCTTTGTGCAGCCAGCCCAGCACAAGCCAGTGTACGACACATGCACTAATCACTGCAGCTTCACTGGCAGAAACAGTGACGAGAAACACTCTGTGAATTGACTGGCGCAGTTATGAGAAATGGTGACTGGGAAAAAATGCTTCCACCTAAATGAGATGTTGTTATGTTACTATTTGTTATCTGTTACATTTCAATAGGTTCAGTCCCAGGTGAGGGTGACCTGTTAACTGGAGAGGTACTGAGAGAGCCTTATCAACTATGTGCCCTTGAGCAAGAGGCACTGCTCCAGGGGGGACAGCTTCTGCAATTACTGTAATGTGGGTTGCTTTGGTTGAGAAGTGATTGGTAAACAACAGGCAGGCAGTAACAACAACATGAACCTGAATGCAGATCCAAAAAGTAAGACACACACATTCAAGCATGCATACAAATACAGCTATTTAAAATGCCGGAGCTGTTTTACACTTTTAGGGTTTAGCCTACGACAAAAATTCTGATCACATGTGCAATTTTGATTTTCTTTTATATTTGTCACGATTCACTTGTTGTCTGCCCTGGGTTTCACTTGTCCTTGTTAAAAAAACTACACTTCCCATGATCCCCGGCCCTCATCACTGCCAGCCCTGTGTCATTGTGCTCACCTGATTGTAGTTTGTCATCATCATGTCTCCAAATGTATATAAACCCTGTTTGTTCTCCTTTCCCTTGTCGATCGTCGATGTATATGGATGCTTGTTTCAGTGTTCTTTTATGTTTATCCTGCCTGTCAAACCTTTGTAATGTTTTCCGTGTTTTTGTTGTATTTCCCCATCGCGGGTGTTTCCTTTGTTTTGGTTTTGTCTATTTAGTTTTCACCCTGTCAAATAAAGCTAACTCTGCAATTAGATCCTCGCCCCTCGTCTGCCTTCCAGCTCATCATAACAATATTATAAAATGTATTAATATTTAACTGCTTATCGTGTTTGGATTTTTGAAACAAGATTGGATTTGTCCAAACAAATTGAAGTTTTTATTTCATTTGAAGCAGAAACCTTTTAATTTCTGTCACGTGTGAGTGCGTTCTTTTATAGTTTCTATAAGTGTGGTCACCTACCTTAATAGTTTTGGTCTGAAGTCTGAGTCCATTTAACGTGTTGATGGCTTTCTCTGCATCTTTTGGGTCAATGTAGTTGACAAAACCATAGCCAAGACTCTGCCCTGTTATTGAAAGAAAGAAAGAAAGAAAGAAAGTCATGTTTAACCATAATTAAATCCATATAGCAAATTCTGCTGATTTCCCTCCAAATTCAGCACAGAAAATGTGGGGGAAAATTCTGCAGATTCCATCTTGGCCAGCAGATTTCTTTCATTATCCTTCTTTTGAAAGGCAATACATTTAAAATAATTGAATACATTTTTCAAACCATAAAAATATGCATATGTTATGTGGGACATGACATGAACACTTAACACTGTTTGTAGCATTAGCTATCAGCAACTAGTGTGCGTTTACAATTAGATAGTGAGCAGTAACTGTAAACTTCTGCTGGAAACCTCTGACAGAGTCTTTGGTGGAATAATTTTGATCTAACCTCTTCTAACCGTATGATTCTCCTCTGAAGGCAAGGCAGCCATCAGCTGCTATTTGACTTAAACGGAAACCCTGCAGCTAAAGGCCTGTGTGGTACTGCTTTTCCCCCCATACTTTTTGCTCTTTAAAGATCTTGCCACACAAGTGCAGTGGAACTAGAGAACAGTGCTGCACTTATCCTCATTAATGGAATCAGACAGCACTAAATCCACAGTGTACACACAAAGTGAATCGCAAATGCGAAACTGTGCAACACCTCGCGCCAAACAAACACAAGCTAAAGCGCGCCAGATTCCGTGGGGGACAACCGGCGAACCTTTCTCTGCCCTCACTTAAAACTGCATGTCTATCTCCTTCTCATTCTCTCTGGATTAGAGAGGATTACCAATCCCTCTATCATTCATTAAGACCCCGGTCTGAACTGCGAAACTGAAAAAAGGCAAAACAGAGCAATTCAAACCGTGACACTGGTCTGACACAGGCATCCCAGAGCCACTAGAAATGAAAATGTTGCTATCCACATGAAAAATTTATCGCACAGATGTTGCTCTTTCATATTTCAGGAGATTTAAGTCCTCAGTTGTGTTTCATTCAAAGGTGATATGTATTACTTTTTTATTTAAATACCCCCCATTCCCTAGTTTAACATGGAGAGACAACTACTGTATAACATCCCAACCAGCTTAACATAAAAACATTGGTTCAACCACTGGGGTGAATTTGGAGCAGGACTATCTGTTTGACCAATGGCAGATGAGGGAAGTGTTCAAGAAACCAGTTTGAAAACAGCCATTATTTCTGTAATTCCGTTTGGTGATGGCAGTGGCAACTTTGTCTCAAATAATTCTTCTAAAATCTTTAGAAATAAAAAAATGACAAATAGCAAGTTAATTTGGTCTTGAAAGAATTTTAAACTAAATGTTTTAGATCTTAAACCATTTTTTACATTTCAATGGTAGCACGGAAGCTGCATCTAAAGTTGCATACGTGCCACAAAAAAATTGTTATTTGCTCAGAGGTGGCATAAATGCATTCACACAGCAATTACAATCGCATTAATAATAATGTTTTGAGATTACATTATGAAAATGATTATTACAACAGAGATTGCAATAATGTTATTAAGATTTTGGTATCTTGGTAGTTCTGAGCACAGTTTGTGACATTATTGAGCTCTCTTATGAAAGTTTAGAGGAGACACATGTTAGATTACAAGGTCTATTACTTCTCAGAGAAATATCTGCTCAGTTATGTTCCTCTCTCTCCTCCCTTTGTGGCCCACGTTGGCATGTCCTGCATTGCCATTTTCATTGTGTATGTATGTGTGGGGGTGGATGTGTGTGTGTATATAGGTGGCTGTGTGTTTAAGGGTACAATAATGGGTTAATAAAATCTGTTTTGTAATGCCCCTTTGCCTGATGGTATTTCCATAACGTTGCTAGCAGTTGTCCTTGCCTCCTTTGGAGCTGTTGCCTCAGGATAAGGTGAGGCCCAATAGGGCCACTGCTTCAGTCGAAGGGATTCCACCCAACAGTATAATGTACACACACACACACACACGGTGAGACAGTGGAGATCTCGGTGGGGGGCCAGAACCAGGCTATTTGCTTGGAAAAAACAAAACATTAATGCACAATAAACACACCTACGCACACTGCTTACGATGACTGTTGTCGAACTGAGTCATATTCTTAATATTTTTAAACATTAAGAGAGAACCCCTTGGTGTGTTCATTAATTATTCATTTACGTGCATAATTTAATTATTCGTCTTTGTAGTCTATGACCATGGAAAAATAAAATCATCCTTCCTTTAAGAAAGGAGGCTGTAAGTTGTTTTGACAATCTCTACGGGCCTTTTTTGGGAGGCAATTATTTAGCTAATTTAATTTCCCCACGAACAGACAAATTAACAGAACATTAAACCGATCCTCTTTATTAAATATCTCCTATCTCATCTGTGCTCTATAACAAAGTGCAGAGGTAAAACCTCAGAGAAAAGATGGAAATGTCACCTGTCACCCTCTATAATATTACACATGTGCACACTGCCATCTGTTGCAGGGTATATGGTTGTGGACAGTATAGAAAAAAACGAAATACTAAATGCAACTTACCATAATAGAACATAGTTTGGATAGCAAAATCGGCTTATCAGCATTTAAAAATGCTTTGTTGTTGACTTCAATTGGTAGAAGCTAGCAAAGAAACTTGGACAGGTTGTCCTCAACAACCATGAACAAAACTACATGTTTTGGTACAGAAAATACTAGTCAAGTCAAGTCAATTTTATTTGTATAGCGCCTTTCACAACACACATCGTTTCAAAGCAGCTTTACAGAATATCAGCATTAACAGACGATAAAACTATAATGTCTATAAAGTCAATTAATCATCATTGTGTAATTTAGATAAAATACTATTTTTAATAGTGTTTAAAAATAATTAAATGATAATTGTATTAATAACCCCAGTGAGCAAGCTGTAAGCAACTGTGGCAAGGAACACAAAACTCCATAAGATGTAGATTAATGGAGAAAAATAACCTTGGGAGAAACCAGACTAACTGTGGGGGCCAGTTCCCCTCTGGCTAACATTATGAAAGTAATGTAAATATTAATTATGTACAGGTAAAATCATGGTTTAAAATTATTAAACTAAGTGTTAAGGGTCAGTATTTAAACATTGATTGTGTTTGAACTGTAAGATTAATGACCAAAGTCTTTGAAGTCCATCTTGATTAATTATAGAAGTTCACATAGATGCAATTGTCCTTGTTAATTGGCTGATGAAGGCTTTTGTTGGCAATAGTCAGTCTAAGCATTTCATTTCAATACTACCAAATTACATTTAAATATTAAATATGGGTTCACTTGTCAACAGGATTAGTGTGGCTTGTCCCAACTACAATTTGTTCCCCTTCGTAGGAACTTGAGCTGCAAAGTCTCACTGGGACATGCCCTGAGTGTCACGTGGTCTGAAGCCCTTATACAATCACTTAAGCAAAGCTCCTAGGGAGCTACATTACGGGCTCCATAAAGTTGCTCGCTTTGCGCAATAGAGCCAGATTTTCTGTTCTTCAGTGCACAATATCGTCTGGCCTGCGTTGTACCATTGACTCACATTGAAGCGAGAATAATTACTACTCTCCCTTTTGAGTGGTAACACAGGATGTCATTTAGGAAGTGCTTACCTCCGTGCACACAGTTCCCACGACATGTGTATTGTCTGTCTGGGTTTTCACCATGCGGATGCTGCGTTGGAGGGTTCGAATTGCCCACAGCGTGATTTAATGAATGTCAGGATGCTCTGTGAAAGGCTCGCTTCCTTTGTAAATTCAGACAAGCCACATGCTGGTGCAAACTGCATGGACTCGTGGGAGGCTGACGCGGACGCAGAGGAGATGGGAGTTGGGCAGCAGGCTGACCTACAGTTGTCTCTGTCACTCTCCCCAGATCCAGCTTGATGTTCTCATGTAGAGTTTACACGTGGACATTTGCATCCTAGCCCTGAGTCCTGCACTGTGGTTTCCTTCTGCATTAAGGATGAGGATGCCAGATGACTGTTATTTTATTTTAGCGGCTCATAGGCCACTCCCTTTTTAGAAGTCCAGGGATCAACCTTATTCAGCCAGGATTACGAATCAATCAAGTTTTTTAATGTGTGTAGAGCTTCCAACCACAACAATACTTTGATCCCCACGATGGAAGAGACACTGGCTGCCCATCCCTCTCCTCCTACGTCGACCACAAAGATTTTAGAGAGTGTGATACGTTATAGCATGCAGACCTGGTATGGTAATCTTTCAGTTCAGTTTAAATCCAAGTTGGGGCGTCTGATCAGTACAGCTTTTAGAATTGTAGGTTACCAAGAACAGTGCTACCTACAGTCATTGTACGAAAAATCTGTGCTCAGGGAGGCACATAAGATTCTGGATGACCCAACCCACATTCTCAATAAGGAACTAGAGTTGTTACCCTCAGGTAAACGATTTAGAATGCTGAAATGCAGGTTAAAGAGGTATAAAAACTCATTCATGCCAGCTGCCATTAAGATGCTAAACAGTAACAAATGACTGCTACCTACTTGTACACTTTTTATTCCCACTGTGTGTTTTCACGGTACAGTGTAATGAGGCATGTTTGTATTGTCTGTACTCAGTGTATATTTTATGTGGTTTGTTGTAAGTGTGTGTCGCAGTGACTGTAGCCCAAGACAAATTTCCCCCCGGGGTACATTAAAGTATATTTTATCTTTTTATCTTTATCTTATCACATGGAAATCAAGGCCTACTCTTCCCTCAAAGCAGTGCAAAGTTACATCGTCCTTGTTAAGCAAGTCCTACCAGGCTTTGAGCCAGGCGGTTTTGGCTTTGCACACACTGGTGGTTTTGCAAGCCTACCAAGCCCATTTTATGAGGATTTAGATGAGGGAGCTGGACTGCATGCTGAGGCCGTCACAAAACTGCACCGCGCTTCTGATTTGGCACTAAGGGCTACCAAATATATTGCTCATGCTGTTGGTTGGAATATGGTGGGCCTCGTGGTGGTGGAATGCCATCTGTGGTTTACGCTCACAGATATTCGTGACAAGGACAAGGCCTTTCTTATGAATGTCCCTGTGTCACAATCCGGACAGTTTGGTTATGCAGTCCAGTAGGTGTTGGAAAAATTCAGCGCTGTGAAACCGCACACTGCTGTGTTCCAGAAGATGCTTCCTCGAAGAGAGAGAGAAAAGCCAGGTGCAGATCCGGTGCATTCAAGTTCTGTATATTCACAATGTCCCACCAAAGAGCCAGATAAGGTGCTGGACACAAGTTTTGCACCCCCTCAGAAGGATTTGTGTCCTCCTCATTCCAACAATCCTAGGAGCATCCGCGTAGGCATTTAGATGTTGGACCTGCCCCTTTTAAATGGCTGGCAGGAAACCAAAATCTAGCCTGACGGACTTGCAGTGAAATGACGGGTGAGTCCCCATTCGGTGAATGAAACCGGACCATACAAAAATATCCATGTCATTCCTGTTTGCCCTTCAGACAGTATCAGGTTGAGTTTGCCGTTATTTATGCTTTGAACACCTGTCTTTTCAACACTCTTCGCAACTTGTGCTAAAGATCGAACATTAAAACCTCACATTCCGAAATCAGCCTCTGTCTCAATGACCAAGGGTCTCGAGTCATGCATAACCAAATTTAATGTTCATCAAACATAAGTGTACACAATACATACAGTGAACATAAGCACCACATGTTGTCCTACCATAAAGAATGCTGGGGCCGTCGAGGAGAACCAGTTTTCCCAAATAAAAATATCTTCCAATGTTCTTAAATGTTTACCCGTTCAAAATACCAGGGAAAAGGTTTATTCTGTCAGCGTCCCTGCTGCAAAGGCATCTCGGGCATTCATCTTTTATGCCTGAGTACAATAAAGGCAAAAACAGTATCAAATTCCCTTCAACTGGCCTCAGTAATACAACTGGCCTCAGTAATACAAGAGTGATGGCTTTCCTCCATTGTGCAACTGGTTTGGGGGCAGTCGCCAAAAGTAAGCCAAGCTTGCCATATAGTGGTTACAGGTCGCAACTGCAGGCAAAAGCAATGCATTAATCCCTCTATCTGCCTGTCTGTCGGCTTTGCAGCAGCTGAAGGGCCTTTCGAACTGGGCATTTTGAACTGGGTACTTCGAACGATACAGCATGGTAATGTAATTCAACACAGGCAAACTACGCCGGTGTTCAACGGGTCATTCCACCCAAAGTTTCAGTTTGAGAAGGCCCATTTTTGATTTGGGAAATTAATTCTCTCTTAGAAAAAGGCCAATAGAGGAGATCCTCCTTCTCAGAGAGAGTGCGATTTTTACAGCCATTATTTTCTCGACCCGAAAAAGACAGCTGCTCGTGTACCGTTTTTTATTTGAGATGTTTGAATTCCAAACTAATGAAATGTAATTTCAAAATGCTGATGCAGAAGCAAATAATGTCACCGAAGCACAGGTGCTTTCTAAGATTTCACTTTCGGGGGCTTCTGTTTGGACATTCACTGGCACCACGCACTTTCAAAAAATGCATGGATGCGGCTTTGACGCCCTTCAGGCTTCAGGGCGTCCGCGTTTATAATTATCTCGATGATTGCTTGGTGCAAGCCCACTCAGAGACTTTGTCTGCCTGACATCTAGATGTCATTCTCAGCTATCTGAGCAATCTAGGGCTGTGGTTAAACCTAGACAAGAGTCTCCTTGTGCCAAAGCAACAGACTCTGTTTCTAGGGGTTGAGCTAGATTCAAGGGTGATGCAGGCGCATCTGTCTCAAGCTCACATTCTATCATTCAGCCAGTGTCTAGCGTTGATCAGAGTGGGATGCATTCTCCCTGTGAGAAAATTTCACAGGCTTTTGAGGCTCATGATCGTGGCTTCCACTGTCATTCCCCTGGGCATGTTGCATGCAAGACCTTTTCATTGCTGAATGAACTCCACAAAGGGACTTCAGCCACTGATGCAGGCGTTTCGTTTCGTTGGGCCAAGTGTGCCAAAGTTATGACGACTGCTCCACAGGTTGGGGCGCTATATACGAGGGTCGTCCAGCCTACAGGGTCTGGACGGGTCAGTGGAAATATTGGCACATAGACTTTCAGGAGATTTCACGATGCTGCTGGCATTAAGATCTTTCCTCCTGGAGATTCAGGGCAGCCATGTCTTTATCTGTTAAAACAACAGGACAGTGGTGTCCTATATCACCAGGGAAGAGTGCGTTCCATGCCATACAGAGGCTGGCACAGCTCATTCTTCTGTCTCTACAAGCCGTGCGTGTTCTGGGCCGGTTGAATTTTGGGGTGGATCTCCTGTCCAGACAGGGCTTGATGCCAAGTGAGTGGACATTACATCCTCAGATTATGAAACAAATCTGGAGAAGACTCGGCAGAACGGAAGTGGATCTGTTAGCTTCAAGTGAAATGTCACACCTCTTGCCCCCGGCACCCCTAGGGACCGATGCATTGACACATCAATGATCGACAACTTGTCTTTATGTGTTTCCACCGATCAGTCTGCTGCACGCAGTTCTGCTGAGAGTTGGGGAGGATCAGGTTCGGCTTCTGTTAATGGCACCATTTTGGCCATCTCAAGTATTGTTTCTGACTCTGGTCTCTCTCCTGTAGAAGGTACCTTGGGAGATTCCAGTCAGAACAGACATGTTGCCTCAGGCTTGGGGCAGCATTTGGCACCCTCAGCCAGACTTGTGGAAGTTATGGGTATGGCCCCTCAACAGGGCGCTCTTTTGAATGGTGGGTTATTCAGAAGAGCATTTTGGGGCAGAGGTTGCCCCAGCAATGCTTAAAAGTCTATGTTGCCGATGTAGTGGCTGAGCATACCCTTATCAATGGGGTCTCTGTCAGTAGTTATTGTCTTGTCTCTCGTTTTATGCACAAGGTATGCAGGTTTAGACCTTTTTCATCCTAAGGGATTTAAGCCTTTAAAGAAACGTTTGAGCCCTTGGCAACAGTTGCTGATCTAAGCAGCTCGAGTTCCTATGAAGGGGAATGTCTCGGTTACGTGAAGAATAACCCTGGTTCCCTGAGTTTTAACGAGACACTGCATAAGTTGGCCATACTCTCTAGCAGCTGCATAGGCTCATGACTTCATGCAGAAAATCTGACTCAATGGCATGAAGCCTTTATGGAGCCTGTGACGTAGCTCCCTAGGGGCACTCCTTAAGGGCCATCAGCCAATAAATTGCCGTGATTGTATAAGGGCTTCAGACCATGTGACACTCAGGGCACGTCCCAATGGGACTACCTAGGGAACCAGGGTTAAGCTACACGTAAAAAGAGATTTTTTGTGCTGTGAATTATTGCCTTAAAATGTATGATAAATAAAAACAATTTCAATGTTTTTTACTTTTGTGCTATAAACACATCTGATATACAGTGTTTGGTACAGTGCATAAAGAAAAACCAGTTTAAAACCACTGCTCTATGATAACAGAACAGTCAAATACACTGTACTGCAACCATGTAAACACACACAGACTTGTTCCACCTACATACTATGTAGACATAAAACATTAAAAGAATCAATATCAAACATGTTATATCCATACATGAGTAAAAGGCATCTACTTCGTATATCTGGACAAACATATGTGGTATGCACACTTACACACACAGAAAGAATATAAAATATCTATTCACAAAACAAGATTGTATACACACTCAGAGACAGCACATGAATACAAAGCACACACAATCTCTTCAGCACAGCCAGGGTTACCTACAATGGACAGCAACATAGGTACCGGAGAGGGTTATGGACAAGTCTGCCTCATGAATTCATTATTGAGAATCAGAGAGAATGTTTCATGGCAAAGCCAGCGCTCTGCTATCCAGCATAATAGCTGTTCTGTAAATGTTCATGTAATGTTTAATTTACAGAACAAAAATGTTTTTATTTATGCCATGCTGTGTTTGGGCCCATCTTGATAAGCATGCAGGGCCGATTGCGCTGTTTACAACAAATCTGAGAGAATATTCCCTTTTCTCTGCTGTAAAGTGAGATTATCGATAAAACTGGTTGAATTGATTTTCAAAGAGCCCATTAGAAATATGCAATAAACTTCAAATGGCACAGCAAAGGAGAATTACCTCTATGCTGTTTAATTAGTATAATGTTACATTAACTTATATATTTTAATTGTCAATTAAAATTGAGAAAGGAAATGATGTATTGCAGTTTTAATGAGCTTTTAATGAGTGTGGATCTTCATTTTTTGAGCACTCTCTGTTACCCAGCAGGATAGACATGCAGTCAAATCTGGAAATGGTGGAAAGGCTTTTTCAAAGACAATGCTTAACACTAATTAAAAGGATATTTTTCACAAATAAACAGCTTATGACTATTAGTGTGTAGGCTCCTGATGGGCTTTTCATTGGAATGGGACACGATTGAAGCAGGAGTGAATAGTGATCAAGAGTGTTGTGCTGTTCCAAAGCCTAGTGTGCTGCCTAACTGCCTACTCCCTACATAGGCAGCTGCCATTTAAGGCAGCAGCCCAATAATCATGAAACCTCATACTGCAAGTGACTGATTTGGAATGTTCTACATATGCATACATTTCTTTCTATAGAGCGCAACAGTCTGAATGAAATCAGCCCATGTTGTTTTAACTTCTTTTTTTAAAAAAAAACATGTTAAATATCAGAATTACTGAAGAAGAACTACACTATCCATGATACAGCAGAGAAAACTCCCACCCAGATGATAACACTGTGAATGACGCAATCGAGTTGGTCTTCCTACACTCTGAAATTACTTATATATGTATATCAGAATATTTTGCAATATACTGTACTTTTCATTTACCAATTCTACACTTACAATCAACATTTTATATATATATATATATTTCTTTTATATTTTTTTTATTTTGATTACATCATTTGCAATGCTTCATGGGATTGTTGTTCGTTCCCTCATAAAAGACAATAAGTACACACACTTTTTTCCTTCAAATCAAAGTTTGTAATGTTGTGATTCACCTCAAAGCTGGTTAGATTGGTTCATGGCATAGAACTCTTTTGATAAGGATTTTTATGAAAAGCCAAAGGAAAAAAAGTATAGGAAAAATACTTCAGGTACCCACACAGCTAAAAAAGTGGGCAGCGACTGTTACACTCTTCGCAATTTGATGTTAGCAAATTGCTAAGCTAATGGTGTGATACTCTAATAAGTATGAGCATATATAGTATTCACAAATATTGGGTAAAAGAATCCATTTCTGGTAATACTTAAGTTTTTCTATACATTTCAATACTAAATGAAATATGTTTATTTATAATCAACATTTATTTCACCTCGTCTGCCATCTTGGATTTATTTTTTCACTGAACTCATTTGAGGATTACCTTCTCCGCAAAGGATAATGTACATGTGATATGATTTTAGAAACAGCTTTTATGTCGGAAGAATGTGTATGAAAATAAAATGCTGCCCTTATAGGCAGCTCACTAGGTTTTGGAGCACATTTGTATATGGGACTGGGTGCGTGGGATAAATGTAAGTGTATCAACGTACGTTTTTTGTTCCAAAAATGTGATTTATAATATGCACAGCTCTGTTTTGTTCCTGAGAGATGTGCCTAGGTACCACATGCGTGTGTTGTCATGTTTTGTGAACTAACAGTGGTTGCTTTAGTACAGAATGTATGTATGCATGAAAACAGATTATTGATATCATTAGTTTTGACATCACTACACTGGAATCACAAGGTCCCAAAGCCTCTGTCCTCCTTTCTCCTGTAATCACCATCAACAACATCTCAATGATAGCGAGGATGAGGACGATGAGGAAGGGCAGGCGTAAGCTGCCCCTTCTCTAGGTCTCCTCTGAAGCATTTGAGGAACATGCTGAGTTAAATTGGAGGAATGAGATGTTTCTCTCTCCTATAAATTGAGGTTATAGGCTCCATTTGGAGGTGCTGCATTTGAACCATTACGCCTCTTCCCCCAGCAGCAGGAGACAGAGTGTGTGAGATGATAAAACAAGTGTGTGTCTGGTGAGTGTCCCTCCTCGGTCTCACATACACACACACATAATCCTTTTACTTTTTGTTACATATCATTTACTTTAACTCTGCACACACATTCCTTGGCGCTCAGCATCATTTATCATCAAAGCTTTGCACATGAAATATGCAATATTTGACTGATTTTCACAGTTTGGCTGCTTGGCAGCCAGCTAAAAGTCTTTGCACTAGATCCTTACTAATTTCTCCATCTCTCTACATCAATTGTTGATAAATTGTTGATTGATTTAAAGGCCCAATGCTTCCATTGATTGAAAATGAGATGAACGTTGTAGCAAACACAACATTGCCTCCAGCTACACACACCCCTCCCCTCCAAACCCTCTAACAGCCATGTTGTGTCGACATTTGCAGTTCCCCTAAGCTTGAATAAAGTGGAAAAGCTGAAACTTGCATTTGTGTGGGAGAGAACAGCAAGACAGATGCAAGATGACATTTGTATGAACATTTGATGCTAAAGCACCTTGATATTGTGAAGCTCTCTGGCTACGAACAGGAAAATCTGTTTGGTCAGACTTAAATTTAGTCACATTTAGGGATGGGGAAGGAATGAAAAAAACATTTAGATTTGTCAAAACAAATGTATCACCGCTGTTGCTTGCCTGACATTGTGCCCTTGTTGCTACAGCATCTTGAGACAGAAACTGCATTTCAAAAAGAAATATTAAGGACATTTTCATTCTATTCTGTTCTGTTATTGGCAGCTGTAAACACACAGTTGCATCATTTCCCATTACGACTTATACAATTCCAGAAGAGGTCAATTTATGACTTCACGACTTTTTCTAATTAGCTTAGTGATCTTCCATCAAAAGAGACAAAAGCTGACTGAAGTGTAATTAGATAATGTAAGGTGCAATGGGATAACTCTATTCCTAATGCAGTTTATCATTGTATCTAATAGCCTTAATTCAGCCCATTTGTACATAAAACACTTAAGGGGTCTCTAAGTGCTCTCTCAGACAAAAGCATCATTCTGATTGGATTTGCATTAGAGATTCATATTTCACTAAGAGGTTGTGTAAACCCATTAGCTCACCTGACCTAGCATAGACTTAAGACCTGTTCCCTTACTTACATACCTGCCTGCAAGTTTTGTTATCAAAATACTATATGAATACATATAATGGCATGAGTAATGAACACTGGAAAGTAAGAATTGTCTGTTTTACCTGTCCTTACAGATTGATTATAGAACTGTTCCAGATTCAATATAATTTAATCTCAATCAAAAGCATTTGCCACATAATTACCACAACAATTATTTAAATTCATCCCTCATTTAAAAAAAACAAACAAACAAACAAACAAAAACTGTTATTTACTAAAGGTCATTTGGTTATTAAGCCACTCGTAGTGGAAGGGAATTTATGGCCAGTCCATAAACATTAAAATACACACTGTTTCAAAAGTATAGCCGCAAGTTGTAAACATTATACATGTTGACATAATTTCTGTGTAATAAAATCAGGGATATACTGGTTTTACAGTATTTACCAGATAACAGGGTTTACCAGCGTTGGTAAACCCTGTTAAAATACAACAATAAAGTTGTAATATTGGAAATAACTTTACACAGATAAGGTTAGTAAGTGATTCTATCATGCTTAAATCATGTTATCACATATAATATTTACGTCTTGTCGCTATATGTTGGAAAGTGTATAATTTAATGAGTAAAAACTGGCCCATTCACTTCCATTGTCAGTGCCTGACAGTAACCACGGTTTTTGTTTAGAGTGTTTTATTTGTTTGTTTTTTTGTTTATTTGGTAATCGACGTTAGGCCACAAATACCAGCGATTGAGTTTAACTCGGAGTGGTGGTGGCGTAGTGGGCTAAAGCACATAACTGGTAATCAGAAAGTGGCTGGTTCGATCCCCACTGCCACCACCATAGTGTCCTTGAGCAAGGCACTTAACTCCAGGTTGCTCTGGGGGGATTTTCCCCTGAAATAAGTGCACTGTAAGTCGCTTTGGATAAAAACATCCGCCAAATGCATAAAAGTAAATGTAAACTTGTGTTGAAGCTGAAACACTCCTTTAACGGTTTTTGTTTGTTGTGGTTTTATTTTGTTCACTTGAGCTAAGGAAAGTTTTTACACTATTAAATTGCTACAGAAGGTTCAACTCATTGGTAGGCCCAGACAGAATTCTTTTACAATTTCAGTATTGTTTAGCAAGAAAATGTATATCACATGTTATAAACAAAGGTAAGAGGACTGCATAATCAAATTAGCCAGAAATATTTAAAAAACAAATACAAAAAAATGAAGTGTTAAAAATTCTGTAAAAATCTTAAGCTTTCTAAAAAGTTGCTTGCACAGATTCCGTTCGGGCCAACTCAATGTTGCTGCCATTTTTTGTAATGTCTTTACCATACCATTTAACACCTCACTCCCTTATAAGCTTTATACTGTAACTGAATATGTGGATTGTATTTTTGCTGTGCTAAGCTGGCGACAGCTGGAAGACACAGGAATCTCCAGCCCCCAGTTCCCCCCTCTGCCGTGCTGGAGCCTGTGGCATGTTGGCGTGTAGCCTAGAGTGTGTGGGCTGTCTGGGAGGAGTGTGCATGTGGAAACGAAAGGAGCTCCTGTAAATCTGGGACACCCCAACGAAGCGGCGTCAGACCCCGCATACAAGATGACAACACTAGCAGCCACCCTAGTGAGTGCTGAGATCCCACGCTTACTTGGAACTGCTGGAGCTGCATGGAGCCAGAGGCTAATCCCAAGCTAACCGCAAGGTAATGTTTGTGACTAACCTCAGCAGCACTTCATGTACTTGTAAAATTATTTGGGAGAAAAAACTGGAGAATGTATTTGAACTTAAACATACACTCTTCACCTTTAAGATAAGTTCTAGATCATATACAGTATGGTTGAATGCTGACTTGGTGAGTTTAAAAAAAAAGATCTTCTCCTTTCTTCTTGTTCGTCCATCAAAGTTGATGATGACCATGGCACGTTTGTCATTTTGTTGGGATTTGATGAGTGCGCAGATGGCTGAAGAGGCCAGTCCGAGCCCGGAATTCTCTGTGGCACACTGGACAGGTCAGGGAGGATGTAGAGCTCTGAGGTGCAGCCACACACCCTTCCTTGGTAGATTTGCGCTGCTGCCTCTTCAAGATAGCACAGGAGCTTCTCCTACTCTCACAGAGGACTGCACCGTCCTGTACTTTTCTTCTCCAGGCAGGTCGGTCCTGTGCTAGGGATTCCCAGCTTTTCAGGTCGAATCCAAAGCTCTTCAATGAAGCTTTAAAGGTGTCCTTGTAGCGCTTTTTGGGACCACCTTGTGCTCGCTTGCTATTCTTCAGCTCATATGACATATGAGCATAAGCATAAAAACATACATTTTATGTTTTATTTTTGGCCAGTTTTGCCACTTTCATTTATAGGTAGATGAGATGGGATGAAATGGGGAGTAAGAGGGTGGGCAAATGGGATTGGGAAATGTCATAAACCAGATTCAAACCCATGTCAACTGCATTAGCCTCACAGCTCAATGTGTTGTCAAGCAAGGGCTAGGTCATGGCACTGAAAGGCTGATGGTTATTTACGGAAAATCATCAGATCAGGTTAAAAAAGTAATAATGTCACTGCCCACTGGCATTCAAATAGACCTCCCAAATGGTATGTGAACCAGAAGAAATAAGAAAAAGGGATAAAATAGAGGACATTAAGTAAATTTCTCCCCATGAACATTTTATATAACCCAATAGAAGGTAAATGGCCTTCTGTGAAAAAACAAAAAACAGATGGAGATTGGTCTGTTCAGTGCTTCTGTTTGTCAGTGAAATTGGGATGGTGACAGAAAGTTCATTTTCAAACAATGTAAATGAGGGTCTAAATGTTTTACCCTAAATAACAACAACTAATTTACTTTGTTTACTCAAGGCTGAATGTAGAACAAATCACAGCACTGAATTATATTTTTTTTAGCACTGAGAAACTTCATGTTCCCAAATACTGAAGTAGCTTATTCCTGCTATTCTATTGGATTTTTTTTCCATATCACCTATATGACTGCACTTTTTAGATACGGTTTAGCCACATTTTCTTGTTTTACCTGCAGTTTTTCATCTGTGTTGTTGTGTGTTCCAGTAGAAAGGAATGGGAAGACATCTTACTGGCTTAAATTCAGATGGCAGTTGTTCTTGGTAGTTAAAGAATTATTAACAGAAAAATTTATATTCTGTCATTTTTTACTCAACCTTGTGTCGTTCCAAACTTAAATGACATTATATCTTGTGTGAAACAGAAAAGGTGAATAATTGAAGAATATCCTGGCCATTGTTTTTAAACATATAATGACAGTGAATAAGGACTGGGTTTATCAATCTACAAAATGACAAATTGAGCACCTAAAAATCATTTAGACCAGATTTGTGAACTGGTTAAATTGATTTATTAAAAGATCTGAGCCCAAAAGAGAGATCCATTTATGTATCAGACCTCGCTATTATGGAAAGTTAGGGTGGATGTCAAGATTTTCAGTGAATAACTACTTAAATTCAATCTGTTCCTCATACAATCAATACCGTAAGGCTTGTGTTACACTGAAGAAAGACAGTCATACAGGTTTGGACTGACATGAGAGAGAGTAAATTATGCTAGAATAATTTTTATTGGTCTGTAAATGATTTCTTAAAGTTGATTGGGTTGCTCTTTGGTCAGAATAGAGACAGAAGTCATATATTGTTCCATATTGATGTCAGCTCACCTAGACACAGGTTATCATGCGCTAAGCTTGGCAACGGACAACGAACACTGCATTCAGGTCAGCAGCGTGACAGATGGCTGGGTGCGTGAGTGGGCTGTGTACCTGAACAAGCAGAAGCACAAAGCAGACAGGCTTTTTGATGTAAGCTACATAAGTGTTAAACACAGAGTGAACTAATAGCAGCACCGCTGCCTGTGCCAAGCCATTAAATACCAACAAAGGCATCTGTGGATTGGCCGAGAAGGGGAAAATAATTAAGCAAAATAGCAGGCGACGAAGAAGGCTGGAAGCAATAGCATGTGCCGCTCGCTTTTGTGCTACACAGGGAGCGGCCTAAACCACAGGGGGGTTGGTGCTGTTTCTCAGAAGCCATTTTTAATCGTGCAGTAATTATTTACTGCTTCAAGAATATGAACAGAAGATTATATTCAGTTGCTCTTTTTTTTTTTTCTCTCCTCATCATATGGAAAATCATAGACACAATCAATTCACATCCTTGCCTGAGTGTGTCCTTTTTTGCTGTATCATTATAAACACAATTGTGTTAATTTTCACACAGAAAGGGATCTGCCAAGCCAGAGAAACTGACAAGTATCCAATTCTTTTTCCTCTTCGACCCAGTGCTCAATCAGTCTTTTCCATTTTTCTTTGTGCTGATAGCCAGAAGCTTTAACACTTTCTTAATGTATTCCATTAAAACTTTTCATTCAATATGCTTCCTGGCTCACAAGAAAATCACCATTGCTCCCTACAGGCTGTGTTTATCCTCACTATTAGCACCGAACCGGGTGTTGCTGAGGTAGCAACACTGGGCTTGAGATGTGTGCATTTTGAGTAGGGGATTTGCAGCTTGAGTCGAACCTTTAAAAACAAAGGCTTTCCGCTATGTTAGCAACATAACCATCTGCTTTCCTCTGCATCTTGACACAATCCTTGCAATAATGAGTTCTGAAATGCTTCTCCCACTGAGAGAAATGTGATGAAGTCGTTTCTGCTGACAGTTTACATATTCGCTGATAAATATTGGGCTGCTGTTATTTCTGAGTATACAGAAATAAATCAATCTCAGATTTATTTTGTGCAATGAATCAACAAGAAATTCAAGGATTTTTGTCATTTGTTTTATTTGTGGTTCATCTGCTAATGATAAATGTGTGTTTGGGTAAGCGTAGTTGACATGAAATACTTTAGAAATGTTGACATGTCCTGTGCTGCGATTGAATTAAATACATATATTGTCAGCATGTGCTGTTTGCTTCAGAGTGAAGACGAGTCTCTGTTCTCATGATGCTGCATTTCCAGCGCTTTCAGAGCTGTTCAAAATCAGTGTGTACTGGGTATTTATGACAAGCGAACGCTGTTTCTCTAATGTTGATGGCTTACTGCTTATATTTGTTATATGACAATTTTTTACTTTAAAGTGTTTAGTTTTGCAGGCTAATATGCTGTTTTCCTCGTCTGTTTGTGTGAGCATATAGGAGCACATCAATTTCAAAATAAGAGTCCCCCATGTCCTTCCTGCTAGTTTATAGTAAAACATCCCTCTTTATGCACCAAATTGTATTTTATTCTGGTTATTCTTGGAATTTTGTGTTCACAATAAACTGCATGATTTAATTTAGTTTGAACTCTTGTTGATTTTATCTGGACTGCCCCCTCATTTTTAAACACATTCAATGTATAGATTTAAAAAATATTCTTCCAATATAGTCAGTTTTCAGTTTTCTTCGAACATCTTATTATCGTTATCAGCAAAATCCAACATTTGTTGAATTTAATTAAAATTTGTAAAAGAGATATCCAAACATAAACCAATATAATACAAAATATTTTTTTATTATATAAAATCTGATACATATGATTAAAGGTGCATTCAGTAACTTGTTTGTGTCATCTTGGACTTACAGTGACACCTAGTGGTGTGGATGCAGCATCATTCAAAATCAATAGTTTTCAGTTACAGATCCCATTATAGAAATGCACTATTCACAATCAGCTATGATTACTTTAATCCAAAAGTGAAAGTGTCTAATAACAAGATGGTTAAAGAGATTAAGCGAGTAGTATTTAGCTGGTCATGTGATTCTAAAATGGCAGCCCCTATGGTGCTTTTATAAGGTTACTGATATGAATAGAGTCCTCATCTCATGTGAGTGGTTGTGATTTTATACATTTATTTAAAAATTACAATTAATTTCTTTTTAATAGGAAACATTACTGAGAGCACCTATAAATGTCATTCTTGCAAGAACTCATTTAGTTAAAAATTGGAAAACATGTATTGAGTATTTAACAATTGCAGATACCCTGATTTGCTGATTAGCAGTGTTAAAGTCTTGCTGAATGTGTGCCTCAGTCTAAGTAAAAGAATCTGTGATACATGATTTAGGTTTAAATTTTGTTGGTTTGGTCTGGAATCAATTAGCATCATACAAATTGCAGTAAACATAAAAAAAAGTATTCAATACCCTGTGAGACCGCACTATGCCTTTAAAACATCACCAGTTTTCCTAGGTAAACACTTGCACACAGTTTTTAGGTTGTTGGCAGATAGACTGCTCTAATCATCTTGGAGAACTTGCCACAGTTCTACATATTTAGGCTGTCTCAATTGCTTCTGTCTCTTTATGTAATCCCAGACTGACTCAATGTTGAGATCCTGTATGCGTGTATGACTATATTAAATAAAAGATTGAGCCTCAGGTCTCAGGTGTATTGCATGCACAGAGCCAGAGGTCAGAAGGAAAAAATTAGAGTGTGTGTGTATATGTATATTTAAAAGTACAAGCGGGGGAAAGAGAAGGACGGATAAACAATCTGGGGTGGCACTTCAGCAGTCGGAAGTCACCCGGGCTTGACAAGCCAAGAGAACAGTAGCCGAGGCAAACGGTACTTCACTGCATTGCGTCTCATCAAAGCTGACAGGAGCGGGGGATGGAAAAAAGGGAAATGAAGAAGCCTGTCTATTATTCTGCAAAGGCCCAATGCTTCTCACCTTGTCGAAGGAGCCGTCTCTCTCTAGCTTTTCAACTGCCATGTAGAAGGCTCTCTCGTATGTCAAAATTCTTTGAAAAGCTGAGAAGTGACTTCTCGTTGACGTCCATACCCTATAGATGAAAGCCGGGTGCGGAACTCGGGAAGATTGATCCGGTCAAATATTATGACATCAAGGTTTGGATACAATCCGTGCTCTTAAACTCTGTTACCTACAATCTATTTTGAACCCCCGACAGCAGCTAATGATGGAAGTAGACAGAACAACCAGCCTTGTTGCTGCCTTTGCTTAAAATTCTGAACTGGAAAATTGCACCCCTGGGAACCTGGTGCAAGAGTGCAGTGCAGTAAGAGAAGGATTTATGATGCACTCTGTGTTCCTCAGCCATAACAAGGAAAAGCATTAAGACCCGCCGCTTAAATCAGATTCCCCAACCTTATTGTTTTGGACTACAATCAATTTAATAAAATACATTCCTAGGTTCCATTTGGTGTTCGTTAATGTATTCCCCAAGACTTTTAGTGAATTTCCCACATGTAAACTTGCAAACTGAAAAATGGACATTTGTTAACTCTCATGACGATGTTTCTAATGACGATTCTCTTTCTCAACCATCTGACTGCTTGGCAATGAAATCCTTCAAAATGTGGTCAAGAGCCAAGCGTCTCTTTCTCTCTCCTTTTGTCTCAGAACCAGTGGCTTTAGGCTTGGCCCTGTTTTAATGAGATTATCCAGAGCGAAGTGTCACTAAGTAAGATATAAAATGGAGGCCATTATCTGGCATTACCTCTGAGCAGCCTTCCCATCCATCTGCTAACCACCCACATAGTCACTATGGTGGGATTAGAACTCTGATTAACAGAGTGCTGCTTAAACAATTTTATGTCCTCTTTCTCCCTCTCCCTTTCTGTCTGGGTTCTGTAAACAAGACTAGCCTTTGTCGCCCAATGTTTTGAACACCCCGAATTTCCCGAAATTGCAGTCTGATCTTATACAATTGTGTCGAACAGAATCCCAAGTAATTGGGATGGTTTCAGTATAAGACTGTGTGAGACAGGGGTGCTCATTACGTTGACTGCTCGATCGCAAGACAACCACTGGTCAAACCCGTTAATAGATCAAACGGTCAAGAAAACAAGAAAACCATTCATTGCTTTTTGCTGAATAATTTAGTGGCTTTCAAATAAAATATTAATGTATTATAATCATACAGTGAAGACCTTTAATTCACAAGAATATAAGAATGTCTACTTGAATACTTGATATTGCTGTTAAAATTTTTAAGCACTATTTTCTTAATTTGTTTCTTTGTTCTTATTTTATTGCTGACTGTTTCCTTGTCTTAAATAATTAATTGAGAAGAACTTGACAATGATTATTTTTTTTCATCGAGAATCGTCATATTTCACTGGTATTTTTTCTGACTACTGAAATGTTGTGACAACACTGCCTACAATTAATTTTTATATTGTACAAGGTAGATATTACAGTAATAGCATTATGAAAAAATAGATCTCATGCCATAAAAGTGTGAGCACCCCTGGTGTAAGACATTTTTGATTATGATTTTCCTATGAAGTATTATAGTAGTATAATAGCTGGTTGCCAATTATTCAGGAAGATGCAAGGTTGCTGGTTCCTGAAGGCAGTTTATCTTCAACGCTGAATATTGTAAAATAGTGTACCTAATTTTTCATTTATATGACATGTTAAACATCACGTGGTGCTTAATTCATGAGGAGAGTTAATTGGATTTAATAATTAAAAAGTGTACAATTTATGTTCCACTAGCGCCACCAAATGCAATTGCTAAAATAATGGCAAAAAATAATGATGGTTTTCAGACATGTTTCCCAAACAATCCCCTCATCCTCCATTGGTTAAAAAAACTGAAAGTCCTGTCCCAAACACATGAAATTGGTTGAACCAATTTTGCTTTGTTGGGCTGGTTGAGATACTCAAAACATCAGGTCTCTCCTGCCCCCACTGTACATAGCTCACCATTGTAATCAATAAATTGTGATCTTTTGTAGTTCCCCGTCTTTGTTAGTACCTGTGATTTTGTCTCGAACAAGCTTGCAAGACTCGATCTCGCCAATGCTGCCGAAGAGGCTGCGGAACTCTTCCTGGGTCATGTTCTGGGGCAGGTAGTTGACGATGAGGTTGGTCTTGCTGTCATCATTAGAGCACCCGGTCTGCATGGGTGAGGGGCAGCTGCGGCTGTTGCTAGAGGGCCCGTTGGCCGTAGCTGAGTTTGGACCATTCGTCACAGGAGGCTCCATGTTGCTGATTATCTGTGGAAACAGAAGCTGTTGAAGACTGTGGGATCTCATACATAAAACTATTTACTAATTCCTAAAAATCAAACATAATTTAGTTTGATGGACTTCAACAACATTTAACCATAATGGATTAGCAAACTTTAACATCAACAAATCATTATTTGTTTGCAAAATAATTTATTAAATAGAGAACTTTATGAAGTTCTTTGTGAGGAGCAAGTGCACTAACCTCTGCACTAATAAAACTGCTGTATAATCATAATCATATAATCAGGTTTACATTTAAAACAAGAAAAACAAATGCCAATGGGTGAGAACAATGAATGTAATTTAATATATATTCGCCATTATATATTATACGTATATTCTACTATCTTACAGTAGTCTTTTTATAGTCCATTTTTCATACAAAATCTTGATTTTCATGTCAATTTATATTTTTTTTAAGAATGTTTAGATACTTTTACCAGCAAACAAGCAAAAAATACTGTCATTTTTGTTTTTTTGTTTTTGCTGTAAGGGGTTTGGAAAAACATTTAGTAGATGTTCCAACTGGAACAACTATTAGCTTCAAATGATCTCATACAGATTCTAAATAATACAATGCATGACACACTTACAGAAGAACTGTTTATGCATCTCTACACTTTCAGTAGCTTTCTTTCCCCCTTCCCTCCCCCTCACTCTATCAGTGATATTGTTGAGTTTGGCTGTGCGTTTTGATGGTTGGCTCAACTTGACAGGGTAACAATGTGAGCCCTTCAGCATGGAGCGACTGTCATGGCAAACAGCTTTGCCACTGGTTTAGCCGTACACTTTTAAGAGCAGGTGTTTGAAGAGGAGCTTGCTGGCCCTGGGGAAGAGGGAACAGAGGAGGCCCCCAGTTTTTGCTGCTTTTCAGCCTCAAACTTTTTATTTTAAGATAGTTCCACACCGCAGATAAATGTATTCATAAATTTGCATAAAGAATGTGTGTGTGTGTGTGCGTGTGTAATTTTAAGGGGGTTGGTTGACATCTAGAAATTGTGTCATATTCTGACTGTCACGAAGATTGAGGATATGCATATTTGTGTGTGTAGGGCAGCTTCCTTTAAAGCACTCCAAGGGAACAAACAACAGTCAGTGGATGACAGTCAGTGCAGCATGTTGACAACTTTAGCTTTTACACCTTTTAAAACAAACAAGCCTGACCTTCTCAGACTGTCTGGACAGACATGCTAAAGCTTAATGTCTAGTGATGCGCTAAACGAATATTGTTGACTGAAACCAAAAATTCCGGACATGCCAGAAAATTAAACAGAAAATGGGGATTTTTTTAATTAGCCTTTGTTGGGAATAAATTAACAATTGTATTAATATTATACTATATTATTGTTTCTTTATTTGGCATTAATCCAATAACACCTCATCTCCAACAACTTTTAAAATATTGTATTATTATACAATATGAATCTCATGAACTGTAAAAGCAACTGCCTTTCCCCCAATATATCATTCATCATCAGCTGGCGTTTACATTAAATATGATTAAACATGGATAATACCACATGTCCTCTACTTTTTCTCCAATTTAAAGATTAAAATAACAGTTCTGTTCACATTTTCTGCCAAGATTTTACATCTATTTTCTTTTTCAACCAAAATCCAAAATTGCATTATATACTGTTTTATTAAAAACAATTTGGTGGTGAAAATTTTGGTGCATCCTGACTAATGACTCCTGCATTGTGTGCTGTATGATATAAAGCAACAGATTTTTGGAAACAGCCAATGAGGTCTCTCAATGACAGACAAAACTGTCATATAACCTCAGACTAAAAACGAGGATAGAAGGGGGAAAAACCTAAAATAAATAAACATGGAATAAAAAAGCAATCATGACCTGATTGTAGCTAGTTCTAAGCTGACTCTATAAGTCAACCATTTTTATATTTATCTTCCTCTCTGACTGGATGTAGTGTAATTCAGATCAAGATCTGCAGTGAGAGTGAAGAAAAAGCGTTAATGTTTCCTGCTGATAGATTCAAGAGTGGAAAATAATAGAGATGAGGTGGAAAAAAAAAATGATCTAAGCTGAAATTCAGCTGTGCTTATTTTTGCACTTCAAAAAATACTCTTCATCTGCACTCTGGAGTCAGACTCTCCTTTATCAAAATAGGCATATTTAGAAAGGTTAACACATTTTTCCCCCATCTGACACCACCCTTGTGTGTGCAAGTGTGTTTTGAGTAACACACGTGCACACTGTTTAACTATATGAAAGAGGAATAAACAACAAATCTATTTAGTTGTGCATGATGAGAAGCCATCAAAAATATCCTAAATTGTTCTTGTAACGTTTCTCTGCTCTCCCTAATTGTTCTTTAACATCTCAGCAAAAATAGCTTTACTGTCTGGCAAACTAATTGCACAGTACCAAAAGAAAGGCGGTTAGGCAGACATTACAGTCTCCCATTGGAGATGGAGGTTTTGGATCAATTTCCTTGCCTTGATTTTTAGTCTTTGTAAACGTTCACATAATCCAATGTGACAAACTGAAAAAAGCTGATAGGAGGCCATCTGTAAAGCTCTCAGGATATGTATGTAAACAGGTCTTGTGCCATTCATCTCTGCAGCAAAGAGGGATAGAGTGACAGAAAGGGACAAAATAGCCATTGCAAGCAGGTCTTGATTGGTTTGCGTTGTGCGTTCACGTGTTTATTTGCATGTGTTTTTGTGTGTGCGCGCATGGGAGGGGAGACATATTAAGTCTGTTTCCTGCTCCTGCTGTGCACTGTTCTCTCAGAAAAAGAAAAATGCTCAAACCTCATGGGAAGAGAGCTTTGAATATTCCAGAATCGGAACGTGAAAGTGGACAACTTTCATTCTGGTTCCTGAGACCTGTTGTGTCTTGATGGCCAATTAAAGGCTTGTCCTTCTTATTCAATCCTTTCACCAGCACTTAAATGCTGTTTTATTATTCTCCTCTACTTAAACTCTGGTTTTCATTTGAGAAGGGTAATTGTTCCTTCACATATTTCATATTGTTGGGTTTAATATTAAAGAGACAGTGTAGCTATGTTTCCTTATAATAAAGTAGTTAAAGAGTATTTTGAAAGGCAAAATTACTAAAGAATTTCTTAAACTAAAAAGAAACAAAACAAAACAAAACAAAACACCCATCAGGCTTCCAGCTGCTCAGAAATCTTTAAGTACTTAATCAGGAAATAGTTTTGTGTAATGCAAAGTTCACACTAATTAAGCAATAAGGTATGAACTGTGCTGTATTGTGAATTTACAGTATTTAAAGCTAAAAGTTGATGATTCACAATGTAGCACAGCCTTGAGAGCCTTATTGCTTTTATAAACCTGTTACTACATGGTTCAGTTACAGTAGCTTGGAGAACAGGTGTTTTGTGTCCTAGTTGTTATATTTTGTATTTTAGCACAGCTGGATGAAAATTATTGGGATACTCTTTATGGACATATGGAGTAGGCTAGCTCTTAAGTCTTTAAACATTTCAAAACATTGAACTTTTTTTTACAATTGTTAATAAAACCACTTGCTCAATGAAGACTTGTGTGTATCTTCTCCTTTAAAGGTGCTGAAAGCAATTTTGAGCCATTTTTGCTAACTTCATTTGGACTCCGCTTTGCCACATCCACACTAAAACGTTTTTGTTTGAAATTAATTTAGCTACATTTATGCTTTTCATCCACACTAGAACAGCGTCTTACTCCACCAAAAATGTAGCATTTCTGCTTCTGTTGAAAAAGGTTAATGTTAAGACACCAGACTTTTTAAATAAAAATGCATTAATGCCTCAGACTGCCCCCATCCCTGCCCTCAAAAGACATGTCAGACAACATAAACACATACAAATCCAATGTGCATTTTCAGAAAAAAAAAATGCCCCCCACTTTTTGATATTAACAGAGGCTTTAGGGCTGCCACTGAGAGGTGTAATTTTTCAGGACACCTATTTCAGTGATATCTGTCAGGTAGTTGGGACATATTATGTGTGGCATTCAAACAATTTAACTGGAATAGTAAGCTATAAACTTCTGCACTGGAAATTTCTGGTTTGGTTGCTAACCAAGGCAGAGCCTAGCTTGTTCTATCAGTACTGTAGCTGTAGTAGACAGGGAGATAAACAGACACGCTAGGCTAGCAGACAGGCAGACAGGCTAAGACATCACAAAGGACTTGGTGTCAGCCGGAGGACAGACATCATCTTTCCTTTGATTCAACTGAACAGTAGCCCCAGATTACACTCCTTTATTTTTTCAAACACAATGGCAGATATGCCGACTGTTTCTGAACACTGCTCGGCTCGGGTCAGGATATGAGCGTGTGTGTCTACATGGAAGTCACGTGTGTGAATGTGGGAAGGAAGAGGCTCTGCCACTCTGTCTTACATAAGTGCCTTAGAGGATGTCAGGACGGGGATAAAAATACAGGTTCAACCAGTCCAATGTCCCTGTATCACGCAGAGCCAGAGGTGTGTGTGTGTGTTTATGTGTTCATAGCACTGCGGATAGATGCATTTCGGTGTGTGTCGCTGATACCTGCCATTTCAACGCAGCACTTTAATGGCCTTATTAGCTAAGATGATGAAATGTCAGGCTTCTATTCTGATGTATGTTTTTACCGGTAATGCTCTCCAGTCATTACCGTGGCCTTCTGATGCTAGTGCTCTCCCTCCTATATATGTCTGCTCTTATTTATGTGGCCCTGTGACAGCTAAATCTAGGGGAAAACAACACTGGTAATAATCTTCAGGTTCAAGTACAGGGGAAATACAGGGCTGTTCTGTGTGGAAATCAAAGTATTTTGCGAATCAAATGCAAAATTAATATTTTCACGATCCCTTTAAAAATAAAAATAAAATCAATCGGAAAATGTAGCCTTCATGTCTTAAATATGCAAAGAATTGTTTTAATAGCACACGTCTTTTAAATGCGGCACAAATATTACAAATATTGGCAATACAACATCCATTCATAATATGTTATCAAGTCACCCTCCCCTTTTATTTAAAACATATTACAATTCAAAAAAAAAAAACCCTGCATTAGGCCCCCCTCTCATACTTCATAGTAGCAATATGGTAGAGTATAAATGGGGTAAAAATGGCAGTTAGTGGGTAGCAGTATCCTTACCATCTTTGGCTGTGTCAGCAGTCCCTTCTCAGCCCAGCCCTGGAGCTGCGGCAGGTCTGCCTGACGCCACTGAGTCTCTGTCGATCCCTACAGGAGGGGGGCAGGGTCAATATTCAAACATGCCCATTTTCTCCATACCAAATAAACACTCCTGACGGTCTCCAGGCAGACTAAAACACATAGGTGGCTTCGATTTGGATAGACATGACAGTTAAATTTAAAATTAAAATTTGATTGGATTTATTTGGGTTTTAAATATAATAGGCTAGGGCATCACATAGTGGATATGGGTGCTATAGGTGCAGAGAATGTGTGCTATAAAGATTGACTTATTCGCTTAAGAAATTTAGGTATTTCATTTTTACATACAAGGCCATAGAAAAAAGACGAATTTGGGTGGAATATATGGTGGAAAAACAGCAAGGCTCCCGACTGTAGATTTAATATCATGGGTTTTTCGGACAAATCCAACTTCGTAAACAAGACCTTAGAGGACCAATACCGAGGCTGCCGCAATCACAGCTTGAGCCGTGGAGCTAACAGCGAAAACAGCCAATTTAGGAAAAGAGGGAGACTATGAGCGTGACCTTTCCGTTGGATGGATGGAATAGAGGAGGAGTGTAATAAGAGGCATCCAGCACTACATGACGGAGGGGACACTTCTGAATCAGACAGGGGCGGGAGGGAAGGGCTCTGTGTCCTCTGCAGATGTTTAACACATACATGTAAGCACCCAGGTGTCGGGATCTTGAGAAAAATTGTCAGTGGAGGAGAGAGGGATGGGGCGGGCAGGTGGATTGCTAACAGCTCTCGGTGTTGTGTTATCTGGGACATGGGTCTGTAATTGAAGAAAAAAGCCTTTTGGGATTTTCGTTTTTAATCTCCAGTGCCACCTTGGTTTTAGTTTTAAGTGAGGACCGCAGGGTGTAACAACACACTTTTATTGTTATAGTGATGCAACATAAGTGTACATTCAGCTTTAAACTTGATTTCCATGTGATTTATGTGTATTCGTTCTTTAGTGAAACAGCAAATTGTCTCCATGAACCAAACCAAATCTTCAGATCCACATGCTGAATCGTTCAAAATGACAACCAGGGTGACACAGCCAACTGATGCATCATTTCACAGTCTAAAACATGCTCACCGTTACTCTGGTTACAAAGGACAGATCAATGTCCGCAGGCGGCAGAAGGGAGAGGACAGACTATAAATGAATTCATCTTCTGTTTTCACTGACCTTTTCTCAAAGCTCACAGGAATCAAATATGGAAGATTTAACAATGGAGAAATGGCTTTTGTTCACTTTATTTCTCTGTCTCATTTTCCTCCTCTTTCTGGATTGCTTTTATTGAGAAAACAAAAAACTTCTGCAGTTGTTCATTGCAATTAAGCAATGTAAGCAAATATGGCAATTCATTGAACGTTTGTTTCTTTAAATAATTTCTCACATAAGCCAGAAAAGAATAGCCGTTGGATAGAGGATGTGAGCTTAAAGGTATAGTTCACCCAAAACTGAAACTTCTGTCATCACTATTCACCCTCATGTTGTTCCAAACCTGTTTGACTTCCTTTTCTCCATCTCAATGTCACTGTATAGAGAAAAGATGCAATGGAAGTGAATAGTGACTGAGACTAACATTCTGCCAAGCATTTCCTTTATTGTTCCACGTAAGAATGAAAGTCATGTGGGTTTGAAACTACATTAGGGGGATTCAATGATTACAATTCTTGTTTTCAGGTGAAAATTCTATTATAACATGAACTTTTTGACTCTCTCTCTTTCTCTCTCTCTCTCACTCTCTCTCTCTCTCACATGCACAAACATACACACACAAAAATGTAGATGCCTGTAATTCCCTGTTGAAACCAGCAAGTATCGCTTATAGTTGGTGGTTATCAAAACCGGTATCAAAAGGTTTTTGAAGATATTACCTTCTCGGACATGACTCATTACTGCAACAAAAGTGACTAGATCACAAAAACCAATGGAACAGTAATGTCACCTCACATTGTATAATCAAAATATCTCCCATGCTTCTCTCATCTGCTCACGTGACATTCAGCCTCTTTAACACCGACAGAAGGTTTTCAGCCAAACAACCTGTGCTTAACTCCAACCCGACCCAAACTGGAACCACACTGGACTCAGAAGCAGCTTGCACAATCATCTCCTTGTGCCTGTAGCCCGTATCACACACCCCCGGTGCAGATAATTGGCATCACAGACTGTTCAAATTTTAAAACTGAGAGCCAGCCACAAAATGGAGGTCATCATTAGCAGCCATACTGTATATGCATTTGAATATATGATCTAGCTGTTTTTTTATGCACTCTAATGGGGTTCAAAGCCGCCAAGGAGAGGACAAGATGAGGATTTTAACTTGAAATGCTCTTTCTCAAGCAATACTTAAAGGCTTCTGATTATTCATACAAGGCAGGTACATGTAGCCAGGGAATAACCTTTCCTTCACTCATCTTTTACCTCCTTTGACAAAAAAAGTAGGAGTCCAATAAATAGCCCTGGATAAAATCCCTTAAAAATAATTCTCAGTCTGATAAATAAACACATTTTCAGTTAACAGAGACTCTAGGCGGCGGGTACAATTCTCCTAAATGTTCACAGAGGTCGCTGCATTAGCCCCAGACTTCAACCCTCCTGTGCACTGAACTGCCGGAGGGGCTGTCAAAACCCATTCAGGTTCGCAGCTTTATACATTTCTTGTATCTTAACATTGGGTCAGTAAAGTTCTCTGTCCATATTGATTTTTGTTTTTCTCTCCCAGTGTTTTGCGTGGGCTCTACTCCTCTGTGGGACACCTCCTCCAGAGCCCTCAGGTCAAGCTGCCACTCCGGCAGATCAATCAGGGCAGTAATGTGGGACGGCATGCGCCAAGACTGCTCCGCTCCGTCATCATCGATCCGCATCTACTTTACCAAATGGATTTTTTCTTCTCCACCCTCCCTTGCTTCTCTCATTGAGTACCTCTCTCTCTTCCTCTTATTCTCCCTCTTAGAGAGTTTGTATAATAAATGCCTCAGTATAAAAGCAATTTTTCATTTAACTTTTGCTTGACACATTTTCCTCTTTCCTCTCTATATGAAGTCCAGTCTTACGTTACACAGAATCGATAGAAGTCTCCAAAACATTTCTCCGTAATTTCTCTACCTCTCTCCCCTGGGTAGTGGTGATGGGTCTGGCTCAACCAGGATGGTAGAGGATAGCAGAGGACCACACCCTGATTATATTACCCCGTCATTACAGCGGGCCTCATTAAATCAGTAATGATGGCTGTTTTTCAGTTGGCCCATGGCTCATGTTCTCTCTTTGTGTCTGTTTCTCAGAGATGGGTTCCATGCACCTGTCTGAGTCCAATGAATATCTCAGAGGAATCTCTCTGACCTTTTCCTGTTCAAAGGCGGAATTCGATTCCTGGGGTGATGTAAGGTGACTCAATAATGACAAGTCTGTGGAGTAATAGATATTTTGGTGAAGTTTTATATTAAAGGGATAGTTCACTTTAAATGAAAATAGTACTTTCCTCAACCTCATGTTGTTTCAAACCCTTAAGACTTTCTTTCTTCCTTGACACATACAATTAAATGTTAGGCAGAATGTTAGCCTAAGTCAAAATTTACTTTCATTGTATGGAAATGAAAGCAAATGTGTAAAGGCTAATTTATACTTAATGGGCGAACAGGCTTCGCTTGGTTCACCTACAAATGACAAAGTGCAGTGACGTTTTTGTTCTGCCAAGGTGTTTGTTTGGTGAGATTTCTCCTGTTCGCGTACATCTCTGACATTCTTGACCTTGAAGACTCAGCTGGTCGAAGAGCACTGATGATTGGTTAAAACTAATCGTGTGTGTGGTTTAAACGTGACGATTTTTTTATTTACAATAATGCGTGCCCAGTTGTTACCTGGGTTACTGTCATTAAAATGGATAACTTTGAAGCCCATCTCTACGAGATTGTGCAGAAGTGTACTTTTTATCTGATTTGCAACACAAAATCTACAAAGACTGTGTGGCCACGACAAATGTATGGAGCGAATAGATTTTTTAAAAGTGGAAGGGGCTCCGTTACAAGTTAATAAAACAAAGAAGCGACACAGTGCTAAAAGCGGCAGTCCACGGAGAGAAAAACCTGCATTATTGTCTTTACTTGTGGCTGGAACAGTACATTAAACACCATGACAACACCCTAAAAGAACTAATTTAAAAACTACACATACGCTGCACATATTCTAAATGCTGGTTTCGTTCGCCTAAGGTGCTTTAGTTTGTCCAGGAGAAAAACTTTAGACTTCTTCCATAGTATAAATCAGGCTTAACACAGAATAAGTTTAGAACAACACAAGGGTGAGTAAATGATGACAGAATTTTACATTTGAACTATCATTGGTGAACTATCCCTCTAATATGGAATTATGATTAATACATTAGTATTAAGGTCAGCAAAATATTAATACCATTAGAAGTGTTAATAAATAATTTTCTAGATTCTGAAGATCTAGCCAACAAGATAACAGAACAACACTCTTTTAAAAAGCTGTTTTTAGATGGTAAAGAAGCTACTTGATTGTCCAGTGGTCCAACTGAATAATTTAAGCTGCAGAAAAAAATACATTTTATCATGTAAATGACTGGATGATTGAGAGTGGATTGATTGTCTGAGGGTTTAATTGCTTGAAACCATTATAACAGAATTTAAATAATGAAAAATGCATTTGTGTGAAAAAGTTGCATACATATTGACAACTCTGTGAGACACAAAACCTCAATTCGAGATAGTTGGAGATATCAAATTGTCTTTCATGTACATTTTAGGTAAAAATTGCTGAAGAAAAAGAAACAAGGAAAGCACGAGAAGGAATGGGAGAAGAGTAAATGAAGAGAATGGAAAAGATGAAGGATGAGAGAAGGAGAGGAGAAAAGAGGGTGCATGTGGAGAACGGCAGCACTGGTGACACGGTCCGTGTATTTCCTTTGGGCTATGGGTCTGGTGAAACACCTGCGTCTCTCCCTACCCACTCTCTCCAAATCTCACAACATTGACCTCATCAGCTGACCCAGCTCTCTTGCTTTCTCTCCCTCTCTCTTTCCATCCTCGCTCCTTTGCTGTTTCCCTCTCTCTCTGGACGAATGGCTGTATTTTCTCTCTGTGCGTGGGATCTCCTTGGCCTTAAATTAACCTCTCTCACAGATCTTCTGTGGAGACGAATTAGCGCCCAACATGACAGTGCGGCTAATGTGTTGGTAAGGGTTCAGCAGAGTTTTCAAATAAAGGCAAAGAACTTCAATGCAGTGCTGATGAACTGCCATGCAAAAAGGAATGTTTTTGTGAAAGTTACACAACTGTGGTGCATGCTGATAAAGATACTGAAAAATTACATAATACTGGGGTTATTACCATTTACATGCACAATCTTACAACGATTACACTTAATAAGCTTAAAATTAGTAAAGTCATTTAAATGCTTTAAACGGGCTTTCATAATCAGGGTACGCTTTCATTATCCAAAGCAGAGACCAGCCCAATGGTTTCAAATGTTATGTAAATGTTTCTTCCGTTGTTGGACTTTTTAAATAGGCTGATTTTTGGTAGTTCTCAACCTATTGGTGTGCATGTAAACACATTAATTGAAGATCTTTCAAATAAAGCTTTATTTCTTGACAGAAAAATAAATTTACGTGTGCATTTTGCACAATGTATCCACTATCTAGTCCATGCTGTCCTGGGACCGCTAGCTCCATTAGCCGCTGGTAGCAGCCCAGCTCACTGCCAAGGCAAGCAGAAAATTGGTGAGCATCTGATTCGGGGATGACACTTGCATTTGTGTGGCTCCAGTGACCAGTTCTATCCTCGGGCTCCTGATGGAAATATAAGAGTTTGGCCCTCTGCCTGCCGCAGTACAGCCCACAGGACTTGCATCCTTTAGGCTGTGTGAGATAAGCAGCCTGCTGGGCCTGGCCTTGCAAGCACACACATACACACCCAGTGGCAAATGACTGACATGCTCCGGCCCCTGGTTATCTCTGCAAGCGCTACTTGTGATGTGGAGAGGCCTTCGTTATTAGATGCAAGGCCATATCAAAGCATTTGGTGGATGTGCCTTTAAAATGTCTAAGATCTGTGTTATGAAACTTGGTTTATGTGTAAGTTGATGATCAAAACGAGAGGGGTGAGATCTCCGGGTTTATGCGTGTGTTGTCCTTGTCTGTCAACTAGACTTATACCTCAAGCTGATTGTCAGTGACAGAGTCAGAGATACACTGCCCACCCCCACACGATCTTTCTCTTTCACATACCCTTTTGCTCTTCCTCTCTAAACATTGCACATATATATTACACATTTTACCATTGCCTTCCCAGTGGGGGACTTTTCTGCATTAAAATAAAGGTGACCTTGCCGTGGCTACATGTAGGTTCTCTGCGCTGCACTGCTTATGGTGCAAGTGGTCTCTGCTCAGATAGCTCAAGGTTGCATGAGTATTGTGGTTTAGTTTTTCTCTTTGCATGCACTTCAGTGTATATGTGTGCAAGTGCATATGTGGTTTCCTTTTACTTAGTACAAGCAGTATGCCAGGCTGTGTCAGCTCCAAACGGGCACTAACATGGCTGTAGGTAGATGGCAGGTGGCAGAACAGTGCCGCACCTGTGCCGGGCACAGAGAAAGAGTGCAGCCTCATTACTGCATGCCCTGGAAACTATGCATACTGCGCACCCCTCAACCTTTGCAACTAACAAGCTGCTTTACCTCCAACAACAAATCACAACAAGACTATATAGATGGGTTTTAAAGCTGTGCTTGGGAGCCCTTGGTGAGTATTGCAGTGAATTTGGAGAGCTGGTAAAATGAGGATGAATGTGTTTTGTTATGGGGAGTGCGAAAGCCAGCTAAAGACCTTACACAATATTTTTGTCTCTTAATTATTTCCTCTGTTTAAGCTTGTCATGCTATATTTGCTCATTATAGAGACACATTAAAAGCTTTACAAATAGCCTAAAAGTAGATGTGTGATTGTGTGTGTATGTGTGAGGCAAGGGAAAATACAGTAACTAAGGCAGCTAACTGCAGTCTCAAGTTTCTAAGAGGATGAGGTGGGCTTCTGAACACACATAAACACACTGAGCTTTCTCTCTCTCTTTCACTCTAACACACCACACACATGAGCCCTGGTTAATCCAATCTCAGCCTCCTCATCTTCTTGCTGCTGATTTTTCACGGTTCCCTTCACTTCTTCAACACTCCCTCTTTCCCAAAACCCCTTCTTTTCCCATTTTCATCTACCAACACTACTCACCATTATTCCTTCCTTATCCAATCTCATTCCCATGTGGTCTTTTGTTTTCCTTCACTTCTCTTCCCTTTTAAAAAAAAACAACAACAACATTGAGCTCTTCTTTGCACTAACAAGCACACCTAATATTTCTGCCTCTTCTCCTCCAAGAACCACAGGGATACAAAATACAATCCTTTAAATATGAATGCACAATATGTTGGTGACCGTATCGTATTGACAAATATTTGCCTTTTTTAAACCCCAAGCAATCACAAAGACACCAATATTTATATGAGGAATGAAGTCCACAGCTGGTGGAGAAACATCCCTTTGCATCAGTTTAGTTATTGATTAAGATCTGCGTTTGAGCTCATAAAGGAAAGTAGCTGCAAGACAAAGCAGCAACCCCACAGCATCTGTTTTAATAAGTGAACGCTGAGGTAATTGATAGGAGATTGACTGAATAACTAACTAACACAGGCAGTTAATAAATAGCACCAATCTCAATGTGAGAGACAAAGAGGTAAAAGAGATTCAATCTGTTAGCCTCTTCATATGTGTCAACCCACGTTAAGAGCTCGGATGTCATATAGGCTCTAAAATGTAGATGAATGGGTGTCATTTAAAAGAAGGCAACTGTGCTCCCCACTAATGCTGTGGTGCCCACAGAGAACATATAGTATCTACTGCTAATCGTCTTTCTTTTCATTCGTTCTGCTTAACTGCAATGAAGTGATAGACTTTAGTGTCATCACATTTTAAAAGCAGAAATGACCTGAACGCTGTGTCAACACATCACCAGGATGTCTTTGGGGGGCATAAAGAATGACATTAAGAAATGTGCTGCAGCTAGGGAGAAGGCGACCTAAAGTAGTCTTGCAGCTGGTTAGATAAAACCTCTGCAGAATATCAACGAAAGCAGCAAATGTGGCATGCATTCAAAAGAGCAGATTAATCTTCCACTGCTAGGGTACAGTGTAATTGAAAAAGCCTACAGGGGGCCATCTATGCTCATATAGAATGTGCTAGAAAATATATGGTTATTCTTGCAGAATCCATCTGAAACAGAGTTTAGTGATGAGCCTAGTATGTGGGTATTTTTTTTTTTTTTTTTTTGTGCTCTTGATAGTTGTAAGCATTCTGGTTTGTGCCTGGAATATTCATCAGCATTTGTCAGACGTGCTTTTACAAACTGGATTCCTGATTGAAGGTTGATGGAGACCTAATGGAATAAATGCTTGGCTTCTCTGCAAGCAAAGGAGGAAAAAAAAAAAAACAGGGTGTGTTTGTGTAAGGGAAGACATTTGCGCCAGCAACTTCTGCTTAAGGTCTGCTCTCACCTCTAATCAGCCTAACTCCTCTTGACAGCGAGATAACAATATCCTCAACCCAAGCGGATCTACTGGGGCGAGATTTCAGGCAAAGCATTCCCTTTGTGAAATGCCAACAGCATATCTATGGTTACTGTTTTGGGGAAGACGGTTTTGTGGGCCATCCCATTGCGTGAGCTGACGTTCCTCGCAAACTCTGTAACCCTTCATATATGTGTGTGACCTTTGACCTGCGGGCACTGATATTCACAGAGTAGAACTATCTTTGACATTTATACCCATGTTCTATTTCTCGTCTCATTTTTCCTACTTCTACACCCAGAGCATCAAAGGAAACAAGCACAAATAACATCCAAAAATGTTCATTGTCAAATAGTCGTTTGATCTCATTTAACATAACATGAGATCACATTAAACTCTAATGATGGCTGGTTCTTCCCTCCTCCTTGCCCATTTAAATCCCTTTACACATGACGGACATGCCCGTAAACGATCTCTCTCTCCCGCACCATCTTCCGCAGTCGGCCTTAATCCCTCTCGGAGACTTGATTAGCCTGATAAAGAACCGGGTATGTAGAATTACGACCCGGCCCCGCCCTCCGCCCTGCCACAATAAGTAAATAGCTGGAGCTGCCATGCTGCTGAAGCAAAACTTACGTGTTGAGCGTCTTTAAAGGAATCACCCAGCATTACATCTTTAATGCAGTTATATTTAATGTGTTATAGCTTTATTAAAGTTCAAATAATACGGAAGCAAGTCACGTAAATAACTACAAACTCCGAAAGTGGCATTTCTCTGTGCGGACAGTGCCTCTTCTATGAGTTGTGTGAATGAATGAATGAATGAAACTGCACATGGCTGATGCACACTCTGTCACGGGCTCGTCCCTCGAGCGTGCACGCTTAATGCAGCTAGATTATAACCCAATGGCTTGTGACTTATTGAATCATAATATAGGTCACTGTGCATTTCTTATCATGACGAAAATTGGCAACAAGCAGTTTTATTAATAAGAGAGTTTGTTTTTTGTGAGTTAAAGATGGATTGAATTGAACAGAAAAGTGAGAGAGGGTAGTCTTTGCCCCATTGTTTTGGCTTGTTTTCCAATATAAATATCTAAAACTCCTTTAAAACAATGTACATTTTCTTTAGCAGCTATACTGCAGAAGAAACTTTTTTATCTGAGAATGTTGAATATAATATAAAAAATTCAAATATTTTAAAATATCAAAGTCCTTTAAAAAGATGCATTCTCCTGAGAAGCAGCATATAAATATTTAGACTTGCTTTTAGAGAATAGATCTTGAATATAAGTATATTTTGTCTTTCCTGCACTCAAATACACTTATATATAAAATACAATTATATTTAAGATATATTATCTTAAAGCAATTCTAAATATCTTGTATGTTGCTGCTCAAGTAAATGTATCTTGCTTTAAGGATTTTTAGACAATTTTAAATGGAAAACAAGACAAAAACACTTGATAAAAATATTACTTTTTGAATTTTGTGAATTTCTTTACTGAATTAAACTTTTTAAATAGGTTTAAATATCTGTGTGATTGTGTGAGGCAAGCCTCTGTAGTGCAAATGACCTTGAGATGTCCTTTTGCATCACAGGAGACAGGTCAGTTAATTGGCTAATGGGCAGCAGAGAAAAAGAAACAGTGTTTGCAATAGCGGGAGCAAAGACTCGCCTGCTGCTGCCACTTCTGCTGTCTTTTCTTAGGGTGCAAAATGTAGATCAGAGAAATGTGCAGTCTCAAGAGAGCCTGCCACTCAAATCCAAACGTCTGTATGAATACCAAAACACACAGGCGGAGAGAGAGAGTGAGAGCGAGGGAGGGGGAGAGTGAGCGAGGGGGAGAGAGGAGAAGGAAAGAAACAAAGAAAGTGGGATGGAGGTCGAAAGCTAGTATGATAGGGGATGAGAGCAAAATATACATACATATATATATATATATATATATATATATATATATATATATATATATATATATATATATATATATATATATTAGGGCTGTCGATTTAATGTGTTAATTCAGATTAATTTTTATAAAAAATAATGCATTAAAAATGTTTACATAATTAATCATGTCCCTGGACCTTAATAAGGAAGATTCCTGAGAAATTCAAGCTTTAAGTACCACCTGTTTTCTCTAGGGGGCAGTAAGCGATACTTCAGCAATATAGGCAACTTATACAGACAACATAACAACCCTTCAGCAGACAGCACAACATTCTTGCGTTCAAAACACAGCTTGATGGAGCGTAAATCCGAACTAAGGGATCTTAAAACCTGCTCTTTTAAGTATTAAACTATGTTTACCTTGACACAGTCACCTAAAAATTGTGTTTATGATGCGACGCAACCAAAAAGTGAGATGCTCCAAAAGCATCTGTCTGACGCAGGTGTAAATGCATGGGTCCTTAGACAAGCCCTCATAATAAATCTCGGACTGACTGACAAATTCACTTGCAAAATGGATTGCTGTCAACTGTATGCCAATGATTAGCTTATGTTCAATAATATGCCAATAAACAATACATTGGATTATAAAGCTGCAATAACGCCACAATAATATAATATATTTTAATTATCTGAATATTTTTTTATTATTTATTGTAAATATTTAAAGATCACTATATATAATAATTTCATCATTATATCTGTATTATATTTGTATATATATATATATATATATATATATATATATATATATATATATAATAATAATAGTATTTATATACTGTATATTAGGCATGTAAAGATACACAAATTTCACAATATGATTCTTAAACTTACTAAAGGTTTCAACACATTGTCAACAAATGTAGTGCTCTATAATAAAGAAACTTAAACAACAGAACTTTTTTATTTTAATAAGAAATACTAAAGTTTGTCTACACTCAAGTCATTTATATTTGTTTAGCACTTTTCACTAGTGGTACCCTGATCACGAAATTTGAGGGCGATACCGATCTCCAATTGTTTTAACACTAATCGGCCGATACCGATTTTTTCTTACTGTGCCCTTTGCCACACATTTGCAAGTTATGTGCTGCAGTTATATATTTATGCCCAACACAGTAAAATTACAGTAACACTTTACAAAGGTTCCATTTGTTAACATTATTTAACAACATTACTGTAGTTAATATGAACTAATGAACTTAATGTTAGTTACAACTTATACTAATACATTTTTTAAATCAAAAGTTGTATTAGTTAATGCACATTAATCCATGATGAACTAACAATGAACAATTGTATTTTTATTATCTAACATTATGATTAATATATTCTGTAAAAATATTGTTCATTGTTTGTTCATGATACCTAACGCATTAACTAATGTTAAAGAAAGGAAACCTTTTTATTAAGTGTTACCAAAATTACATTACAATTACATTAATTGTGAAATGCTAACATTTATTTGTATTGAAAACAGTTATGAATGGTTCTGTTGTCAATATCAAAAGGTCATATTGTGACATACTGGCAACCAAAAACCATGAGAGCATCACATACACAGGAGAGATACTTTCAAAAATAAGAAAAATATGTCCATTACAAGCTCTAAAACTGCTCCAGTGACAAATCATTAATATCTATGATTTGTTTGCTGTCTTGGGTGTTTTGCTGTAACACAAATAACTAATTATTAAGCAAATGAGTGAAGACGCGGTGCCTTTATTGAAGGTTAAACAGTTACATCTGTTTTTAGTGGTATTGTGACCAACATTAATCTGATTTAAATTGGGATCCTTGCAGAATAGTGCTGAGATGAGTGACTGATGATGAGATATTGAGAGCACCTGGAGAGTGTGCATGTTTGATTGACAAGAGAGCGCTCATGTTAAAGAGGGCGAAGCTAAAAGTGCTTGATGGCTCATGATGGCTCAAACAGTCTCTATCGCTCCACACAACATCTGTTTGTCAGGACTCATGTTACATCATGTGCACTCAGATTTGTATTTGTATGTTTATTTGTTGTTTAATTTGTTTTTATACCCATTAGCAGCCTCTTTATCCTCTTCCTGCTCACTGTATAACAACTTAGTATACACACAAGTGTAATTCTTACAAATAAAAAAAAAAAATGGCATATTCATGTGAATTACATCATGTATGCAAGTAAAAAATTTTGAATGCTTAGAATTGCCAACAACTCACCCTCCGAAGGCCACACTGTCATGCTTCAAGGGCTAAGAAAGCACAAATTTATTAGAGGAGCAGTGTATGTGTGATTCCCTGTTTGCAGCGAAAAATATCGACCCTGATTCTAGGCACGATCGGCCAATCGGCGATCACGGATTTAAGACTGCCGATTTTGATCGGTGGCCGATCAATCGTTGCACCCCTAGAAAATCATGCCTTAAAGTCTTAAAGCCCCCAGAGAGCAAGCTAAAGTGACTGTAGAAAGGAAAAAACCTGAACTCTGGTTTTACGATATATGTACATAATCCAATTTTATTTAGCGGCTTGAGCAAAAACCAATTGGCACACATAATTTTTTTGGCCTCTTCCCCTGGTTTCATGTTGCATGTAAATGTTATCTGCATTATTACTGGCTTATAACATGTGTGCAAGTGTTGTACCAACAAAAAAATAATGTTACTTATGAGTGTCTTGCTCAGTGTAATGCTCCGTGTCATCTGGGGGAGGTGCAGCTTTGCTGCTGCTGCTGTGTTTATGCATCGCAAATTCACCGATGTGAGCGGTGATCTCGGCCTAAATAAAACAACATGTTTGATGTACTGTAGCTCTGGGACATGACACCATTGTTTGGCAAATTCGACAAGCTGTAAAGTTACAATTTTCTTTCCATTTGCCATTGATCTTCTCGCCTATGTACTGCTGATCTGTTGCTCTGTTCTCCTGTGAGCACTCAGTGCCCACCTCTACAGGAGGACACCTGTAGAGCTCTCAATGTTGTGCTTCTTGGTTTTAATTACACTATAATGTGTTTGTTTATGTATCATACGATACATATGGTATTGAATTGTGAACTTAGTATCGTACGATACAATACAACCTTTTTTAGAACAAACAAACATATACAATATTCAATGTGTATCTGGAGAGGCATCTGTCAGTATGCCAGTAGCAGTGTATTGTGTGTCGGTAAGCAGGTTGTGCGTGCAGTGTATGTTCGGCTGATTATCGTTTGTCTATGCGTGGCACTTTGAAATTGTGCCAGAGGAATTATTGTGCTTGCACTTGTGATCTTTCCTCAGCTTTCAGCAAGGAGAATAAGGAAGAATCAAATGAAGAAATCGCTGTCGAGGCCTATTAAAATTTAAACAAACGTTTTGTTGTTATTAATTTATATTTATCTTTGACATAATAAAAGGACCCATTTTGTGGTGAAAGCATATTATTAAGAAAATTCTCTTCATAGCACATTATTTAATCAAGCCTGAGTCTTATTAAAACATGTGGTAAGTTTCGCCTCACTCAGAGGAAAATTTTAATGCTCAGAGGTTGCTCTTTCAAAGCTCAGGAGACTTTTTGGAGATTTAAATTATGACCCATTAAAGTGTCACCTTTGTCTCTGTTTTCCCCAAATGTTTCTGGGAGAAATAATAAGAGTGGTTCTCAGCTGGTGGGTCACAGGTCTGTTAATAAAGGGTCATGGATAGCAGGGACAATGGTAAAAAATGGTAAATGCAAATAATAAAATGCAACTACATACTAGAGCAAATTTAGAATAGCAAAATAATTACAGTGCTGTGAAAAAGTATTTGCCCCTTCATGATTTCTTCTATTTTTATGTATTTTTCATACTAAATTCTTTTAGATCTTCAAATGAGATATAACATAAAACATAAGCAACCTGAGTAAACACAAAATACAGTTTTCAAATATATATTTTTTTTATTGAAGCAAAACGTTATCCAACACCTATATCATCCATGTGAAAAACGAACTGCCCCCTTAAACTTAATAGCTGTTTGTGCAACCTTTAGCAGCAAAACTGCAACCAAACACTTCCGATAACTTGAGATCAGTCTTTCACAATGCTGTGGCCCACTCTTTGGCTTTGACTAGGTCACTCCAAAACTTACATTTTGCTTCTTTTGAGCCATTCAGAGGTGGACTTACTCCTATACTTTGGATCATTGTCTTGCTGCATAACCCAGTTGTGCTTGAGCTTCAACACATGGACTGATGACTGGAAATTCTCTGTGAGGATTTTCTGGTAGAAAGCAGAATTCAGGTTTCCCTTCATTTTTGGAAGTCGCTCTGGCCCTGAAGCAGCAAAGCATCCCCACAACATCACACTTCCACCACCATGTTTGACCACAGGTATGATGTTCTTTTTGTGAAATTCTGAGTTTGATTTATGCCAGATATAACGGGACCCCTGTCTTCCAAACAGTTCCATTTTCGAATTCAGAAGAGCCTTAATGTTCTTCTGGTTTTGCAGTTGTTTTCGTCTCGCCACTCTTCCTTGGATGGCATATTTGGCCAGTGTCTTTCTGATAGTGGAGTCATGAACAGTGACCTTTATTAATGGCTTTTATAACTTCCTGGATGAGTCATCGCTGTGCATTTGGAGGAATTTTGTAAGGTCGGCCACTTCTAGGAAGGTTCACTACTGTGCCAAGTTTTCTCCATTTGGAGATACTGGCTCTCACTGTGGTTCTTTGGAGTCCCAAAGCCTTTGAAATATCTTTGTACCCCTTCCCAGACTGATGTATTTCAATCGCCTTTTTCCACATTATTTCTGGAATTTATTTCGACCTTGGCATAGTGTACTACTAGGTGATACCTTTTAGCAAACTCCTGCTGAAACAGTTCTATTTTATATTGAACAGGGCTGGGAGTTATCAGGCCTAGGTGTGTCTAGTCCAGCTGAACTCCATTATGAATGCAGTTCCATAGATTTGGAGATTAGTAACTAAGGGGAAAATACTTTTTCACAAAGGCCCAGTTGGTCATGGATAACTTATTGCTTCAATAAATAAAATTATTATTTAAAAACTGTATTTTGTGTTCACTCAGATCAGAGCATGTGAGCGAAGTGGAGCAGTGTGACACTCAGATTAATCCATTCCATGCACGTGCGCTCTGCTCAAGTACCGCTAACGGCCTAAGCGAACGCTCCGATCAAGTACCACTCATGCTCACGATAAAAAAGTTCACTCAAATCCCGCTCCAACATGAAATTTCTCTGTAGTAGGCTATAAAGTTTAGTTCTCTACAATTGATAACACGTGTGGTTGTGCAGAATCTCGCATTTCAAAAAAACAATATACATTACGATCTATTTATTATCGAATGTTAGTGTAGCCTACTAGCTTACCTTTAGCTACTATTGTCGCATAAAACATCCTCATGCTTTCTGGCAATGTGACACTTAAGATTCCAAAGGGAATCTTTGCTAACTCTCACAGCCTCTCCACTCCCTTCTACTTCCTTGTTCTTAGCTTTGCTTTTTACTTTGCATTTATGTATAAGGTTTGAAACCTTACTAAAACAATGTTTAAACTCCATAACCTCAGGCCTATTGCTTATTTTTCAGATTCCTAAGTCAGCATATCATGTGCATTCTAGGTTGAGAGAGCAGGCAATGAGCGGCCTAAGCGAACGGAATGGGATCTTCAAAAAGGTGCTCTTGGCTCAGGTGAAATTATCCATGCTCAGCTCCACTCACATGTTCTGACTTAGATTGCCTGTTTTAAGTGAGATTTTGTTTGAATTTTTTAAGCAATTTAATATGAGATATAAACAAAAACAGAAGAAATCAGGAGGGGAGTGGGGGCAAATACTTTTTCACAGCTCTGTAAGATTTTAAACTTTTTAAAGGGACGAGAAAACGGTTGTAAAAGATTGTGCAATCAGACTTCAATACTTAGAAATATGGTTTGTTCTAATTAAGTATTTTGCCCACCATTTAATTAATGCGTTAAGGCCCATTCACACCAAGAATGATAACGATAACTATAATGATATCTATATTAGCGTCCACACCAACAGAAGACAACTTTCTGTTTATTCTAAGTGCATGCTGCAGTTACATTCATGGTCAAGAAAATAAACGAATATGACCTGCTATTGCACTACGTCTCGCTAAGAATTCAAAAGAAAAACAGACTGATACAACTTCAAAGGAGACAAGACAATGTTGTCAACATTACCGCTGTACATCTGAGGTAACTGTATGCCACCAGTATGCGTTAGTTTTCATTATCTCATCTTCGTTAATACTGAAGAAGAAGAATGCAGAAGAAACAATACCTGTTCTTGAGCAGGAGTTTTCAATTTGTTTGTGTGTGTAATAAGTGGTGATCTGGTGCTGAAATTTGTTACTTTGAAGATTAATGCACATTGCGGCTCAAGCCCTTTAAAGTTGAATTTTGATTGGCTGTCAATGTTTTTATTGTTCATCAGCTGGAACAAAACACTCTTAAAGTGACTCTTGAAGAGAATTGTTCCTCAGTGTCGTTATCGTTATTGTTGTGGTGTGGACTCTGCAATTCTCTCAGAGTCAAAAAGATTTTTAAAACATATGGTTATAGATATCGTAGTTATCATTCTCGGTGCGACCAGACCTTTAGGCTGGTAAATCACATTTCTGCTCTTGTTAATGCATTCGCAGAATTGTCCATTTTCATACTCTGCCTATGTCATAATTTTGCATATTGTTAGGCAGTTTGTGGTAATATTAATACTATATGACTATATATTAATTACTATGTAATAATAATAATTTCAGGACTGATTTCACTGATATTTTCTTGCTTTTGTAATAAACAGTTTTGGTATGGTGTTGGGTTGCTACTTGATGTCCAATGTAAAAAAAAATGTCCTGAAACATAACCTGTCAGGAACACTGGTCTGGGTGAAACAACAGCGACATTAAATAGATCTCATTCTTGATTGTTCTTTTCATTTAGCCAGTTTTTATCTGAACATTTCACAGATTAATTTTAATGCATGTTTAAAATTTACATTCCAAATTCTTTGTAATTCTTTGTAAAGGTTTTCTTTGTAGGTTTGCACATTGTTCATTTTAACACTATGGGTAAAACTCTCCCAAAAGTGATGTGATCGCAAATATGGAATGTGATGAAAGCCCACATTAGCCGCTGAAATCTTTTCTGAGTTATTTAAGTCTCAATAAGAGACTCGTCTAATAAGCGCATGCTGTCTTCACCTGTCAGTGTGCTCTATCCCCCCTAGAGCTGGATGTTCAGTTACCTCAGTAACTCTCAAGGCATTTTCTCTAATCAGTTGGCAGAGTGAGACTCATTCAGTAATTACATTCGGAGGTTACATTTGTGTTCTAAATCTGTCAGAGCCGTTGAAAACGATTAAGTATCAGGATACTTTTTCAAATCGGAATGAAGAGCATAGCAAATAGATTACAGACTGCTGTTTACTCTTTTAACGATGCCATGTCGGAACTGCGGCGAGAGCATAAAGACTTACAAATGGTATCTGGCATCGGTTCTAATTAGAAGACTACAGCAAAGGCTACTGATACACTTGCCACTAATGTTATTTAGTGTTCTAAAAGGCTCAGGGCAATGCTATTGTCCTTTAATCTTAAATATAGTGCGGTAAATCCAATGGAAGGGAAATAAATCCTCATGAATCCTGTTTCGTGCGGTTGTATTTCTGTGTTAAGTCTGATTTTAAATAATGCATCATAGCATCATTGCCTGTCCTGTCTGGCTTCCCTTCACTGACCGCTTGTCCAATCCGTAAACCGATTAATATTTCTTGTGTCCTAGGTTATCTGATCTCATGTCAGTCATTTAGTGTATCTGTATTTCTACCACTGCTCAGACTGCAGAGTTGAGGAATGTGTTTTGGTCAGAGACATATAAAAAAGCTGGCACATCCTGTAAATGCAGCAAAAAATAAAAAGCAAAACAGAATTGTAGTGTATACCATATTGTAATATAAATTTTTTACATACAATAACTGCCACTAGAAAATTCAGCTCAAGTTGGTCCAAGTGTCTTGACTGATGTTTCATCAGCTGGAGAAATATCTTCCAACCATTCAGTAAGAGAAATCATGTGTTTTTATACAGAAACACAATACTGAATGTGATTAAAAAGAACTGTGTGGAAACATTTCAACTGAAAGTTACACAGTGAACCATGTTTAACAGGTTGAAGCTCTACGGCACCACCATCTGAGAGCTCATTGTAAAAGTATGCAGAGGCAGGCAGTTATAAGAATACTGCTGTTTTCCTGCAGTGGAACAGTGAGGGATGGATGCAGTGGTGACACTCACGCCCTCAGTGCCCCTGAGTCTACACAGCCAGAGGGGAATAACCTGAGCCTCTCTCTAGCACTCCCTCTCCTCTTACGAACTCTTTTCTTAACTTTTAGAAAAATCAAGTGGCCCACTTTGACACTCAGCTGTCATGTGTAGTCACGCTGTGTGGAGAGGGGTGCAAACTCTTCCACCCAGCCATCACACATCCTAGGGCACTTTTCCCACCCCTGCTGCCCAGATTACAGCATCTCGACAGCCTGTCTCATTTTCTTTTCTCTCTCTCTCTTTTTTCTCTGTTGTCCACCTGCGCCCTTATCCACCCCTTTTTAATATTCAGTCCAGCTTTAGCCTTATTAGCATTGATATGCAACCTTGGAGTCGGACAACAAAGGAGAAAGCCCTAAAGCAGAGTGGTAAGGCTGCTTGGAAGAGGGAGTGAAAATATGAGGAGAGGACATACGGAGGAAGGACATAGGTGAAGGAAGGAAAGGAGAGAAGGAGGAGGATAAGATGTGAGGTGAAAAAAGTAATGAGAAGAACAGAATCAGAGTGAAGGAAACAGCATAAGCTAGAGGTAGGCTGTGGCTACGTGGCTGTAGCTCTGTGTAATGGCCATTAGGAGAGTGTGAAACCGGGACGTCAGCACTGCGGAGGAGGAGAAATGTAGCGGCCAACGTGGAAGCTCTTTCCCCTTAACATTCTCCCTCCCGCACCTTATTTCCTCTGTCACTATAACCATCTCCTTCATACTTGTGGACAAGCCCCCTCACAGCCACTATCTGCCACGCGTAAACTGTATTTTTTCCTCACTCATGCGCACAAAGAAAAGAGAGGAAGGATGTAAGGCAAGGATTCACTGTTGGGAATCGCTCTCTTTTCAATTAGAATTTTGATTGCATGTTAAAGCCCACACACAAACAAACATTTGCCTGAAAAATGAATAATGCTGCCCACATTTGAATTCAAACAGCCACACTGCTCAGATAGGGGATTTGACAGTCACAGCAAGTTAGTACAAACATATATCTGTGCTGCCTCGACCATTCAAAATTATTTGTTGTGTCTTGCACCTTAATACAGGCCTTAGATTCTTTCATACCCAGCTCAGTTTGTATGCTTTGCCACATCCCTTACTCTCTCTCTCTTTGTGTTTCTCTCTTGGGGAGAGTTGGTTCCTGGCAGGCACAGTCTTCCTCTAGCCTGGTGACAGCCGGGGGAGATAGTCTCTGAACCCTTAGTCAACAATGGACACATACACTCGCACAACACACACACACAACACACGCACAGCATGCAAAGTGCAGCCTGCCCTGCCTCTATCACAGTAATAGTCAGTAAACACAGCCAGTGATCTCCAGACGTGCTTGAACACTAACTACACTATGCATGGAAACACACCTAATAGATACACTACCTAATAGATACACATACACAAGCATACACTCACACACACACACACACACACACACACACACACACACACACACACACACACACACACACACACACACACACAAGGTCACTCCCACTCGTTCTCATTTACAAACTTACACTCTGACATGTATGCTATTACAATGTTACACAACCCTCTACGTCCCTGCATCTTGACATTGAAATTTTAAATCGATTGTTTACTAAAATGTGAATTCATATTCATCATATGACACTTATGGCTCATGGTATCTTTTTGTCAGATCAAACCAGAACTGCAGGTGTTACAATGAGAGTGAAAATTAGAATGCAACCAAAAAAGGTGAGCATTTAGATTCCATACTGCCTCTACACCGTAAATAGGTTCTAAACCGCGGCATCTGAGAAACTGCTACACCTGTTCTTTCTTTCTTCTCTTCTCCACTCTGCTCTTCTCCTCACATCTGCCTTGTTCTCATACAATACTCCTCTCATCCTAAGATAAAGGGGAGGATTAGCATGCAGAATGGAAAAAAGAGGAGAAAGGAAGAGGCAGAGAGAAAGACAGAGACTCTAATGCTGCCACTGCAGCTGCAGGCTGAGAGACACAACAAGGGCAAACACACAATCGAACATACACACTCAAACATGCCTGAATGCACAAAAGCAAAGCAGCATCCTTACCATCTTAAACCCATTCCACTCCATTTGTAAGTGGGCGGGCAGAGTTCTTGCCTATAGCCGTATAAATATCTCCTCACTTGGAGATCTCTCTGTGTCTCTCCTCTCTCTCTCTCTATATGTGTCTCAGTGATGGTGAGGCAGCGTGCGGACAGCAGGAGAGAGAGTGGGCATTCCTCCTCCGAGTGAGGTTGCTTGTGAATGCATGGGCTTCGGCATGAGCTGAACGCTCCAGCTCCACACCCTGCCCTCTCCTCATTGGTGAGGTCAGAGCAGCCCCCTCCTCCTCAGCTTCCTCACTGGTTGCCTCAGCTGTCCGTCATCTGCTCTACTCTGGAAAATTAACACTTTCGCTCTGGCAGCCTTGCAGATGGAGGCACAGGCACTTTGGCTAACAGAAGCCCTTTCAGAACTAGCAAAGGCAATCAATCGCTACCGAGGTCTCAGCTTGAGTGCAGAGTGATTGCACCTACAGGCATTATGGTAATAGGGTGACAGCACAGCACTGCTAATTAAAGCAAGTTAAAAGTGTGCACTGCTTGCAGAATATGTGAAATCTTTTACATTCAATACATATACATGCAGTATAAATTTGAGAATCACAGGTTAATCATTACAAAACCTAAATATTAAATCTATTCCATTACTAGAGCCAACATATGTCTGTACATTTTTAGATAGATTTCTGTACATTAATGCATTACTATAAAAAAAAATGTTTACACCCAAGTATCCCAAGGATTAAGTGGGCAAAAGATCAGTTTAAGTAAAGCCATAAAGAGGGCTGATTCTTCAAGACACCAAATTTTGGGGCATTGGCTATTATGGGCGATTTAGCTATTTAAAACGTGTTAATTTAATGAAAATACTTTTTTATGTTATTTACAGAGTGCCAGGTTGAGGAATGCACAGGTTACCGATCTCACACACCTGCTCTTTGCATAATACATAACTACACACGCATTTACACACACCTTTACGCACAATGCGCGTCTCTAAAACATTCTCTAAATAATATAATTGTCATAATCCCCACTGTCGCTGTACGTGTGGTCAAGAACAATAAAAAAAGAGCGAAATTTGTGAAATGAGGTGTATTGCGTCGGATTAAGGCACTGTTCTAAAACTGCACGTAACAGTGTGTTTCGGTGATTTACATTGCAGTGTAATTCTCCTGTTTCAAATGAGAACACATTACTCACCATGACCATTCTCGTGTCCTTGGGTGAATGTAAGAAAGATAAGGCTCGTTCTTTTATTTAAATAAGACAGTTAGAAAATTAACGTCGCGCCTTTGAGCGGTTATGATGCGTGTCGTTCTCGGAAGTCTTGGAGGAGGTGTCGCGTGGACCCAAGGACAGTCGGGTGGAGAAGGATCTGCTGATAGATGGAGAGATGGAGTCAGAAACTTAAAGCTGCGGTCGGAAAGCGCCTGTTGTTTCGTCGGTTAATGAATCTGAGGGCAAAGCATCCAAAATAAAACAACAAAAACAAAAAAGACAGTCCCTCAATGACTTTGCGGTGCTAGTAGTGCGAGCATCCTTTTTTCCTCCACACCATTTATGGAGCGCAGTGTGATCTCATTGGCTGAGAGGGAAAAGACAGGGGTGGCGCGCGCTGCTCTTGAGAAGTCGGTTGGAGAGGGTGAGGCGGGAGTCTCGTGCCTTTCGGGAACGAGCGGACTCGCGCCGCAGCGGCTCTGATTGACAGCTAATTTGACCTTCGTTTGCGAGTGGGAGACAGGTGCACTTGAAACGCTTTAGCTTTTATAGTGTCAACGCATCTGTGATTATGGTTTAATGACTAGGGATTCGTTTACTGTTTTAATTTGTGTTTACATAAATTATTTAACTTTTAATTATGAAGAAATTATTTAAAGTAGTATTGTAGCCTTCCTAATTATCGAAGGAAATAACTGTACTCTTCATAGCTAGTTTGCAAACCTTACGGTTGACTGGGAATTATTTATTTATTTAAAGAAAGTAAGGAAGAAAACACCAGTCTGCAGTCTTCCAGTCTGCTCAAGTGAGAAGGACAGTCTTGTAAAAATAACCATTCAACCAATTCATTATTTCTTTTCTATCATTTATCATTTCAAAACATCATTGCCAACTCTTCCCACATTCTCTGCTGTTCGCATCTGCACGCGCACTGAATCAATAATTAAGCGCGAGACCAGTCACTCCCACCCCTGACAAAACTAATTTCACATCTCCACCGGTGAGGGCTGCCCGAGAGCGACTGCTCTCCGAATGAAGGGATTTCAGATCTTGTTTTATTTACCGAGATATGGAATTCATCACGGCAAAAACACATTTCCTGCTTGCAACCATTTACTTCACATATACAATCCTAATATTGCACATTCAATAGATCTTAGGGGAGTTTTGTGCAAATGCATTTCGCTCTCAGGTTTGTTGTGGGGAAATAATGGGGTGTCATTTTAATACGGTTTGGGTCTTTGTGCTGCTGAAGTGGCACAATAGAACAAATCACAAGACTGGAATGGGCTGAGCAACATGTTACAGCAGTGGTCTTATCGTCCCCTCTCCTGCACTTTCTCTTAAAACCACAGCAGAAGTCCCTCATGGTGCGCAACGGACTTGACAAGAAGCACTTATGGCATGAGAGTCCAGCGGAACTATAAAAAATGTAAGACATTTCTCACTGGATGGAAACGCCTCAATCTTAGGGACATGGTAATGGCAAGCTCGACCTGAGAAAAACCAAACTTTGTGTAATGTATTTTTATTTTCCTTTAAATGCATTTGATTAAAATGACACAACAAGAGATAAGACAAAATTCTATTTATCTTCTAGACAACCTAATTGAAGTCCCAAATTGGAATTAAACATTAAGAAACCACAGGACTGGACAAAGTTAAGCCTTGGTTAAAAAAATAATTGGGCCTGTATAAATATATATTTAGAAAATAATAAAATATTTGCATGGCAAAAATGGCATTATTAAAAACCACTGTGCCAACCAAATCCAAAACACACTATGACCTAGTTGTGTGTTGCCTCCCATTTTGCTAATTGGAAAGCATTACCTTTCATCTTCTTCACAACAAGACATTATTGCATGTCCTCCCACCAACAGAGAGCGAGTGAGATATAAAAAAACATGCCTGTCATTTCATTCATATGCAGGGTTGATTAAATTATACACAGGACCTCTCGTCACAGCACAGGCAAACTTTAGTCAGTCCATTAACCTCTGTGTGAGTTCACCAATCTGAAGTCTAGCAGCCACTGATGGGAGCCATCAGTGAGCTCTCCACATCCTCCAAACTTTGTGCGGCTGTTAACCCAATGCAGAACAATCCGCAATGCTCGCTACCATTATATATATACCACCGACCACTTCTCATTGTCACTTGGGCAGCAGGTGGAAATGTGTGCATTGAGTTTACAGATGCCTACTTTCACTTTCATACTGTGTGTATGCATAGAATAGAGATATATAGATGAAAAAAGGTGGGTGTGGGTCGGGGCAGCTATTTGGTAGGTCAGTAGGTATTCTCTTTCTCTACTTCATCTCACACACATATCTTTCAGAGATGTTTGTTTGTGTGTGAGAGAGAAAGAGAAAAATATTAATGTGGGTAGTCAATGTCAAGATCTGTATTCTCATATGGATGTAAACAAAGTGCTGAGTGCCTCGGTGCAGATGTATTTTACATGTTTGTTTTCAGTGAAGAGGATTTATGGCATATAGATAGTCCGTCTGAACATTGTTTTCTTTGTTATTCTCTTTTTATGTGTGTGTCTTTTTCTGACAGTAATGGCTGAGCAGATCAGCTCCTGTCAGTAGCAAGTGACACATGACAATAAATAGCAGAAAATAAACTAGACTAGATAGATACATTTTGACAAGACAAACTTTGATGTTGGCTTTATAGTGATAGATAGATAGATAGATAGATAGATAGATAGATAGATAGATAGATAGATAGATAGATAGATAGATAGATAGATAGATAGATAGATAGATAGATAGATAGATAGATAGATAATTAAAGATGAGGGAGAGAGAGCAATGTCGTAATTACCGTTATTCAAGATTCCTACTTGGAAAAAGTGTTCACGTCTTTGTAGAACTCGTAATTACAATTGTAAACTTAGGAATTCTATGAAAGCTTCAACTTGACAGTTGTGGCATCAGGTAAAAATATCCAAAATGGCAGCAACCTCAACTGTTGAAGGGAATTAACATGTCGTTTTTGTTTCAAAAGCCATTTTATTGTGCCATTGATGACAGCATTTTTTGTTATGTTTTGTTCTGAAGTATTTTGCAAGATAGTGGTGAAACATATAGTGGTGAATTAACACATTTATGTAGTGGTAAACATTTAGCTGTTGTCAACAACAAAGTGTTTTAACGTTGTATTGCCATAGAAACAAATAACTTACTAGGTCTGAGGACACGAATAGCTCCGAGTAGAATCTACGAGTAGCCATCTCGTAATTACAGGAATTCCGACATGACATGAATGCACCAAAAGGCTGTGTGTGTATTTGTTTAAATGGAATTTTTTTGACAGATGTTGGAAGATTCTGTCAGTTTAAGTCTATGGGATTTTTCAGGGTTTTATTGTCTGCTTTGCAAAAACTGTAATTCCAGTTCAGTTAGAAAAGTCACAGCAACCTGAATTAGAACAGTCTAGAGGCCTATGTCGAGTTTGGAAAATCTAGGAGGCATTAAAGTTGATAAATTTGGTCTTGGTTTAGAGATTTTGGAAAAACCCTAAAACATGTCTGTAGAGTAGCAGTAGACCTATGTTAGCTTTGTCAAAATAGCATAATTAGAATGCAGTGACATCGCTTTTGTATTTAACCTTATGGTCAACAGTCAAAGAAATAACAAATCATAAACAACAATGATTCTTATGATAACAATGACACAATTTCTCTCTTTTTGCCTCTCTTCCTATCTCTGTCTCGGAAATCTTTACAGAGGACGAAATGTCAACTGCTGGTCTTTGTAACAGCTGATGCTGCAAAGAGAATTCCGAGAGGGGAACTTCTTCTGGAAGGTTCAGTTTGAATTTCCCTGTTTTCAGTATTTCACAGATCACTAAACATAAGCATTCTTTTTTTCTGTAGGGAAATAATGTACTATGTGTGTGCTATAATTTCCTTGCTGCCATGTTATTTTAAAAATGAGCTAGTATTATCAAATGTAAATGTTTTTATTTTGATTAGTAATGCTACTTATTAAAAACAATAAACATTACAAAAGTTTTATAATACTAGGGTATTTTGAAAATAACATGACAAATAGTAGATTATAGCACAATATTACATAAACAGCATTTGGGTTGTTGACATGACATAATGTCAAGCAGTGACCAGAGGGCTATTTAAGTGAACTGAAAACGTCATAGTTACTATTTTAACCTCCATTCCCGTCAAGGCAAAATGGAGACGTGGAAGTACTCGTGCTTCAGGTCTACCGCCGTGAACCAATCTAGCTGTCGAACGCAGGTAAGAATCTGTTTCTGCGTGAGTATTTTGAATGGGAGTCTGTGTAAGGCATTGTTGAGAACTCGCAATTTTTGGAGAACTCCAAAAATTGGTCGCAACCCAGCGTTTTTTTTTTGTGGTTACGATGAAGTAAGGGCTGTAGAAACCCTTCTCCAGCTCGGCTGGAGGGACGGGCTCTATCGCATCCTTGAGGAGCAGGGTCGTGATCTCTGCTCGTAAGGTGCAGGCTTTCTCACCATGCACGGAAGTGGAGCGAACATCGCTGAAACGAGGCGGGAGCCGGGCGAATTGAATTGCGTAGCCGAGTCGGATGGTCCTGGCCAGCCAGCGCAACGGATTGGGAAGTGAAAGCCACGCATCCAAGCTCCACGCGAGGGGCACTAAAGGGACGATCGCTTTTGACGTACCGGTTGGAGCTTCGTGCTGGTGGGGAGCAGGTAATAGCGCGTCGGGAGGCAGAAGAGCGTCCCGAGGCTTGGGTGCTGAGAAAAGACTCAAAGCACTTTCCTTTGCTATGCGCAACTGGCAGGGGGTGGATTAGAGACTGAGGAAAAGGTCCTAGAAAGGTGTCTTCGGAACTCATCAGCGCTGGCCTGCCGGGGCTGGGCAGTGGCAGTGCCGGAGGCGAGGGAATTGCGTCCGGGGAGCCGGGACTGTAGCGTTTTGGGGCCGGGGTGCCGTGAGAACGGCGCACCGGCTGGATTACCCATGGAGTGAGGAAATCACTTTTTTATTGAGAATGTGGTTACCACAGCCCGAAGGCGGTTTGGCAAATGAAAGTAATGCAAACAAGGATTCTCCTCCTGGCCCGAAGTGGCAGCCCAGTCAAGTCTTCTGCGTCAGACGCCTGGACGCTCTCCGATGCAGCGGCGATGTCATCATCCAAGTCCAGGGTTTCAAGGGAGAATGCTGGCTGGCAGTGAGGCGAGCCGCACTCATCCCGAGCTCGGAAGCAAGCGAGCGTGTCGGGGGCGGGTGGTTCGTGGGGATTTACCCGGTGAAACCGAGCCCATAGTTATCCCCATATCGCCTTCATCACCAGCCGGGTCGTCCTCAATCCCGTGGGAAGGAGGAGCGACGCAGGGGGGTGGCTGAAGTGGCATTTACCTTGAGGAAGGAGAGCTGCGACTGCAACGCTGCCATGGTCATGTTCTCGCAATGAGTACATGAGCTATCTACGAACGCCGCTTCAGTGTGATCATCGGCCTTGGAGAGAAATCGACCGCATCCATGAACAACAGGAAAGGCATCTTGAAAAAGACGCATCCTGAAAAGGACGTTCAACGCCGCTGTGTGTTGCTCTTTTGTGAGTGGAAAACTCAAAATTTTTTAGAGAAATCAAACTCTTAGGAGGAGAACGCTCTTTTAACAGTGAAAAGCGCTGTCGAAGCGCCCAGGGGCGTAGACTGCACAGCGTGCAGAGAGAGAGAGAACGCCAGCTGGAAATGCACCGTAGATCCGACAGCAATGCTTCTCGCTGACAGAGGTGAATGAAACAGTGGTGAACTTCATATTGCTTGTTGCACAACCGTTCGGCTCCAAAAAAAAACTGGTACTCGTTGCCCCGCTTCCCTTATACCATTTGTCCGAGGCGGGGCATGAAAATTCTGTCTGCCAACTTGACATTGGCCTTTTCTCAGGTTCAGAGGTATGTTTGGCATCCCAGGAAGACCCCTTGTGTCAATTCATTCGACTCAACGTCGAGTGAGTGATAGAAGGGGAACAAAAATTTGTTAGGTAACTAAAAGTGGGAAAAAAATACAATTTCCCTTCTACATAATTTTAAGCTAAAATCATGATGTTCATGATCATGTTGTTTGTCTGCCAATTTGCAGTATATTTGTATATCTGATATAGCTAAGATATGTCTGTATTAAGAGTGTTTTAAATTACGGCCGTATACAACATGCAGTAGACATGCAGGCTAAGGGAACATGTCCAGTATGACTCAGAGGCTGCGTGTGACCCTCTCTCTCTGTGTTCACTCCTGGGCTGGGTGGGGACAGATGGAGGGAGGGGTCTCAGGGATTAGACTGGCATGAGATCATGAGTTTGTCTAAGAATACATGGAGGTTTTGAGTGGGAGGATGTGACCTCAGAGATCTTTACTATTGAAGAAAACTGTTTGTATGTGTGTGTCTATACGCATAAATGACTTTAATTTAGTCATCGTGCATTGGATAAGCCTCATGGAAAACAGCAGTTAAATGCAGTCAGTCTAAGATATCATTATTTTATATCAGATGCTGTAATTTATCCTTCAACCCACATACATTGTATGTCAGCCATTTTGCCAAATGCACTTTTAATGCAGGTATTGTTGAGCTAAAGGATGGCTGTTCTGACCACCGGTGGAGGGGTTTTATAACAGGCCAGCTAATGTAAATCACATAATTTATCAGCTGTCAAAAAGCCATTAAAAGTGAAGCAGCATGTGAATTGAGTAACGAGCTAAAAGCAACTGGGCTAATTGATTTATTTTCATTCTGTAAATGGTCTTTTACATTATATTCTCAGCAAACTAATTGACAATGACAATGAATTTGCTCCTTTTTCTATCTCAGATGCATTCGGTATAGTTAAAGTGGATTTTATTTTTTCATTGAGTGTCATCTTAGGATGAAATGTAATATATTTATTGAGAACAAGTAATTTTCTTGGAAATGAAAATGTTTATACATCTATTACAAATCAGTCAGTCTTTTCATTTTAGAATTTCTGTTCTCTTTTTGTAGGCCTAGTTTGGACATGTGTATGATTTTGATGCAGTCAGAGATTCGGTCAAAGCCTTGCTAGCTGAGCATGTAAAATGTCACTTTAGTTATTGTTCACTCAAACACTCAGTACAGCAACCTCTCTCTCTCTCTTTCTCTCTCTGCCTGTGCTCCTTTGTTTCTGGAGTACCTCTGATCCTCTGCGGCCGCTTAGCTCCAATTAGAGCATCCCACCAGTCTGGCCTCTAACACAAATACACAAACACAAATAAACACACACACACACACAGACACACACGCGCACAAATGCTTAGCCCCGGCCTCCTATCACACTGCCTCATTTCAGTCCTCAATCTGGCTAATTACTCTGAACCTTGCATGCCCCATTTGTCCCTGCTTCCAAATGCACACACACCACCTGACTCATTCAGTTGGCCATAACCACAAATCCAAGGGCTCTTGTTTGTCAGATATTTCAAACCTACACTCTACTTGGATGAGTGTGTTACCCATGCTCCATCAGTGTCCCATCAATGACATCCATTTCCACCATATGCATTTTACACATTCACTCCTTTTTCGAGTATGATTACCAAGCATCTATTCTGAGCGTAACATGTTAAAACCTGCAATAGACATGGTGATAATTATTTCAAAATCCTCCAGCAAGATGGAACATTTATTTTGTCTCAATTTTCACCCTGAATAATAACAGCTTTATTTAAAGACACTAAAGTGTAGATCCCCTGCAAGCTGTCAGCTCGAGTGTGTTAAAAACTACACACCTTGTTTGCAGCTTAGCTTTAAAAATTTAGAAATTTCTCAAAGTGAAGGCACTTTACTTTGTCCATTTCTTTACATATTCAGTAGTAGATTATAAAAAGTAACATTCTTAAAAGAATAGTTCCCCAAAATGAAAATTCTCTCTATCATTTACTCACCCTCATGCCATCCCAGATGTGTATGACTTTCTTTCTTCTGCTGAACACAAATTAAGATTTTTAGAAGAATAGCTCTGTTGATCCTCAAAATGCAGAACTCAGAAGGTCCAAAAAGGACATAAAAGCAGAATAAAAGTAATCCATACAACTCCAGTGTTTAAATCCATATCTTCTGAAGCAATATGATAGGTGTGGGTGAGAAACTAATCAATATTTAAACGGAACGTGGAAGTGAAAGTGTAGATTTTCAGTAAAAATAGCTGAAACATTGATCTGCTTCACACTTATCATATAGCTTACAAATATATGGATTTAACCACTGTAGACTTATGGATTGCTTTTATGTTGCTTTTATGTCCCTTTTGGACCTTCAAAGACCTGTTCACCATTCATTTGCATTGTAAGAACCTTCAGGTACAGAGCTGAAATATTATTTTAAAAATCTTTGTTTGTGTTCATCAGAAGAAAGAAAATGAGGGTAATTAAAGATTTTGGGTGAACTTTCCCTTTAAATACAAACAAATACTGCATACTAATGATAAAACCTTTTTTCTTTTTCTTTTTTCGTTTGAATAATTTTTTATGTGAAAATGAATTAATAAGTTATAAACCTATAACTTTCCTATGTAAGGGATTTACACTACCGGTCAAAGGTTTTGAAACACTTACTCATTCTTTATTATAATTTCTTTTTTTTTTTCTTCACATTTTAAAATAATAGTAAAGTCATCAAATCTATGGAATAACATATTGGAACTATGGGAATTATGTTGTGACTAAACAAAATCCAAAATAAATCCAAGTTTTTTTATTTTATAAAATTTTCATTTAATAATTAAATCAATGAATATGGAGGCACAATTATATTTTTGTCTACAAAACTAATTTCAAACATTTAAGCATACGCATTCAGATCAAAAGATTTTTAAGATCATGAGAAACATTTCAGTCAAGCGTTTCAAAACTTATTTATTTTTATGGATGTATGTGTGTATTTTAGAAGTTAAAAAAAGCCGAAATATTTAGTAAAACAGAACCCTGAAATTTCCAAAATACTGTTACTGTTTAATTTCTATCTGTTGAAGGAGATTTTTACCCCTTTCATGTCAAAATCTTTTTCTTGTTTCCTGTTTTTTTGACATTTCCAGATTGTCACTATTCTCATTCGCCTTGGGAGTAAGAGGTGAATTTCCTCCCTCTGAAGCAAATATCTTTCTCTGTCAGGGGACATGAGTATCACCCAGTCCAATTCCTGTTCCTGTCACCTTCTCAAAGGAGAACGTCGACACCACATCAACTCTTTTTGGCGGCTTCACCACTAGACAGCACTGCATGTGTCAGGCTACTGAGCTCAGGCTCGGCTCACCCAGATGGAGCTTGCATGTTCAAATATGCAAAAACCTGTTGGAAAACAAGGGCTGTTCTTCATAGTCGAGCAACTAGTGGATAAGGATTCAGGAAATGTTGTGATTTATCTGGCTAAATAAAAATTTGATCATCTATGCCATTAGTTCACATTTTGTTCTGAGACTAAAACATGTTTTAAAACTGAAGTTTGCCATTTTTTCAAACTTTGTAAACTAACTGTAAGTAAAGGGGTAAGCTATTTGTAGATTTAACACTGAGGCTCTGTGGCACTTTAAAAACATTGCTCTGTTTGTTTGAGTATCCTGACCATCCCGGCACAGCAACATTGCCTCAACCAATGGTTTGGGATGGTGGGACTATTGTTTTTTATTTCAATGGCTCATCATTATTTTTGCAATTCCATTTGTGATGCTAGTGGTGTAGAAATTACATACTTTTCTATAACAATAATTACAAAATAAGAGTAAGAGTCACTGTAGTTTGACATTTAAATTTAGAATGTAAATATAATAAAAAATATCACTAATACTACTGAATAATTATTTTGCAGTTTTGAAGGCAATTAGAAATAAGTGTATACTTCTTTTTCATTATGGAAAGCCTCATTATTTGTGGGGAAAATTAGATAGATGATTGTGGCACTGGTAAATCCATGAGATCTCGAACCCGGTTGGAGGCTGTTATAATGGCCTGCTTTAAACAAAGGTGACATTGAGCGAGACACTCCAATCCTTTCTGATCATTAACATCACTGACGATTCTCTCCATCTAATTTGCATGGTACAGGGCCGTTGATGGTTTGCTAAAGGGGGATGGAGCAATGGTGGATATCGAGTTGTGTGACCATTGGCTGAAGGGTGGCCTTTGCTGTATTTGATCACAGTTGGAGCTCTCGAGCACGATGAGGAGGACCGCTGTGGTCCATCTGGCCTGGTCTTTAATCAGTGCTTCCCTTTAGAGAGGGGGCAAAAATACACTGTGCTGACCAGGCCAGTCTTTGCTTAGAGGAGCCACAGGGTGAATACAGCTTATGCATTAGATTACTCATTCTTCAGCAACAATGAATATCTTCAATTAGTCAATGGTGAATTTGAAAAGTTGAGTATTTTAGTGCCCGATAATTTATGCTTAAAAAGGGATAGTTCACCCAGAAATAAAAAATCAAGGGGGGCCTGGGTAGCTCAGCGAGTAAAGACACTGACTACCACCCCTGGAGTCGCAAGTTTGAATCCAGGGTGTGCTGAGTGACTCCAGGCAGGTCTCCTAAGCAACCAAATTGGCCCAGTTTCTAGGGAGGATAGAGTCACATGGGGTAACCTCCTTGTGTTCACTATAATAGGGTTCGCTCTCGGTGGGGCGTGTGGTGAGTTGTGCGTGGATGCTGCAAAGAAGAGCTTGAAGCCTCCACATGTGCTATGTCTCCCCGGTAACATGCTCAACAAGTGAAAAGATGCATGGATTGACTGCCTCAGACACGGCAACTAAGATTCGTCCTCCGCCACCCAGATTGAGGCCAGTCACTACGAGGACTTAGAGCGCAAAATCGGGCATTCCAAATTGGGGAAAAAAGAAATGAAAAATCTGTTATCATATTCTCACCCTTATTGTTGTTTTAAACCTGTATGACTCTCTTTTTTCCTTGGAACACAAAAGGAGATGCTAGACAGAATGTTAGGGGCTGACAACTTCAGTCACCATTCACATAGTATATGGTGACCGAGGCTGTCGGTCCTTAACATTCTGCCTAGCATCTCCTTTTGGTTCCAAGGAAAAACAATAGGGTGATAAAATTATCACAATTTTATTTTTGCAAAAATAATTCCCTTTAAGTTAAAAATGCAAGTAAAATAGTTGCCATGAATCTGATATTCACATGACAAATAGCATATCATCTAGTGTTTTTATGTTGCACCAACAGTATTTGATTCAGAGCAACTACAATGAGTAATTTGAAAAAGTAAGTCATTTTTGCCTCATTGTTATTATACATACAACTCATATCTCTAGGGTTAAATTGAACAGAAATGTGCCATCGATCTCTCTGTTCTCCCACCTATCTTTCCTTGTTTGTAGATACTCTATCACCTTGTCTTTCTGAGCCCTGGGATAAGCAACGTCAGTATTTCTGCACCACTCGCCCCCCAATCCTTGCTGTCTTTCTCTTAGAATTCACAGTGCCTTTCTTCGCCAGTGCAGGAGAGAGCAAGCGAGAGAAAGAGGGAGGAAAGTATGCAGAAAGAGAAAAAGATACAAGAGCCGCTAGCTGTAGCAGGAAGGGATGCCTTCAGAAGCAATTAGCATATGTAACTTCTCTTTTCCCGCTCTGCCTGAAATGGGGTTATTTCAGCTAGTTGTATTGATGTTTTTGAACAGGCTCCATGGCAGAGCATTTAATGCTGAACACTGCTGTTAGAGAGAATGCATTATTAATGCGAGGGTAAACTAACGGGGACCAGCGGCTCCTCTGGGCTATGAAGAGGAGGTTGGCGTCTCGAAGGAAGCAACACCACGCCTCAAAGGTCTTCCTCAGTAATGCACACATGCCAGGCATCTATCATTTATTCATGACAGTCAGGCGTCTCCAACTCCCCCGAACAATTAACAAATCAATGAAATATATGGGTTCAGAAACTATCAATTCGGGGAAGCAGCGCCGTTCGTCAACGTGTCAGCATTTGGGCACAGGCTATCATTCAGGCAGAGAGCACATTTATCACTTTAGAAACAGCCTGCGTGTCACCGCAACGCGGCCAATCCTACTATAAAATGGCTGGCCAATTCTGATGGATGATTGAACTTTAATAACAACCAGTCTGTGTGTGACTGCTTTTCGTAATGTATTTAACACATAATCCAACATATTCGATAATGTGTCTCACAGATATAGTTTCTTTTCCTGATATGGCAGTATGTTTGAGTTGGATTTGATGTATAATCTCATCACTGAGTGGTCATTGTGTTAATTTTCCAGTGTGAAGAGGAGTCACAGTGTGAATTGAGCAAAATTATAGCAGCCAGTGTAATTCATAAACCAATGAAGCCTTTAAAGTTCTGTTTGGGCTGTAAAAAAAACATGCTTGCAAAGTATAAGTAAGGAAAAGAGGAAAAGGGAGTGAAATTGATGAATAACTGCTGCTGCTGCCTTTTACACTACAGTGCCTTTGCCATTCCTGTTGAATTAAGAAAACCATTCATTACAGTACTTAAGCAAACTGGAGTAAACCAGACAAGGGAGCTGTTATGCACTTAACACACATTCCAGTGTAAGCATTCAATGGTTCTCTTTTAAAATCACTCCATCATCATTTCTGAAATACTCATAAATGTGGCCAGGTGATCTGAATCATTAAAATATCTATTTCTTTTTCTGGAAGTGTAAAAAAAAACATGAACTATTTCTGCATTTGAAAAACCTAAAAGAGTTTTAGTTTGCATTGTCAGTAACAATGCTGCCTCAGCTATGGAAATTACTCTTCCTTTGTAATTTCACCTTTTCTGTTTCTTTCTTTTATTTTGAATCTTTTTATGGCTTTACTCAAATAGTCTCACTTGAAACACAAAGCTAAATCCAGTGTTTTGATGTTAATTTTCCCTGCAGAAATCACATTCCTAAACTCTAGATGAACACTAGACCTTTATTCTGTACGTGAGCATGTTTTTCTTTGGGGACCATCATCACCCCCTGCTGCTGAAATCACAGGCTTTTTACTTCCAGGTCATGGTGCCTGTATCACTCATGCTGACCCTTCTCTCCACTCACTCTTTTTTAGCTTTCTTTTCAAAGAAAAAAAGGGGAGAGCTCTTGCAAGACCTCCAATCTGCCTCTCACTTTATCAACACATATTTTCTCCTGTGTTTAACTAGTAAGGGAGCTAGGGTAAATTTATGCTGTTTATTTGCATTTTCATTGTTAGGTAAGTTAGTTCTGACTTCCCACTAGTAATTGTACTTTTGTTTGTTGTTTTGGCCTTGTCCCCTCCTGGAGCCTTTGATACTTCCTTTTTCTTTTTCTTGAACTAAGTAAAAGTATTATTTGATTTTAAAAGTTGACTTATTTTTGAATGCTGGGATGGGAGAAGGGATCTCCAACCTTTTTGTTACTCCTTCCCACCCTATACTGGGGCGGGACTTAGCAATTGGAACAACTGTGTAATCATCAAAAAGTATGACAGTGAGAAGAACATCAGATTCCTTCTATAATGTCTTAAGGCTCAGCGTTTCAGTAGTGACTGCAGTCCCTGACGTGTGAGTATTCCACTGCATAGACATAGGGGCCAGATGTCACCCATCCTCCCAGGTGAGGGGAGCTCTGGTGGGGCTACGACTCAACTGAGGCAGGCTGCCCTGGTTCTCACTCTGCCTGGCTGGAGACACCTGCTCCTCGCCTCAATGATGACGGCCCCCCAACGGAGCTTTTTCATCTATTCTCACTCTCTTTTTCATGCACCATGTCCTGAAGCATTGAGGGTGTGCAAAAGTGAGTACCTGTGTTTGGTGGTGTGTATGGCTGTTGTGTGTTGTATATTGAGTGTGACAGTGAGAACACACCATACCATACCATAGACCTAGAACTATTTTTTTTATTAAGCTGATAACTAAAGAAAAACAAAAACTGTTATTTATCTAATTTATGAATTGTTTTTCCTAATGAAGGCATTTCCAAATGTCCCCAAAAGGAGGCTTTGTCATATTTAGCTAACTTCTGGGGACAATTTTGTCACCAAATTATTGCTAAGGATTTATGTGAACACACAAATGCACCCTTGTAATTACAGTTTAAACTCAGGCTTGCATGCTTATAAAACTATCCATAACTAAATGTAGTTGTCAAATTTTTATTATTTTCATTTTATTACATTTCTTTCCTAATGAGCTCTCTCATTCTTACTCCCAGCTTAACATGCTAATGCCTGAAGATGAAAAACTGCAAGTGTTTATGGCTTTGAAGCCAGATGTTGCAAAGGATGTCTGAGGACCTCTGTGTATTTTAGCATGGGTTGCCCCAATAGTTAGACTCAGCAGAAGGCTATGACTGCATTGTTTAATAGACAAAAAATAAATAAATAACAAAACAAATAAAGTGCACCTTCCTGATGTTCCATATTTACATTTTTCTTCTAGAATAGAATAGAACAGAACACAATTGAATAGAGCAGAATTTAATAGAATAAGATAATATTCTGTAATAGACTCTTTATTTGGCTTTAAATCTCCAGCATTTTTGCAGTGTCCTGTGATGTGACATGCTATAATTTATCTAAAGCTATTTTAAGGAAAGTTTATTTTTCATCATGCCATTTTATGAACTAATATAACTTTTAAAAATGCATTTTTCACATTGCAGTACCATTTCAAATGAACCAAAAAGGCAAAAAAAAGCTAATAAAAAATTATGAAAACTGGTAAAAATGGCTACAGGACCTAAGATATAAAAGTTTGGTTTTCTTGGTTTTAAATGAACTACCCATTTATAGTCACACAACAGGGACTGTCGGATATATCTTTCTAAAGAACACAATGGCGATACCATCTACACCACTCTTGCTGAAAAGAGTTTGATTGATTGATTGATTGATTGATCAGACTTGTCTCTGATGATGCTACATATATTGTGCTATTAGGACACAAAAATTCAAACTGTAATTCCAGATTCTAAATTTTATTATACAAAAGACATTTTTATTTCATATTTCATCATATTACTTTGAAGAGACAATCACTCCTTTTATTGTCCACCTTCAAGCTATTTTAAATAACTAAATAAAACAAATTTGGCTTGCTTATTTAAAAAAAAAAAATTGGAATGTGTCCTATTGGCATCTATTGACAATAAATATGAGCTCAGTCCATCACCATAATGCTCTGACAGTATAGGGATGCAGTCCTGTGCAACATTTGTCTCATGCATGTTCATTCAAAACAGGTGGTCCTTTATCACTAGTTTACATTATAGGATTCTCTGTTTCTGGACTTGTTTCATTTACTCATGCGCACACACGTTTTTGAGCAGTGCAAGATAGCTAATTCGTTCATGGATGCCCCTACGTGCGTGTGTGTTGTGACTGCTGAGTGACCTACAGGTTAAATAGCTCGTTCTCGCCGCCTTTCTTCCAAATAGCAAAGCACCCTGACAAAAGCGGCAGCCTCTAGGCAACAGATGAAAAGGCTGTAGGGCTTTGGGCTCCAGATTTCTCTCTGTGATGGCTGTATCATTTTCACACTTGCACAGAATTACAGACTGTCCTTGACTGAAGCATTGCAAATTAAATCAGGACAGAATATTGATGGAATCTGCTTGAAATTCTCAGCATGGTGAATAAAACGGTAGTGTCATATTTGGTTTAACGCAGCACCTTTTGTACCAAGCTAAATATACACAGAAGCAAAAAGGTATTGATGTTGGTATTCTTGAGGTGAACGCTAATAACTCTGCGAGGGAGAGATGGCCTACTATTAGGAGAAAAGGGTTTTTATATCTGAACAGGAAGTTGATCCACTGCAATCTACTGCTATTGTGTTGTGAGATGGGAATCTTTTTACAGTTGATGAGTCTGCTTCACTTGCTGCTCGACTGCTCTTGTGGAGGTTACACACACACACACACACACATGCTACGGCTTTGTACGGGGGTAGAATGCCGCACCTGTTCTCAGTACAGTTAGGCTGGGGTTGAGCAGCACAAATGAGCTAATTTCCAGGGCTACATTGAACAGAGTACACTGCAGTGACAGCAGGAGGAGCCTTTCGAGCCAGCAGATGGGCAGAGCTAATCTTTGTTGTGAAATAGAGATGACCCTGCCTATCTCTCGTACTGCCAACAGACATTTGCCAATCGCTCTTCAATTCCCTTTCCTCTCCCCCTCATCACGGTTTGTTTCTCAGCTCCCTCGAACGAACTGAGGAGCTAATGTAACCTTCAAAATATCGCTGAAAATGAAGTTAGAATCTGAGCTTGCAGCTGTTTGAAAAAGAGAAGCTATACGTTGATTGCTGGAGTGTTTGTATATTAGCACATCATCTCCAATTAGAAACTGAATTTTTTAATCTAGCACATCTGCATGTGTTTGGATTAATGTCCGTTATCCTACCAAGTCAGATGTATTTTCAATGGAACGTGCTTGTGCTTTTGTGCTATTTCAGAGTCTTTCATCATTTGTGCTGAATGTTAAAAACAATTCTATAATTGGGAATCAGACCATATCATGCTTAGCGCAGTCTCCAGTGGCAATGTGTCATGCTTAATTAAAAAAAAAAAAAAACATACACTGCAGTTATTATCCATGATTAGAAATAATTTCAATATATTTGGGATGTTTGAGAATTGAGAGTCCTTGGCAAGAGCTGGGATACCTAAATAATAAAAAACAAAAACAAGAATAATAACAATAATAATTTACAAATTGTTTTATAGCGCATTGATAAGCTTTAGCAAATACAATTTTTGTTAGTGATCCATTGCTTCAATGAAAACACTCTACTTTTAATATAATTTCATGTTTGTTTCATGTTTCATGCATGGCTCTACCACTCAGAGTGTTTTTATTGCTTCATTGATTCACATATTCATAAAATGCAATCATCATTTAGATTTATTAATTCTATACATGCTGTGCGTACAGATATATAATTCAGAAAGCTCCACCCAAATGGAATGTTCTAGTCATTTTCCTCTGCATGATATCAGGGAGAATACTAATAAACACTTGCAATGAAATAGAAAGGAGAATGAAATATCCCTCATACATTGCATACACAGCCAGTGATTTAATGTATGCAAATTATCTGGCTTCAGTTAATGAAGGCACCATTAATCACTGTAACGATGGTCTGGTGTAACCTTGTTAATTACAATCTAAAACACAAGCTGTGTATTTGCGGATAATCGTGAGAGGAAAATGATTTTTAAGAGTAGAAACAGTCCAGAAGAGATGCTAAATCATTGCAACCAGTGTTACGATGGATTGGCTCTTCTTTCAGGAACAAGAAAATGTTTTCCTGTCCCCAATGAAAGCACAATTTATTATCCAAATGTAGCGTCAATGTATGTATGAAGTGTACACGTAGTGTATAATGTACAATGACTGCTGTCATTTTGTGAAATTAAGATGTAACATTAATCATTTCAAAATTTTATTCTAATAATTTCTGTTTTTAAAATGGCTGTGACAGATGTGCAAAAGTAGAATCACTTAAAAACAACATGGTTAGTTAAAAGTCTATTGGTACTTTTTGGGACAGAATAGAAGCTCCACTTCTTGTCAAACTATATTTATCTTGAAATTTTAGCTACGTAAATTGAGTTCTACCAATTTGGACAATTAAAAACAGAGGAAAAACAGAACATGACTAGTGCCAAGTACATTTTGACATCACACATTTTTTATTTGATATTAATTGTCACATGGACCCTACACTTTCCCTGGCCAAATAGTGATTGTTTAATAACACTATCAGAGTTGTAACTACTTGTAACCATATTGCTGTTCTAATGAAAATATAGTGGTTGTGACTCTACATGCCTTGTTTCTTTTTATACATTTTCTCAAAGCTGGAGAATCAATGGGATGAATAATCGAAATGTTTCAAAATCCCTGAGCCGCAGAAGATTTTAAGGAAAGTCTGTGTACGCACCTCAAAAAGTTGTGAAGAAGGGTTTAAATATCTGCTGCCTCTGCCTAAGAACACCCAGCTGTATGCGATCGCAGTGTGTGTATGTATACTTGCGTTACGTGTGTGTACTGGCAGAGGAGCTCCAGTACTGTCAGTATGAGTCTGATTTGTGTGAGAATGTGATGCGGCTCCAGGCAGGCAGGCTGATCCTGTTTTGTGGAGACGAGGAACGAGAGCCCATCACAGATTAGACACCCACAGTTTCATGTCGATTTAATGCACCAAGTCAGGGATTTATTCTTAACCAACCCCCCTCCCCTCAAGATTGTAGTGTATAAGATCAGAAATGACTGAATGAAGACGAAAGGATAAATATCTTGAGTGAAAACATTGTATAGGGAATAATTTACCAATCTATCTACTCTACACAATCCTGTTTAGAGGATTAAAGGATATAATATAGTACATAACATACTCAGTTATAGACACCTATCAGTGGAGGAATAAAATAGCTTCATTTTGATGTCCTTCAAAAATATTCAACAATAGTGCCACACAAGGATGATTTTGTTACTGATTGTGTATTATAAGAATCACAATCTACATTAGAGCATGATAACGCCTTTTACAGTTCCAAACACTTTTATGCTATAATGGTGCAGCAGACCAAGACAATATATTTAGAAAGTTGTGTAAAATTCCAAACACAATAATACATGCACATTGTATTATTATGAACCCTTTGCTTCCCAACTTTAGAATTCTGGAGTGACTTTTATGCATACATATGACACGCACACACATACACATGCAGCACTTTCAATTTCAGGCATCAGTACACAAGGAGCCGCACAATCACATTCCGAGCAGGAATACACAAATGATGTACTTACACAACCTGCTTTCACTCTCTCAATCTCTTTCTCTTTCTCTCTGGCTAACTGATAGAAAGATCTAGCCAGAGTAGTCAGCCGTATTATCCCACAATGAAGCATGAAAACATTGGCTAATTCAACCCTAAGGGCTAAACACATTTACCTAAATTAAGTTGCTATTCTTATTCTACTGTGCTAATTCTTCTTGTATTTTTTCTCTTTCATTTGTCTAATAGATCTGTCTATCTTCTTACCCCCAGTGCCCTGTCCCACAGTTGGCTGGATGGATCTTGGGGGAAAAGCAGCGAGCCCATGCCTGGGAAGGAACCTTCCGCCTGGGCTACTGCCGAGTTCTGTAAGCATCTTACCATCATCTTCAGACACTGCTCGCAAGGTGCACGTTTAAAAGGAAAAAGGGAGAAAAGTAGAAGAGAGGAGAAGAACAGAATGCTAGCCAAGGTGGTAAAAGATATTTATAGTCTAAAGACAAGCAAGAGGAGGAAGGAAAGAGAAACCTGGACTGCCACAGTGATAGAGAGCCGTGTACTACTGAGATCACACACACACACACACACACACACACACACACACACACACACACACACACACACACACACACACACACACACACACGTTGGTGTGGCTATCCTTACGAGGACTCTCTATAGACAATTATTTTTATATTGTACGAACTATAGATTATATCCCCTAACCCTAAACCTAACTTTCTGCATTTTTACAAGGATTTGAAATATGGGGACTCTAGAAATGTCCTCAAAACCACATATAAAGCATTCCCTTGTAATTACCAGTTTGTAACCTAAAATAATGTCCTCGTAAACCACAAAACACACATGTGCGTTGGTGTGGCTATCCTTATGAGGACTCTCCATAGACATAATGATTTTTATACTGTATGAACTACAGATTATATCCTCTAACCCTACCACTAAACCTAACCCTCAAAAAAACTTTCTAAATTTTTACATTTTCAAAAAACTTTAGTATGTTTTTAAGCGATTTGAAAACTAGAAATGTCCTCATATCCACAATTATAGCATAATATGCTTGTAATTACCAGTTTGTAACCTAAAAAAATTTCCTCCTAAACCACCCAAACCTGCCCACACACACACACACACATACAAACACACGCAGTCAGTGTAAGCCCCAGATGGGCAAGTCATCAAGCAAGCTCAGCAGTTAGAGCTCTCTTGCTTTGAGTAAATGAGAAAATGAAATGATTGTGCGTGGGAGAGGGAGAGAGAACATGTCTAGTCTCTCATCCATTACAGCACGCCCGGAGAGCAACGAGGTACTGCCTTCAGCTAGCAGCGTTTAACTGGACCTGAACGGCCAATCCCTGCGCATTCATTTAAAACCTGTGACATCTGCCATATTTAGAAGCATGGGCACATTGATAAGACACACGGAAACATTATGCACAACGGAATAATGAACACACACTTAGAGAAGTGAGGTGACATAACAAGAAAAATCCAATTCCTTTACCTCATTGCTTAACAAAGCAGCGTTCAGTGTTCGGCTGATTTCAAACATCTTGTTGGCGTTGTTTTGTTTCTTGTCACCCCGGTCGTTTTATTGTATTTGCTCTGTGACTCTATGGCTCCTTTTTTCTACAGGAAATGGGAGTCAGTCCCGAAGAAAAAAAATAAAAAATAAAAATGAACAGATTAAAAAAAAAGAAGAAAGGAAAGAGAAATCCTCTAAATGTGCTGTCTGGTTGGATGTATTTGCTCCTCTCCTTAGCCCTGCTTTCTGGTGCACCTTTGTTAAATGTGGCGCTTGTGCCCTGGCTCACGGCACACGACTGAAGAGTCAATATATATATATATATTTTTTAGCTCCCCAGAGTCAGCACATTAAAACAAGCAGTCGGTCTGCTGGGCTTCTTCCCTTATCTGTCCTCCACACACTCGCTCACACAATGCGTTCCGATCCTCACACTGCTCTCTAGCAGATTAGTCCGTCCCAAAACATAGCTCTTAGTTTAAACTCCTCTCTCTCTCTTTCTCCATCCCTCACCCTTTCTCTCCTCTTCCTTGCTCCCTCCCTTCCTCACTCTCTCTTTCTCTCTCTCTACCCCCACCCCACCCCACCCTCCACTCTTTCTATCTTTCTCGATCACGCTCTCCTGCAGCTACAGTTCACAGTGTTACCACAGGGTGGGAATACTGTTCATAACAGACTTGACACAGGCACATCTGCCTTCCCTGGCTCATCTTTTCCTCCTTGTTTGGCTTCACGACTCTCCTCCTGCTGCTTGCGGAGAACACATGATCAGCTTGGCACCCGCTCTCACCTCCATTCTCTCCTCTCTTTCACTTCCTCCCTCTCCTCCATCATCTCACGACAGCCGTGTTTGATGTATGGAGTAGAAGAGGGCTGATTTATAGACCAATATCATTAACACAATTTTGACCAGTGGCACCTCGCCTGAGAAAACCCCTGCTGAGATTTCACTGAATGGTTCCCAGAGAATATTTGGGAAACTGACATGTCTCTTCCTCAGAAATGACATCAGATCATGAGACTTGTCTAATAGTTTGCATGGTGCTTTGATTCACTGCTTTACATTGCTAGAAATACCTGGCTCTGAAAGGGATTTGAACACTTAAGCTTAAAAACGCTTCAAAATTAAGACAATGAGTATTTGGACACTTTCTGAAACAAATTTAGTTGAATGTGTTCATATGTAATGAACCTGTTGTTACTCTGTGGGGCACTGACTTCATACATCTATTTACTGTAAAGTTACCTTGAGATCAGTTTATTAAAAGTAATGTTTAACATGAAAAAAAGTTAAGTTATAGTTCTGAGAAAAGGTCATCATGTATTGGCAGTTTCAGTTTGGTTTGATATATTGTCTAATGCTTTGAATATCTAATACAATGTTATTCATAGATTTTTAAGTGTGGCTTAATTGTCCAAATACATTTTAGGCACACTGTATGTATGTGGATGCACTGAATCGGCATAAAGCCTGTTTAACAAACTGCATGGACAACTTTTTGATGGTTGGATTATTATTATTTTTTATGTACAGGTGCATCTCCAATAATGGATGGAGAAGTTTTTTCTTTTTCATAATTTAATTCAAAAAGTGGAACTTATTATATATTCTAGATTCATTACACATCAAGTGAAATATTTCAATCCATTTGTTTTAATCTTGATAATTATACAGAAATGCCAACCTTCTGAAAAGTATGTTAATTTATGCACTCAATACTTGGTCGGGTCTCCTTTTGCACAAATTACTGCATCAATGCGGCGTGGCATGGAGGCTATCACCCTGTGGCACTGCTGAGATGTTATGGAAGCCCATGTTGCTTTGATAGTGGCCTTCAGCTCAGCTGTATTGTTGGGTCTGGTGTCTCTCATTTTCCTCTTGACAATACCCCAAAGGTTCTCTATAGGGTTCAGGTCAGGCGAGTGGCTGGCCAATCAAGCACAGTAATACCATGGTAAGCAAACCAGTTACAAGTAATTTTGACACTGTGGGCATGTACCAAGTCCTGCTGGAAAAGGAAATCTGCATCTCCATAAAGCTTGTCAGCAGATGGAAGCATGAAGTGCTCTTAAATCTCCTGATAGATGGCTGCATTGACTCTCGACTTGAGAAAACACAGTGGATCAACAACAGCATATGACATGGCACCCCAAATCATCACTGAATGTGGAAACTTCACACTGGACTTCAAGCAACTTTCTTTCTGTGCATCGCCACTCTTCCTCCAGACTCTGGGACCAAATTATTTCCAATTTCCAAATTAAATGCAAAATTAATTCATTTGAAAAGAGGACTTTGGATCACTGAGCAATAATTATTTGCAGTAATTTGTGCAAAAGGAGCCTGACCAAGTATTGAGTGCATAAATGAACATACTTTTCAGAAGGTCGACATTTCTGTATTATAAATACTTTATTCTAATATTTTGAGATTCTGGATTTTTGATTTTCATGAGCTGTGAGCCATAATCATCAAGATTAAAACAAAAAATAAAAGTCTTGAAATATTTCACTTGATGTGTAATGAATCTAGTATATATAAAAGTTCCACTTTTTGAATTAAATTACAGAAAAAAACGAAATTTTCCACGATATTATTTTTTTTTTTTAGATGCACCATATAAAATAATTATGATTCATCAGATGTAGTCTCAAAACGTATACTTAACCTTTAAATGGGAACTTGTAAAATGACTCCCACTTAGCAGCAGGAACTGAGCATTGATAACCCGTCCTCTCAATAATTAAACGCCAACAACCAAACCCTTTAATTCTATGTGAGAATAGCATGAGATAACAGGGACTTTTAGTGACTCAAATTCTTTGCTTTAGATTTGAGACTTTTCCTTTATAATTATTTTATATGGAAAAACTTAACAAAAAGTATGACCAATTATGAGGTCACTGTTATTTATTGATTTATTCTAGTCATAGACGCTCATCAGCCAGTGTCCGGTAATTTTACCATTAAAGTATCATATAGTATTCAATATGCATACTGATCAGACCTTCATGAGATTAACATTTAAAATGTCATTTAAAATTTTTAGTTTCAATTATGAAATCTCTCTTGAGATCTTATTTCATTTTGTTGGTTTGGTTTATACCAGGAAAGAAAACAATTAGATTAAATATAACAATGTCCAAAGCACAGTGTCAGAGATCAGTCAAGTTCATTGCAGTCCACCACTCAAAGATCACTCTCCCCAGAATTCTAAATCACAAACACCTGGTCATCACTTATCACCTCATTAGCCAACTCATAAAAACACTCACCTTGTATCCAGTCTTTGTCAAGCCTCCAACAGGAACAGACCACTTCTCCCTGAGTCCTGATATCTCCGTCGATCCTGAAAACCTGAGTATTCCGTTTTCTTACCTGATTCATACTAACCCTATGCACTGTTGTTCTGCCATCTCCAGATCACTCATCCGATTCCTGAACCCTTGTCTGAGATCTGATCAAACCGGCCCGATTGCTCCTAGAAAAGAGAAGGAGTTAACGAACTGATACAGAGTGAATGTTCTACGATCCAAGTCATTTGGATTTCCAGTTGTTCTCCGTGCAACGAACTATCTTCACTAAACCAGCACCTGAAAAGTCACCTGATACTTACCTTTCACCTTCTATACTTGAATAAAACTATATTTGAATCACTTACCTCCGATCTCCTGGTCTCTACCCTGACAGAAGGCTTGGCCGAAAAAAGGGAAGAAGAACAGCCGATGGAATCTGTTTGTAATATTGATAACCCTGCACAACCGACAGCCGCCGCTGTTAATCCCAGTCAGCCAGCTTCCAGCACTTCCGTAAACCCCGCTCCTTCTCTGGTTTGCTTCGCCAATCCAACTTCCCGTCCAGTGGCATTCTCCGGCCGGGCGGAGGATTGCAACGGTTTCCTGTTACAGTGTTCGCTCGCTCTAGAACAACAAATCCAGTTATACCCCACTGAAAAGTCGAGGGTTGCTTTTATTATTCAACAGTTATCAGGAGCTGCATTAAGATGGGCTGAAACTTTGTGGCTGCAGGAATCTACCGTTACTTCCTCTGTACAAGAATTTATAAACCATTTCAAAGAAGTTTTTGGGCGTCCAGTAGATGATTCATCCATCAGTGACAAGCTATTGCAATTACACCAAGGCAAGAAGTCAGTTGCTGAATATTCACTGGAATTCCGCACTCTAGCCGCCGCCAGTCGGTGGAACGAAAAAGCGCTCATTTCCATCTACCGACGTGGTTTGAATCCTGCACTCCGCCTTCAACTTGCGATTTATGATGATAGCCTGGGGGTTGAGAAATTCATACAGCAAGCTCTCCGTGTGCACCAAAGATCTCAAAGCTGCTATCGCGAAGCCCAGCAACCCACCTTTTCACCACCTCAGTACCCCGATAAACGACCCTCCGAAGTCACTGTCGAGAAGATGCAGGTGGATAACTATTTTCTTCGTTCATGCCCTACACGACCTCCTAGAATGCTTGTGAGTTCTGTTTGCACGTCCGCCTCTGTATCAGCTCCGTTAACGATATCTGTGATTCTGAAATCTACACGTTTCCATGTCTCTGCTACAGCCATTGTGGATTCTGGATCAGCAGGAGACTTCATCTCCGGGCAGCTCTGTCAGAAACTCCAACTTCAACAATCCGCCACCTCCAAGCCATACGCCATCCATGCAGTCTCTCGAATCTACTCTCTGGCTATTCCTGAGCAAGAAGCCATGAAACAGTATATTGAAGAAGCATTAAAACAAGGCTATATTCGGGCCTCTACTTCACCTGCTGCCACCAGTTTCTTCTTTGTCCCTAAGAAAGATGGAGGTTTACGTCCGTGTATAGATTATAGAGCTTTAAACAAGATAACCGTCAAGTTCAGTTACCTACTCCCATTGGTTCCCTCTTCACTTGAACAACTTCGAGAAGCCAAGATATTCACCAAGCTGGATTTGAGAAGTGCATACAATCTCATTCGAATCCGAAAGGGCGACGAGTGGAAGACTGCATTCATCACCCCAGCAGGACACTACGAATATCTCGTCATGCCGTATGGTCTGGTCAACGCCCCTTCAGTTTTCCAAAGTTTCATGGATGAAGTTTTCCGAGACTACCTGAATCAATTTGTCATTATCTACATAGTCGATATCCTAATCTACTCCAGAAACTTGGTGGAGCATCAGCAACATGTCTCTCAGGTACTCCAACGGCTACGTGAATTCTCCCTGTTCCTGAAAGCAGAGAAGTGCTCCTTCCATCAAACCTCAGTTGAATTTCTTGGTTACCACCTCAGTGAAAGAGGAGTAGAGATGGATGATCATAAAACCAAAGCCATTACTTCCTGGACCACTCCACAGTCTGTCAAAGAGTTACAATGATTTCTTGGATTTGCGAATTTCTATCGAAGATTTATTTATCAATACAGCCTGCTTACAGCTCCTCTGACCTCTCTACTCAAAGGAAAACCGAAAACACTGCTCTGGACCACTGAGGCTGAACATGCCTTTCAATCTCTCAAAACCGCATTCACCACAGCCCCCTTACTCCAACACCCGAACCTTGAAAAGATGTTCATTGTGGAAGTAGATGCTTCTACAACAGGAGTAGGAGCGGTGTTGTCACAAGACTCTGCTTCCTCACCTAAACCCATGCCCTGTGCATTCTTCTCCCACAAGCTATCTCCTGCAGAAGTGAACTATGATATTGGTAATCGAGAACTCCTGGCCGTTAAACTTGCGCTAGAAGAGTGGAGACACTGGCTAGAAGGAGCCAAACATCCATTCCTAGTTCTCACAGACCACAAGAATCTGCAGTACTTGAAAGAGGCAAGGAGACTTAACCCATGCCAGGCCAGATGGGCACTCTTCTTTACTCGCTTCCATTTCCAGATCTCCTATCGTCAGGGTTCGAAGAACGTCCGAGCAGACGCCTTGTCCCGTCTCCATGCCCCCGAAATTTCCCATGAAGAACCTGAGAATATACTCCCCGAAAAAATGTTTGTCAATCCCATTCAGTGGGACCTAAATGAACAACTGCTTGAAATGTCTCAACACCAACCCAGTCCTCCAGAATGTCCTATCGGAAAGATATACGTACCCGAAGAATTTCGTACCTCTCTAATCTCCTCCGCACACTCGTCTGACGGCACAGGTCATCCTGGAGTTAATAAGACCTATTCCACTCTTCAAACTCGATACTGGTGGTCCAACATGTTACAGGATATCAAGACTTTCATCCAAGGATGCATTCTCTGTGCCATGAACAAGAACCCTCGTCACTTACCCACTGGAAAACTCATGCCTCTGCCAGTCCCGCAACGACATTGGTCACACATTGGAGTCGACTTCGTCACTGACCTTCCTCCCTCAGACGAGAATACATGTATCCTGGTAACTATTGATCGTTTTTCCAAAGCCTGCAAATTAATTCCCTCAAGAACTTACCCACAGCCTTCGGGACTGCAGAGCTATTGTTGGAACACGTCTTCCGAATTTTGGCATCCCGGAGGATATTGTGTCAGACAGAGGGCCACAATTTATCTCCAAGGTGTGGCGAGCCTTCTTTGCACTAATGAATGTTACAGTGAGTTTAACATCAGGGTACCACCCACAAGCAAATGGTCAAGCGGAGCTGAAAAATACAAGATGTCAGTCGTTTCCTTCGTACTTTCTGCCATTCGAATCAACATCTCTGGAGCCGATATCTCGTATGGGCAGAGTATGCTCAAAACTCCCTTCGACAAACCTCCACGAATCTAACACCATTTCAATGTGTACTGGGTTATCAACCACCATTGTTTCCATGGTCCGGTGAGTCATCTGAAGTCCCCGCAGTTAACACTTGGTTCCAAAACAGTGAGAGGGTATGGAACCAAACTCATCATCATCTCCAACAAGCCTTGAACCGTCAACAACACTTCGCAGACATTCACCACAGTAACACTCCCGAATATCAGCCTGGGCAACTGGTCTAGCTTTCGACCAGGGCCATCCGTCTAAGACTCCCTTGTCGTAAACTAAGTCCGAGATACATTGGTCCATTCCCCGTTGTAAGACAACTTAACCCAGTCACCTACAAGCTCCGTTTACCAGCCCAATATCGCATCCACACCTCATTCCACGTCTCACTCTTGAAACCCCATCATCCACTTGTTCCTGTTCCCTCCACAGACCTAGTGCACGATGACAACCCCCCAGTACCTCCCATTGAAGCCGACCCCATCTATACTGTTAGAGAAATCCTGGACTCCCGACGTCGTAGGGGTCTACTCGAATATCTGGTAGACTGGGAAGACTATGGCCCAGAAGAGAGGTGTTGGGTACCTCGAAGGGACATCCTCGACCCCATGTTACTCACAGAATTCCACGAACTTCATCCTGAAAGGCCTGCTCTGCGACCCCGAGGTAGACCCCCACGACGTCAAGGTACTAGGTCCGCTGGCGCGGACTCTGGAGGGGGGGGTAATGTCAGAGATCAGTCAAGTTCATTGCAGTCCACCACTCAAAGATCACTCTCCCCAGAATTCTAAATCACAAACACCTGGTCATCACTTATCACCTCATCAGCCAACTTATAAAAACACTCACCTTGTATCCAGTCTTTGTCAAGCCTCCAACAGGAACAGACCACTTCTCCCTGTGTCCTGATATCTCCGTCGATCCTGAAAACCTGAGTATTCCGTTTTCTTACCTGATTCATACTAACCCTATGCACTGTTGTTCTGCCATCTCCAGATCACTTATCCGATTCCTGAACCCTTGTCTGAGATCTGATCAAACCGGCCCGATTGCTCCTAGAAAAGAGAAGGCGTTAACGAACTGATACAGAGTGAATGTTCTACGATCCAAGTCATTTGGATTTCCAGTTGTTCTCCGTGCAACGAACTATCTTCACTAAACCAGCACCTGAAAAGTCACCTGATACTTACCTTTCACCTTCTATGCTTGAGTAAAACTATATTTGAATCACTTACCTCCGATCTCCTGGTCTCTACCCTGACACACAGAGGCTTTGCTGTTAATAGTATGCTAGCATAATCATCAGCTTCATATGCCAATGGTCACAAAATACAATACAAACCACAAAAGCATTTATGTTTGTCTCTCAAAATAACAAAGCAGGCAAGAATAAGTCAATTTCAATCTGCTAAAGTGGATGTTAGCTAAAAGTGGGTATGACTAGCAAAATAAGCTGATTCGTTTTTTCCTCCTACTTTTTTAAACTGCATATACCGTTAGTACAGTAAGATCTGGTCTTCTGGCCCATGAGAGGCGTGTGTCTAATTAACAGCAACCTATTGACACCGACCCATCCGTTGAGGTGGACTAAAGCCAACAGGAAAAAGGGAAATAAAGAGATAGATAGATAGAGAGAGAGATAGATAGATGATAGAGCTATAATTTGTACACTATAGAGGTATATGTGTATGTGTGAGTGCATTATATTAAAGGTACAGTCTAATCCTTTTTTTAAACTGTATAACATTTGACTTATGCTATTATACAACTGTTTGTACCCCCACAATGTCTACATTGTAACTTTTAATGCAAAATCCATTTAAAATAATATTATTACAGGCACATTTTATTCAGTTAAGAGATCCACCCAGTGTGCTGCATGCTAAGGGATCATGTAAACAGTCGTTTTCTCACTCTCACTGTAATTATGTTCACGATGTTGCAGAATTTTCCATTTCTCAAGTGCAGTAGCCCATTTCAGATTTTATCATATTCAACAGAGCTCTTTAAAAATCACTGAGGAGACTGTGTATACGTGCTTGTGTGCGTGTGCATGCAATGGGAAGGGCTGTCACTTGAATCATGGAGTTTACGGCTTGATTCCAGAGTCAGCTGCCTCTCATTCCCCTCTTCTGTCCGCTGAGGTCCCAGGAGCATTCTGATTGCTGTCTCCATAGTGTCTCTATGTGTCTTCATAAAGCCTGTTCAGAGCCTGTCTCTTCTCCTGTGTGCTGTCCACTCCATGCAGATGACCTGCCATTCACTGCTAGGGATTCATGTGTGGAGTCCCAACATGGTCCATCTAAAAAGGGTTTCCCTGTACGCCACCAAAAACATGTAGGTGCCATTGGACAGAGAGACGCACACCCCCACACAAACACGCAAGGTAACTCTTTTAACAGCAAATGCTTCAAATGCCTCCAGACCAAAAAGAAAGTTTCATCTTTTATATTTAGAGCTGAAATGTGTAATTTCTAACTAGCGTCACTACACAGAAATGCAAAAATAATGCTTTTCTAACAGGTTTCCCAAAATCTCATCTGCTGTATATTTTGGTTAAAAAAAAAAAAAGTTTATTGGTTGAACTAATGTTGCTATGTCAGGATGCTCAAACCAACATTGTTTATAATGCCACAAAACCACAGTTGTTACACTTTTCCAGGAAATCAACCTACATATGGTTTACTTTTAACTGTCTCTGCATATTAAAATGGGATAGAAGAAACACATGTGCACACACGCACACACGCCACACACACACACACACACACACACACACACACACACACATGTTGTGTTTCCATGTTTTATGGGGACTTTCCATAGACGTAATGGTTTTTATACTGTACAAACTTTATATTCTATCCCCTAAACCTAACCCTACCCCTAAACCTAACCCTCACAGAAAACTTTCTGCATTTTTACATTTTCAAAAAACATAATTTAGTATGATTTATAAGCTGTTTTCCTCATGGGGACCGACAAAATGTCCCCACAAGGTCAAAAATTTCGGGTTTTACTATCCTTATGGGGACATTTGGTCCCCACAAAGTGATAAATACACGCTACACACACACACACACACACACACACACACACACACACACACACACAAGCTTTAATCCAGTTTTGCCATTGTACTCTTTGGTGTCACACACTGGTCTCTCATGATTGTTAGCAGTGGAGTTGGTTACAATGGTGGGGTAAAACTTATTCTGATATATAACAACACTGCGACCCATGGGAACCAATTAAAAAATTGGAGGATCAAGAAGTGGACTGTACTTTGATTTTGTATTTTGATTGATGGATTCATTAAATCATCTGTTCACATGTCAGACCGCGTGACAGGACCAGTGTGCAGAAAAGAAATTCTGCTTTTGCAGGCACATCATAATTGTCATATGAATATCTGCTGAGATTCTGTTTCCCCTTACAATTTTATTTCCTGCTATTTGTTCGCAGATCTATGCATACACAGGTCTTGGCATACACAGGTACATTGCATGCACCCTGGAACATGTGCAGATGTCTGCGGACACAAAAAAGCAAGGAAGAGATCGTTTTGAATGATCTGTATTTTTGTCGGCCAATTCATAATAGGAATTGACAGTCTCAATAAATAAACAGGGAGGCATGGAGCCAGATAATTGGAGATATAAGGAAATTACATACCATAAAGGACAGCTTTTCAATTTTCGCTTTGAAGGGTGTACCATGCAGCACTATTCCTCATTATATAAAAACAGTCAAACTAACCTGGGTGCCCCTGCTTGTTTTAGTTTGCCATCAAATATGATCACGAGGAAATATCATTGCCTTATTAAAGACAATCCTAATTCTCTTCATCTGCTTCTGAGACTTCTTCTTTGCTCATAACCTTAAAATTAGCATCTGATGGTCTCTATTCCTGTGCACTCCTAAAAGGCAAGTCATATGGTTGATCATTTGCAAGCTAATTAGAAAGCTGCATTATTAATGGGAAATGAATGAGGACGGACTTGATTGTGGTTGATGGCACAGGCTATGCTCCAATTGTCCCTGAATCCATACACTTAATCTATATTGAGAGAGCCAGTCAGTTGCATTTTTAAAAATGAGACACTTGAAGGAACTGTTGATGACCGAAATTTTTGCATGCTGCTCCATCTTTGTCCTCACAATGTAAGAAAGGTTAAGTATATACCAGGTTTAAAGGGATAGTTAAAGGGTTAGTTAAAGGGATAGAGTCTGGATAACATGCATAAGTAGGCAAGCACTCAACATTTAGACTTTTCTGTAAATTAACCCTAACATGAAAAATAAAGTATATTTAAACTGTATCCTATGTATGTACACCATTAGCAAATGACAAGTCAAAGTCCTTGTAAGTGAAAGCTTACCTGGCCAATAAAACTATTCTGATTCTGAAATATGGAAATATTACCTCAAGCTACGTTAAAAGGGTGGTTCACCAAAAATAAAAGGTGTGTTTGACAGAATGACAATCTCAGTCACATTTACTTTCATTATATTGAAAAAAGATGCAATGAATGAATATGTGAATCTTGATGGAGGCTGTCATTTCCCAAACATATTTCTTAACAACATTTGTGTTCTATAGAAAGTCATACAGTATGGGTCTGAACAACATTTTTAAGGTAGCTGTAGATGATGTTTTTTTCATTTGAGGGTTTATTTAAAGCCTACATGTTGAGTGCTTGCTTTATGCATTTTATCTAAACTCTATAATTTTACATTGCATTTCAAGGCGCTACTTACTATCTATAAAAACTGCTGCTGAAATTCCCTTTCCATTTCAACACTTCACACGCCAAGGTGTGAATACACAACATATCTTTGCTTGATGTGGAGAGACACCCGCGTAGCTGGGGGTGCTGTGAGCTCTTCCCGCGCTCACACCTGCTAGTGACGTCAAATTCTTCCTCTCGCGCGGTGAAGCGCCGTTGCCTTGACAACGCTCCTTCAGCGTCGCTAGGCTGAGTGAGGCGGTGGTAACGAAATATGGGGGAGATCAGCAGAGAACATCTCGATACTGGTGTGTAAAATAAAAAATATTCACACGGAGTCGTGTTACCGTTTTGTTTTCACGGACACATACTTTAAGCTGTCAGTGCATGAAAAGCGAGCTGTTTTATCCTTTCGGTGAATGATTTTAGGGCTTCGTTTTCGTAAAAACAGTGACCGTTTGCTAACGTTAGCCAATGTCTTGAATAAACCGCATTTCTGCGATGTTGTCCAGCATATATAGTGTCATAACATCTCAAAGCGGCTTTTATTGCGATAAATATGCATTTACAGCTGCATAATGAAACGAAAGACCACGTGTTTGTGGCCCAGCCTTGTTAAGGTGGACGTTTCCAGATGCAGTGGGTGATGTACAGTATAGTTTTCACACTTTACTAGATCTTTACCTGTTCGACTAGTCCTTACTAGCATTACTAAACATTTACTGGTTTTATTAGACCTGTACTAGTCTTTAAACAAACCTAGGTTATTAGCAGTATTGCCAGACAGACGTTTAGCAAAGAATGTTCTTGAATTCTCAGCTTAATGATAATTCTAGGAATAATAATAATAACAACGACATTGATGATGATGATAAAAACAAGCTTCAAAAATTAAAAGAAGGCTAAAATAAACAGAAGAACCACCCTTTAAGTGTTTGTTGAAAGTGTTTGTTATCATGCATGATGCATGGTAAAATGTGGCAGCACAATATGAAAAGACAACCTCTCTAATATGTCAATATACATACATATTTAACATAAAGGTGTCTGTGTTAGGTTCATGGCTGCAATTCTAGAAACATTCGTTTTTATTGTATTTTACCAGTGTTCACTACTACTACTATGATTTTTTATTGCTAGAGGTTTTGTTTCTGTTGCCATACTTCACCTTGTGTTGGTTTCAGGCTTGAGAAATAAATTCAGTGTTGGCATTGATTCTATCTGACTGGCACTCTGGCAAACTGTACACAGACATGTACCCACAAACAAAATGGATCTCTAAGACCAAAACCTTTTTTAGATTCCAAATTGTTATTGCTAAAACATTGCTGTTGCCAAGTATTTTTTAAGTCAGCTCTACAATGGTCCTTGCTGAAATGTTAATTGCCTTGGTGTTTTAAATGGCAATTTGTTTAGAGATTAGAAACTGAAGGGTAATCAAGCTGTATGTATGTATAGACAAGCTGATTATATGGAAATCTCAATTCTGTGTGGCAGATAATGAAGCAGGCGGAGAGGATGCTTTGGTGGGGAATATGAACAAACTGATTGTCACCCCTCCAGGATATACTGGACCGCCAAGGAAAGGACATCTCATCTTCGACGCCTGCTATGAGAGTGGTGAGTGGTCTGAATGTTTGTCAGTTTAACGCTTGCCTTGCAGATGACTGTTTAATCTCTTAATCAGTAACAGTACTTACTTTTCCCGATACTGAAGCCATGATACTGATCTACTGAATGATAGATATATACAGGCTCAAATATCTGATTTAGAAAGTTGTTTGTTTGTTTTCTTTAAGATGTTAAAGGAATCGTTCTCCCAAAAATGAAATTCTGTCATCATTTACAGTACTCACCCTCATGGTGTCCCAAACTTGTATGCCTTTATTAATCTATTTTTCCCTCGCCCCTAGTTTGCACTACAGTATGGTATACTGTACCACAGTACTAATGACATTTTACAATAACGAAATATATTAAACGGTGCAATATAATCTTGTTGCTCATTTCTGTACCATTCTATACTATGGCGCTATTAGCAAAATTTTACAACATGTAAAATCTTTTAAATTAAATCAATGACAATTTGACAATTAACCTGTTGATACGCACCCCCTTTTTGAGCACAAACCATGAAAATGACATACCTGAACTTAAATGGTTTTATTTACTGGACCCTTTGGACTATGGACACAGTTGTAGTATATTTTGAAAGAAGACACTTTGGGCTTTATTTACCAAGTTTCAGAATTAATATATGTTGTTATTTTTTTAAAGTTAGAGAAGCTGAAGTTTATAGTAATGGAAATATTATTGTGCTGAACATGTATTTATAATCTAAAAAAACTATAATAAAAGTGCCAAGACAACCCAGAAATACAATATTCTCAAAGCCACAAGGCTAAAGAAATTATGTTTCAAATTTGAAGATGATCTAGGAAAAAATTAGGTTCCTGTAAGCTTTTGTTCTCTGTAAAATAGCTGGAAGTGAGTAAAATTAAGGCTCCGACCTTTCAAGACGACACAATCTGACTGCACTGCTTGGAAATTATGAATAAAACTACGCAGCATTTTTAAAAATAGATGTTGGAGACAGGCTCATTTTGTTTATGAGACTAATATATGAGATAATATAAAATTTTACAACATGAATGCTGCTCATATTGCATAGGTTGTTGAAGAACGATGATGAAGGGTAATTTTTTCAGGCGAGATCTCATGTAAACAATTGAGAATATATCAATATTTCTCGGATTTATCAATTTTATGGACACAAAGTGCTATTTGATGTTTGTCATGGACAATTGGCCCAAGTGTGGTGAACTGACAAATCTGGCTAACAAAGGTATGAAGTCCCGTTTTGATATTGCATGTTTTCATTTGTACTCCTGGCACAAATAACTAAATTGCTGTTTCTGGAGCATTGCTATCGTGAAACAGAGATCGAATATCAATGTTGAACCCTTAGACATTTGAAAAGATGTATAATTTTTTAACATTAATTACATTTATAGATGGTAAATTATATATTAAATGTAAGCAGAGTGACATCACCACCGAGTGCGGGAGAATTGCATATCAATAGGTTAATCAAATTCAAACTTGATATGGCCAATTGTGATAATTAAACCACAGAAGAATTTCATCAGTTTCTGAGTGGCTGTGAACACTCACACAAACTCCTCCGGTGCTGCTCCAAGGTCTCAGCTCACGAGTATTTCAGCATTTTATTTAGAATGTGGACCTTATTAAAACGACCACACAGGAGGTAGGTCTGTCAAAGGTCCGCCAAAATAAAAGTTCCTCCAAAATAAAAGCTCTATTTAACTGGATGCGTGAAATCAAAGACATTACAATAGAAAAATATTACTGTTGTATAGAAAATGTAATATCCATAATACTTATAACAATAATGTAATAATAAAAGGGTTTATTATTATAATTTTTTTTATTACAAGTAAGCAATCTCAAAAATGTTTTTTTACTGAAAATCACCACACTGTGATTCAGCATTGTGCTACAGGTAATCAGATTTTTTTCATTCATGTTTTCATTTATACTGTGAATGAAAGCCAAACATATTTTTTTCTTTGGATTAATGTGCACCATTTAATCATTCACAATAAGAAAATATATATCTATTAAGAAAGCAAATAGGGCCAATTTTAGACTGAATAGCTGCTTTGTGTAATTTCTGGGCCAATATCAACAACAAATGAAACTATAAAAATAATCACTGCTTTCAGACAGGTTATCCAAACACTCCTCCTGTCATCCAAACTGTTCTTACAAACAGATCAGACTGTCCTGCCCTAAACTCATGGCATTGGTTGAGCCAGAAGCTGACATGTTTGACCGCTCAAACAAACAGGGCAATGTTGAAAGTGCTGGAGTTCCACTGAGTTTACACTTTGAGGAAATAATATCTAGGTTACTGTTGTAACCTCTGTTCCCTAATGGAGGGACTTTTTTGAAGGCCTTGGTTACCTTTGAACTTGAGAAAAGGCCAATGAGAATTTGGCAGAATTTGCATGTCTCTCCTCTGGACATACGGGTATAAAGGGAGGGAATCATGCCTCTGTTCATTCAAGTTTTGCACTGAGGAGCCGAGAAGGAGGTTCGGCCATTGCAGTGGCTCGGTTCAGCATCGTGGCCAGGGGGACACAATGTCTCATTCCCTCCATCAGGGAACGGAGGTTACAACTGTAACCTAGATGTTCCCCGTCTGTCGCTCACTTCGAAGTTGTGTTGAGTGAAGCGACACTAGGGGTCCCTGTTCAGTCACGCCATGCGCTGAACGGTGTATGTACGCTGCTGATGCAGGTGCGGGCAGGCAGTTGTGTGCCAGAGCAACCGTCTGCGTCAGACTGCACATATCCTTCCCTAACGCCCCATAAAATCATCATAAACTTTTTAGGTTCCCGGCATCCCGAAGGGGGAAACAAAGCGACGTGCCAAGCATGGGAGCAGCCGCGGCTTTTCTCTTTCTATGTTTCTCACATAGAGTTGAAGCGGCTGGGGCCATCTTAACGCTATCACACGCATCGGGGAAGGCGTTCTTTTCCAACTCCTATTCTTTCAGGGGGAAATGACCCTGCAGAGACCACCACCTGCCCATGGCATGTGGTAGATCCTACCTGCTGAGAGGGAGGAGTTGCTACAAACACGCCGACCGGGGGGGCAGCGGTGACTGCCCAAGGGAGACGATGGTCTGCCCGTAGGTGGACCGTACTGTGGAAAATACACACAGGGGGATTAATCCACAAGGGCCCATCCTGTGGAGCACCAATTCCAGTACAGGATAATTTTAGTACCCATAGTGGGTCTGGTCGGGGAATTCCTCCACTGAATTCGCGGACCAGAGGGCTAGGGAGGAAGAACATCCAGGGAGCGTGAATCTAGTGGACACTCCTGGGGGAAAGAGTGCACGTGATCACCTCAGTGGAGGGTAAAGGCGCTATGTGCAAGCAGAACACCCGGTCAGACGTTCCGCATTCCTGAGTTCTACGTGCTCGGACCTGAGAGAACACGGGTCGAGACCCGACTCAGCCCTGAGATGCAGATGTCTGCTAGGGAGGTGCCGTTGGCCAGTGCCCACGAGGATGCCACACTTCTCGTTGACCTCTGAATGGTCTGCTTACCAGCTTCGGAGTCTTGTTCCCTGGGTCGTCCGTCTCAGGAACACTTGGGAGCCTTCCAGGTCCTCGAGGACATTCGGGAGACTGGGGCGTGCGCTTCCTGCGGGGTGCTCGACACTGGGGCTGAGAGCTGCCTGACGTTTGGAAGCCGCAGGAGGACGCCCTCGGCGAGCAGATGGAGCACGGCCCACGCTGGACCGGTGGCGGGGCATGATGTGGGAAATGGACTCTGTCTGTTTATTCACCGCCGAGAACTGCTGGGCAAAATCGTGAACATTGTCACCGAATAGACCGAGCTGGGAGACGGGGGCATTGAGAAAGCAAGCTTTGTCTACTTCCCTCATCTCGTCCAGGTTCAGCAAAAGATGACGTTCTTGGACAACGAGGGTGGCCATCGCCTGCCCGAGTGTCCGTGCTGTGACCTTCGTGGCCCGGAGGGTGAGGTCGGTCGCCGAGAGCAATTCTTGCAACACATCGGGTTCAGGACTACCCAAGTGCAGATCTTTGAGTGCCTTGGCCTGGTGAACTTGCAGGAGGGCCATGGCATGCAGGGCTGAGCCTTCCGTGCATGGATGTGTTTTTAAAGTGTCAATTGGTATTATTAGTTAGCTGCAACATAATGTATGATGCCCAAATGCATAGGGTGTCTTCTTCATTGTGAAAATGTGTTTTCTTAATGGCATGAATCACACTGAAGGCCTAGACTTAAAATGCATGGCCTGCCACTGCTTTCTCATATATCCTTTCCTTCACAAGTGTTTGAGAATCATTGAATATTTAAGAGACTTATTATATATACATTTATTTTTATATATTATTTATTTACATTTATTCAAAAATATTTTTGCTTTACCATAGCAAAACTTAGTAATTCCTTATCATTTCTCTTTCTTAACAAATACAAAACTGGAAGTTTCTGTCTGAAATCTTGACAGTGTGTGGTTTTAAAATAAAGACTTATTTTTTGAAGTTGCTTGAAGTTGTACTGCTATAATGCCATAACACCTATAAACACTTTTGTTGAAAAATATAGGCATACGATGCAAAACATTACTGCATGTTTTGAAATTTTCTACCAAATCTTACTGACGCTTCCAAAATGAAGTCTTTATCTCAATTTCGACAAAACACATGTTCGCCAGCTAAATGCTTGATATGTTAAAATTTGCAGAATTTGCAATAACAGTGTTCAATGCATTGTTTAATTTTGCAAGTCATACAAAAACATACTGGCGACCTGTCCAGGGTGTCCCCCTCCTTTCGCCCAATGTTAGCTGGGATAGGCTCCAGCCCCCCGCGACCCTGTACACAGGATAAGCGGTTGACGATGGATGGATGGATGGATACAAAAACATACATATAACATCAGCGAGGATAAGATTTAGTGATCTTGCAGTACTGGCCTGATGAGGCAAGTGTCAGATCCATCAACTTGCCCAAAACACTGTTACTGGCCCAAGGCCAGAGGGTCATCGTTATTGTTGAGCACTGATGGTTGTAACATAGTCGTGGGATTGACATGTTTATAATTTAATTTGCTATCAACAGATAATCAATTAAACAGTACCAAACAATATGCTAACATGGAAATTAATTAAAGATTTAGTTTATACTACTTTTGTCAGTTTAGATAGTGAACATCTTGGATTGCCCTGTGTTAACTCTGTAATTAAGATACACCCTTGAATTCCCATAAGAGCTGTAGACCTTTGTTATCAAACATGTTTGTACAAAAATCAATGAGAATGTTTAGCCATATAATTTCAGCATATGGCAGCACAGCCTGAGCGAGCCTGTTGTCCATGTGAGTGGGGCTTTTAATGGACAATTATTTCCCTTTTAAAAGGAGGTGGTAAAAATTTAAGCATTTCATTTGAAAGTGACTGCTCGTGTCAGTCTACCTTGTTGAAAACTGTAATTAAAGCTAGTTATGATATTTTGAAGAATGCTTTGAGTAAATCCTTTTGAAAGCCTTTGTTTGGCACGTTTTGCCGGTCTGAATGAACAGTGATGTAATGAAAATAAAGTGCTTTTTCAGAGACAAGGTCAAGTGGGCAGCTGAGAGCAGCTTTGGGCCAGATTGACAGTGAATCAGTTTGACTGTAACAGGCACAATAATATTCTCTGCTGGTAGATTAGGTTCAGGGTCTCCAGCAGATGAGACTCAGCTTTCATATTCTTGACAGCCAACCAATTCACCCCTCTGTGGGTACAGAGCTCGTCTGTGGTTGGGCTCCTTGTGGAGAGTTTTTTCTATAGATTTTTGGTCTTGGACATTTTCGGGAATGTTATGCTTTTTTTTTTGTTGTCTTTTTGGTCATAACTGCTAGTTACTTTTTAGTTTGTTTCAAATGCTAAGCTAAAAGAAAGCAGTTAGTTACTGATCCTGTGACTGAAACATAATACTGGTGGTTTCGAATCAATTCCAAAGTAACTTGATAAGTCGATATCCAGAGAAACAGACAACAGAGGAACTAATAATAAAACATTGCTCACATTTTGCTTTAGAAATTGTGGCATCCATCATCACAGAGATATCAAGACAAAAGCTTGCTCATATGTTGATGGTGGTTTGTGGAACGTATAGTGGACAGGGGGTTATGCTTCATGGCGAAGGACAGCAATAAAAGGACATGGAAAATTAACATAAAGTTACAGAGCCAAAGTCAATATAAATAAATAATCTGGATATTTTTTAAGTTTCTCTGTTTTCCCCCTTTGACTGGCCCCAGGGACCCTGAGGCACTGATTAATGAACGTTGAGCCGCAAGACCAGGATCAGCTAACATATATGACATTTCCCCTATGTCTCGGGCTCTGCAAATTCTCTGAATGATTTATGGAATAGATATTAATCTACTTCCAGTAAATGCATTATCCAAGTTGGAAAAGGGAGAGGAATTGATGTTACAGTGCTAATGTCAAATTAATGTCCTGTTGCTGTTTCAGCAAAGCAACACTGTAGTGAAATGGTGTTAACAACTTACACGCTGACAAAAGGGAAGAGGCACTTTCGTGGCAACAATCTGGGCTTTTGATTGTAAGTGACTTTGAGAGCTGAAGCCCCTGTGTCAATTGAAGGATACTGGACACAATACTTCAGCAAAGCTTTCGGAGTTAGGCGCAGCCAATCATTAATCAAACGTTTCTCGCTTTGTTGAAGAAGATGTGGAAATGTGAAGGTTTTTGGTTATGTGAGCTAATTTGTCAGAAAGCCACCTGTCAGCGGATGATAACTTTTCACTGTTCACAGCGTATCCTTTGTTACAGTGAAAGTCAACACCTTCAAAATGTAAATTGTATTTAAAACACAGTCAAAGGATAAAATATCCCTTCGGACAGCTCATAAAATATGAAAATAAAAGTATAGATTATATATCTCTCGTTCAGATCTTGAAAATGTGTGGCTAAACCCTTTTTGAAAATATGTTACGGCACGGCCAGTAATAATGCCTTCATAAATTGTCTCAGATTCCAGCAATATTTTCAGAATGTTTTTTTTGTAATTTGATAGAATGCATGCACTTGAATGGGCTATTGCTATGTAAATATAAAGCCATATACAGTCACCAACATCGAGAAGGCTGCTACATACATGCTTTCATTGCAGAATCACATCATCTTTAGATCCTGCAGGACTTTAAGCAAATGTGTTGGTCTTAAAGCCAAGATATCACTCAAGTCCTTTCTCTCTGCCAGATAAATTGTTTCATCTTTCCTTCTCCTTTTCAACAGCTGTCGAAAAATTTTACAAAAACTAAGAAGTCAGAGAAATGGCTGGTTAATTGGTAATTAAAACAGACCATGGATACATAAACTGTTTACTGAAGGCATAAAACACTTAATTTACATTTAGATGAGATGTACTATAACTAATTTTATTGTCAGCCATATGCAGATTAGGTCAGTGGTATATCTTGTCTAAGGCATTCGGTCCTACAGGTTTCTTATTTTCTTTCACTTTTATGCCCCCCTCTCTCTCTCTCTCTCTGTTTTTTTTACAGCACTTATTAAAATAACCCCCACTATGCACAGTTTGATAGTAAAAAACATAATGAATTTTTCCTGAAGGCGTCATTATAATAGTATTCATTACTCTATAGTTATAGTTACGTTTGCCACATTATGTAAATTCCTTAGAATCTCTTTAAAAGAGCTTTAATGATTATAATTAGTATTTTGCCAAAAATTTAAATACAAATAAATAAATACAAAAATTATTTATAAGTTTGTCTGGTGAAATTTGTTTTATTTCAAGAGTTATTATTGGGGTAGCTGAGACTTTGTAATCCTACTGTACTTCTTTGTTTATCACATATAACATTCATTAAGAGGATTGATAGTCTTGGACATTAATGAATGCCTCCTGAGTGAAATGATCCAAATTCTGCATGCCAAATTAAAATAATATATTATTACATCAAAGTTTTTATTTGAAACCTTTTACATTTAGAGCAGGATATTTAAAGATATTGAAGTACAGTGTCATCCTTCATTAACTTTTACCCTCCCTTACATTTGTATAGATGTTCTCACATCAGTTTCATAATTCATTCTTGGGGCAAATTAAGTCAAAAATATTTCTTCACATGCTGATGTTTTATTTGAGGTATTCTGAGTGATACAACTTATTGACTGTAGCTGCTGATTAAATCTGGTGTCAGCTAGAGGCAGAGAACTAAGGTGTGTGTGTGTGTGTGTGTGTGTGTGTGTGTGTGTGTGTACACACAATATATACATATTTGTGTCTACATAATGATTCGATTCCTACCAAGGGCAAAATATAATGTATCCACCAATGACATTGCGTGTCGTGCAGTACCCCTTAAGCATTTAACGGATTTGCACTGTGGATTTTAAATTATCTGTTGCAATTGTAATAGAGGAAAATATATTCTTCGATTCAGTGAAAGAAATGTGCTAGCATAGGGGACAAATCCTCAGCTGCACCATTACTAATTAGGATAAATAGTAGGGAAAATTCTACTGTTCATTCTCCACTGATTGGCTTTAATTATTTAGCAAATGTTTTTTCTTTCTTTTGTGCTGTTGAGTTTTCCACCTGTTTTTATTTTACCGCAAAAGTCCTCATGCCCCATGTCACTCTAGCAGAGTAGATCTAGTGGATGGATGATTACATTTAACATCCCAGAAAGACAAGAGGCAGATGAAGGGAGAGCAAAAGGGGACAAGGCTTGCCAGCAGATATTTTTATACTTCAGATGTACCCTGAATCAAGACTGTCAGTTTCCCATTGATTAAAGCAGTGTAAATATTATAACAATCAGGCTTTTTGCTCAGCACAAGTGGCTACAGTAGACAGTGGGGCATACATGGAGAATAAAGAGTACTCATACATACACCGATCAGCTACATCATCAAATCCACCTGCCTAATATTGTGTAGGTCCCCCTCGTGCCACCAAAACAGCACCAACCCGCATCTCAGAATAGCATTCAGAGATGCTATTCTTCTCACCACAATTGTACAGAGAGGTTATCTGAGATACCGTAGACTTTGTCTAGCAAATCTAGCCATTCTGTGTTGACCTCTCTCTCCAACAAGGCATTTCCGTCCACAGAATGCTCACTGGATGTTTTTTTGTTTTTGTCACCATTCGGAGTAAATTCTAGAGACCATCTGGCACCAACAATCATGCCATGCTCCAAATCTCTGAGATCACATTTTTCCCCATTATGATGGTTGATGTGAACATCAACTGAAGCTCCTGACCCGTATCTGCATGATTTTTTGCACCGCACTGCTGTCACACGATTGGCTGATTAGATAATTTAATGGATGATTGTTGGTGCCAGATGGGCTGGTTTGAAAATTTTTGTAACTGCTGATCTCCTGGGATTTTCACGCACAACAGTCTAAAGTATTTACTCAAAATGCGGTGCCAAAAACAAACAAATTCAGAGTGATTCTCTGTTGACAGAGGTCAACAGAGAATGGCCAGACTGGTTCGAACTGACAAAGTCTATGATAACTCAGATAACCGCTCTTTACATTTGTGGTGAGAAGAATAGCATTAAAGAATGCTATTCTGAGATGCGGGTTGGTGCTGTTGGCAAGAGGGGGACCTACACAATATTAGGCAGGTGGTTTAAATGTTGTGGCTGATCAGTGTATATTTGGGTATTATAGATGATTTCTGCCTTCAAGAAAACATAACATCATGGACAACCCTCTATGGACATGTTGGAGAAGGAATTGCCATTGGCTTGTTTTGTTATTACTCGCCAGACTTTTGACAACATGTAATCGTAAAGCAACTTAAAACGGAAAAAGATATAAAGCAAACAGAGAACGGGGCATCTTCACATATATATAGGATTCATATATATGATCACGCAATGGAGTATGCGAGATTGTAAACTTTATTTTCATATTTCGCTTTGATAATTTTAACCAAATTTCAGCTTCTAGAATTTAATTTTATCAATTTACATGATGTCTCTCTATATCATAAATACTATGCAAAAATAAAAATATGACCAAACCCTTGCATACATGTGGCATGATCCTATTTGTTAAATTATTTTATTATTTACAGTTTTTTTTCTGAATTTTAAATATTTCATAATGTATTATTTTACCTTTTAAATATTTACACATTTATTATACATACTGTCACTTATCCCTTGTTTCTGTGCTTAGACTTTTATTTTGAAATCCTTGTTTAGTTCTACGTTCCTGCTTCCTGTTTCTTATTTTATGATTGGTTTTCCCCTGATTTTTTTTCTCCAGGTGTTCCTCTTTCCCTTGTGTATTTACGCCCTTGTTTCCCCTGGTTTCTTTGTCAGTCTTCACATGTGTTGTCATGTTCTGTGTCTGGTTCCCCGTGTTTTGTTTCGTTTTATTCTGAATTACCTTGTTCATCTTTGTTTTATCAAAATATGCATTAAGATCCTCATTCCTCGCCTGCCTTTTTACAGAAAGACTGACCAAAAATGGTCAGAATTCTGCTTCTGAAGCAAGGGGACTGTCCAGTTGAGGATCACGTCCGTGAGTTTTTAGAGCTAGCGAATTTAGTGCACTATCCAGACCGCTTTGTTCCGGACCGGTCTGAATAGTGCACTGAAGGAACTGATGCCTCCAGCTGATCCTCACTGGACACTTTGTGAATATGTGGAGAAGGCTCTGGAACTTGCTGATCCCTTTACACAGTGGATGGCGGGAACCCTGGGCCAAAACTTGCATCTTGTGCTCCCTTGTCCAAGCCTTCCACGGCTCCTTGCTGCAAGCCTTCCACGGCTCCTTGTTTCAAGACTTCCACGGCTCCTTGCTCCAAGCCTTCCATGGCTAATGAGCCAGCGCCTACACCTGCCACGGCCAATGAGCCAGAGCCAATGCCTGTAGCCTCGACCGTCCCAGAGCCAAAGCCTGTAGCCTCGACCGTCCCTGTAACCACGCTCCCAGCTGTCCGGAAATGGAAGAGAAAGAAAGAGACACCTTTTCCCTAGTCTCAGCCTGTACTCACGACCACGGAGGCCGTTCCCCAGTCTCTGCAGGTGTCACGAACACTGAGGCCGTTCCCGAGTCTCAGCCTGTACTCACGACCACAGAGGTCGTTCCCGAGTCTCAGCCTGTACTCACGACCACAGAGGTCGTTCCCGAGTCTCAGCCTGTACTCACGACCATGGAGGGCGTTCCCGAGTCTCAGCATGTACTCACGACCATGGAGGTCGTTCCCGAGTCTCTGCTAGTGTTCACGACCACAGAGGTCGTTTTCCAGTCTCTGCCTGTACTCACAACCTCTGAGGTCATTTCCCAATCATCAAGGACCTCTTAGCCTTGAGCCTCCCACGGCTCTGCCTTCCATGGCTCCGCCCCTCGAGCCTCCCATGGCTCTGCCTTCCATGGCTCTGCCCCTCGAGCCTCCTATGGCTCCGCCTTCCATGGATCTGCCCCTCGAGCTTCCCACGGCTGCGCCTTCCATGACTTCGCCCCTCGAGCCTCCCACGGCTCCACCTTCCATGGCTCCGCCTGCCTTCGTCAAGCCTCTCCCGGCTACGCCCACAGAATCTTTCATGGCTCAGTCACAGAGTCTTCCATGGCTCTGACCGCTCCTCCAGAGATTCTTCCTTAAGCAGTTCCGTCCGCCTTACAAGAGACTCCTCTAACAGCAGTTCCGTCACTTGACCCTGCCTCCCAAGTCTCCTGGACACACAATGTATGGAACAAAGCAAAAGGAAACTTTTAATGTGTGTTGTACATAATGTACACAAATATTTATTGTACAAGTTCTCAAATTAAAATCTACAAGCTTGAGTTTTGCAACACTTTTACCTTCCAACAGACATTAAAACAGAGAATGTTGTGAAAACAGTCCTTGGAAAAATTTTACCTAAATCACAGTTCACATCGTTAAATGCAATGTAAATTTAATATTGGCATATCATTGCTCAACTTAAGCGATGGTGACACTGCGTTGATGAGACCTCAAGACCCACTGAAGCCAAATAAGCTACATTTCATTCAGAGTGCACGCTCCCATGACACAGCACGTAGCAAACTGTTACTGTTTTCTTTCCAAGCCTTGTAATTTTGTGAGGTTTTAAGGAGGATGGAATGGAATTGATTTTGGCTCTTTGCTCTTTTTTGAGAAGAACCCAGAGCAGTTTTCTGATTTATTGTTTTTATCAAGCATTGTTTTTTCCATCTAGCTTGTTGAAGCCAGCCTTTGTAAATTTCATTGCTTTATCTCTTTCATTCCATTAACTGATACTAAGGCCTGTGGTGTTATACAGCTCCAACCCTGAATAAAATATCCCTGCACGAGAACATGTGTGGACAGGTGTTTCAATCTCTCCACCTCCTAAACCACAAGGCTAACAGCCTCGGTTCTTTAGTTTTACAGTATTGCAACCTTACTTTTTGTGGCCCCTTACTCATATATCACCCAGACACCATTCAATACCTAAAGCAGTACTATTATATAATTCACAGGTAATTCAGAATGTTTTTTCTCTGTGACAAAATAATAATAATTTTTCTTGCTGAACCTTTAGGTCTTCATGAAACATGCAAATTATTTAATTTCTATCATATGAGATATTTCTAAGTAAATCTGGAGAATATTCAGTGTTTAACCACATAGGGCAGAACTTATAGGGAAGAACAGGTTTGGACTGGATTGTGAAAAGCGAGCTTCAATATTATTGGTTAGTAGTATTATTTTTCCTCGCCTGCATGGCCTTGACGATGTCATCAGACAAGAAATGTTGTTTCTGAGGTGGAAAACTTATTAGGTACATTTTGGTGAAAGATTATGAAGGCAATTTAGTTTTTCCTCACAATATCATTGTGCATAGTAATACCAAAGACTTTCAACCTAATTTAACATGAAAGAACATGCGCACACCCTGAGAGAAGAATTCATTGTGCTTTAAACTTTAAATATCTGTATTACATCCTTATAGTCTTATGCACACTGCATTTCTGAACTATAATTTGAATTGATCCTTACTTCTTGCCGGCATTGCAACTGCTTCTCAGAGCACAGTGGTCTGCGAACAGTCATGCTGTAATATTTACCCAACCCTAGAGTGCTTGGTTAAAGAGTGTGTTATGCTGTAGAATGAGTCAGGCAAGTGGATATCTCAAATGTGCACAAGCAAATGAAACAGGTGATAATCCTGCCTGACATTCCCACCATCAGCCTCTGTTATGTTTGATCAGAGCTCTACAGCCTGATGAGATCTGGAATGAAACATGAGTTCAAACATCTGCTCTTAGGCTGTGGATGGTTGAGATACTTGCATGGGAATGTTATGGAGTGCACATGTGTGAAGCTGTGGTTGCGCATCTTGTATTGACATGCTCCTTCAAAGAGATTTGCCCCATGTGGTGTTGGATAATATTTTTCAGCCTTTTGAAGAATGTTACGGCCCTGACTCTTTCTTTCATGCTCCCCATCATTTACAGCTCCTTTGGATTTTCTTGTTTGTTGCTCCTTTATTTAACCCTCTAGATATTCTTTATTCCTTCAGTATCAATCAATCAATCAATCAATCAATCAATCAATCAATCAATCAATCAATCAATCAATCAATCAATCAATCAATCAATCAATTTTATTTCTATAGCACATTTAAAACAACACATGTTGACCAAAGTGATTCACATTATAGCATAAACAGATCATATAAATACATAATATAGAAAATATAAAAACACATAAAATAAGAACCCACATTAAACACAGTTAAAAGCAAGTGAAAAAAGGTGAGACTTCAAATAAGATTTTAAAACATCAACTGATGTACAAGACCTTATATGTAGTGGAAGGCTATTCCACAGCCATGGTGCCGCCACTGAAAAGGCCCGATCTCCCTTTGACTTAAGACGGGACTTGGGGATCTTGCAGCAGCATTCTGGACTAACTGCAGACGTGACCGTGAAGTTTGAGAAATGTCGCAGAGCAATGAATTGCAGTAATCTAGTCTTGAAGAAATAAAAGCATGTATAACAACTTCCATGTCCTTAAAAGATAAACAAGGTTTCAATTTCGCAGTATTCCTTAAATGAAAGAAACCACTTCTGACCACAGAATTTATGTGTCTATCAAGCTTTAGATCAGGGTCAAGAATTACTCCAATATTCTTAACATTCTTCATGTAAATTAAAAGCAAAGGAACCTAGATCATTAGTCATGTGTTTGGTAGAGCCAGGCGAACCAAATACCATCACTTCAGTTTTTGATTCATTTAGGTGAAGAAAATTAATTGCCATCCACTTTTTTATATCATTTATAAAGCAGATAAGATAATCTAAAGCAGGATTGTCCCCTATTGAATTGTATACTATCTTTAAATTAATAAATGAATACAATTCAAATGACCTCTCGTGTACGATCCTCCTTAATGTTGCAGTCGGGAATGAGCTGGCTGTAACATGAATTGGAGGCTCCTCTGAAATCTTTGGATGCTGTGTGTAATGTCAAGTCATTTTTATTTGTATAGCACCTTTCACAACATGCATCGTTTCAAAGGAGCTTTACAGAAGATCAGGCATTAACAGAAGATAAAACTGTATTGTCTATAATGTCTATGAGTCATCATTGTGTAGTTTGATAAAATATGATTGTGAATTGTGTTTAAAAATAAGTAATTAAATAATAATTGTATTTATAACCCCAGTGAGCAAGCCGAAGGAGACTGTGGCAAGGAAACCAAAACTCCATAAGATGTTGGTTAATGGATAAAAATAAACTTGGGAGACACCAGACTCACTGTGGGGGCCAGTTCCCCTCTGGTTAACATCATGAATATAATGCCAATATTACTTATGTATAGTGCAAGTCATGGTTTAAAAATATTAAATTAAGTAAGTGTTAAGGGACAGTGTTTAAACAAAGATTTTGTATGAACTGTAAGATTAAGGATTAATGTCTTTAAAGTCCATCCTATAATAACTGCAGAAGTTCACATATATGCAATTGTCCTTGTTAATTGGCTGATGAAGGGTTTTGTTGGTAATTAATTTATAGTCGATGTATTCCATTTCAAGAGTGTAGTCCATCATTAGACCGAGGTGATGCAGGCAGAGATCAATGAGGTGCATCACAGTTCAGTCTGGCCGGTAATTTCGGTGAGGTCTATCCTAAGTCCAAGGTTCATGCATATGAAGTATCCCATGTCTTATCAGAGGATGAACTGATGCCAACTCCAACCATGTCCATCGGAATAGACTGAAGTGATGTTTGGCTGACACCGGCTGCTATTAGTCATGATCACATGCTCAAATAATGGTGAGCAGCCTATTTGTTTGAGTGTTCACCTTTTGTTTTTTGAATGAGTAAACTCCAATTAGTTAGTGTGTTTCCAGCTGGATTGGTTTTGGAATTCTTCCTTCAGAGCACAATCTCTTATTTTTGAAGGTTATTTTGGGTGGTGATTATTATGCTGTGGCAGGGTGGAGGGCAAGGCCGGGTCGTGATCCTACACACCCGGTCCCGTATTAGGCTAATTAAGCCTCCTATAGGGATAAAGGTCAACTGCAGAGGATCGTGCGGGAGAGAGAGATCGTTAACAGACATGTCCGTCATCTGTGTTTGTGTCTTAAGTTATTCATTAAAATATTATTTATATTATCAAGCCTGTTTTCGCCTCCTCCTTTCCATTGATCCCTTTACACTGGTGCCGAAACCCGGGAAGGAGGAGGGATACGCCATAGTAGAGTTCACCGTCCACCCCAACGGAGCGGCCATCGTCCTCTTCCAGGTGGCTGGGCTCCTCGTACCCCGGCAGATGGCCGCGGCTGCTCCGTTGGGGTGGACGGTAGTGGCGAGAACTCTACTACGGAGTATCCCTGCTCCTTCCCCGATTTCGGCACCAGTGTAAAGAGGGTTCAATGTAAGGGGGTTAAGATGGGCAAGGAGGAGGTGAGAACCAGCTTGTCAATATAAATAATATTTAATTAAACTCAAAACCAAAACATAAACACACACATTTGACGGACATGTCCGTAAACCTTTATCCCTCTCTGAGGCTTAATTAGCCTAATACGGGACCGGGTGTGTAGGATCATGACCCGGCCCTGCCCTCCACCCTGCCACATATGCTTTCGGACTTTTGGTCTCCGAGACCAATTGTCACTGAGTTCAGTGTTTAATGCCACCCGGGCCTGGTACACCTTTGAAAACTAGATAGACATCTGGCGTTCCACATCTTTCTCTGTCCTTGTTAGAGCCAGTTGTCCTTTATATTTGAAGACTGTATTGTATGCCTTTGTATGAAATCTTCAGTTTTTTTGGCAGTTTCAAGCATTGTATAGTCAATGGCAAGGAATTTTCTTGTACCAAATTAGCAATTAAGCAATTTAGCATGATTACTCAAGGATAAGGTGTTGGAGTGATGGCTGATAGAAATGTGGCCTGCCCAGATTTATCAAAAATGATTTTTTTCAAATAGTGATGGTGCTGTTTTTTACATCAGTAATCTCCTGACTATACTTTGTGATCAGTTGAATGCGATTTTGGTGAATTAAAGTACCAATTTCCTTCTCAAACAGTCAAATCTGTACATAATTCCAAACTTTTGGCCGCCAGTGTAATCATTCCTCATGATCACAAGCTGATTGGGAGGCTAAACAAAAAGTTAAAATGTTGCGAGACTGCAGTATATCCAACAGACTCATGCTGCACGTGCAAGCCATTTGTGCTTCACTTTTGGTTAATTGTGTAAGTAAATGCGCCCACTTTGCTTCGGTCAGGCTGTATGGATGACAGCCTACATTCTGTGTTTCATATGTTTTTTTTTGCTTTCAGAACTACACTTGATGTAATAAGAAAAACACCACTATTAATCCTTGAGATTTCCAACCCAATTTTGAACAATACACTCAAACAAATGCAAATCTACAGCAAAGACAATTAAAGTTTTTTACAGTGCTCCTCTTGTAAACAATGACACGCTTCCTGCCTCATCCTCCACGTGATGTGTGACCTTACTAACAAGCTTATGTCATTCCTCTTATGAGCGCACATCACAGAGATGTATGGAAGTGAACATTCAACACGTTAAGCCTTACTGTTTACTGTTCACGGACTGAAGATGTCTTTGGAAGTCGAAGATTTCTTTGTGTGCCCTTCTGAAGTTCTTCTTAAGAGGTGCAGAAAGGAACAATTACTGTAGATTGCAGAGCGTTTTAATATTGAAATTTCCAGCCAGGATAGAAAACTTAAATAAACTTTTATGAGAGCTTTAAGGAGTTCATTCGCAGAGAGAGGAGTTTTGGAGGTAAGAGCCGAATCTTCCAGTCCAGAGTCTTTAATGTCTCTTATTCATGAATCTGACCGTGAAATGAAGCATCGAGAAATGTCTTCGCAAGAGAAGCAGTTACGTTTAGAAGCAGCTAAACTTTGTGCTAAGCGATATGCTCACGCTTTGAAAGAGAGATATGGAGAGAGAATTTGCTATGAAGAAATTAGAACAACAGTTATCTGTAAGAAAACTGGAGAAAGAGAATGGGAAGAAAGAGAGTTTCAGTTAAGAAAACTAGAGCTCGAGTTGGCAGCCAAATCTGCTGAAGTTAGACATTCTGATGTGCCTCGTCTTGCATCACCACCTCAGTCACCTGTTTTAGCTGAATCCGTCTTTGATGTTCATAAGAATATTCAAATGGTTCTGCCCTTTTCAGAGAAAGAGGCGGAGAAATATTTTTATGATTTTTCTGTTTCATTAAAATGGCCTAAAGGGTCATGGACATTATTGTTGCGGTGTGTTTTGACTGAAAAAGCACTGGAGGTTTATTCAGTGCTTACAATTGAATGAAGTGGTAAGTACGAGATCATTAAGTCTGCTATTTTGCAAGCTTACAAATTAGTGCCTGGGGCATATCCCCTGAAATTTAGGAATTAAAAAAATGGATAGACAAACTTATGTTGAGTTTGCCTGGGAAAAAGTAAACTTGTTTGATTGTTGGTGTACAACAATGAAAGTGACAATCAAAGAGCAGCTTAGAGTATACAAAAACAAATATAAAAATGTTTAATATAAGAGAGTTCTTTTACAAAGACAATTGTGTTAAACAGACATATTTTCAAATGACCTTGTGTGAATTTTATCTATGCGTTAGACAGGGTACACTAAAAGATATTGAATGTTTGAAAGGGTATGCCACTGTAAAAAGTTTGGGAATCACTGGTCTAACTCCATGCCGAGAAAAGAGATGCTCTGAACTGATTCAAATGAATCAAACAAACAAACTTGAATGTTGTTTTTGCTACTAGAGTTTAAAGCATAGAAGCTGTTTAAAATCCCTATCTAAACACTCTCTTTTTTGCAAGCTGAAAAGGAAGGACCGTGAAATTAATGACACTTATGTATTTAGGAAAATGTCCAAATAAGAAGTGCATTAACATAATTTTGATATTCACAATATTGCTTTATTTCTTATTGCTAGTAAAATATTTGAATAAACAATATATCCCACTGCTCTTATTTTGCTCCCATATTATTAGAATGTGTTTGGTTTTAGTAGCGTGTTTTGCTATTATATGATTTTGTGACCCAGAAGTTTTACCCAGTTTTCATTTATTTTAATACCATCAAAATTAATAATTTATTAGTTAATTTTAAATATTTAATATTGGTAATGATAGAAAGGTAGCAATACACAGGTTCGTATTATTTTTATAATGTCTTTGTTTAATCCAGAACTTTGTTTTTTATGTTGAAATATTTTGATTGCTAATCCATGTCCTCTATGCCAAGTTTTTTCTAGACAAATTAACATAAAATATGTGCTGTTACTACACATTCTATTGGTTCCGTGCTATCAAATTAGACACACTGAACAACCACATTTAAAAGCGTACAACACGTTCACACTTTCAACAACTCAGTTTAGAAAATAATCCCTGCCATGTGTTTTACTTGCGAACGTGACATACTGCAATTAGCACTCTTCACATGCTCTCAACAGCACATTAAAATGGGCAGTATGAAGCATAACACAGGCTCAGCATTTTCTCTTTTACAGTTATTAGCAGGAGGTTAACTTCGCTGCCTCTCCTTTAAAGCAAATGAAATCTGTCCAGTTGTAGCCGGATGCTGACCCCTATTAGGAAAGATTCAAACAAATGGCGACTTTCCTGACTATTTGCGGGTGGTAGCACGAGGTCACGCCATATGTGTGTGTTTTTCTCAATGAGCTCCTTAACCCGCTCTTGTACTAGAGCTGTCAGAGCTTAGCCGCCACTCTTTTGTAGAGAGTGTTTACTGTACTAGGTCAAGTAATCGAGTCGACATCACCATTGGCTCTGTTCCACTCTTCTACATTCTCAGTCCTGTTTTGAGTGCTAAATACAGTTATGTTCACACGTAGTTCAGTTATAAACAAAACTGACAACCACATTTTTTTAACCAAACTGACTCCAACCATTACAGTAAGCTGTTTTGTATGAACAGGACAAAACTATCACATGTTAGTAAATTCGGTTGCCAATCCCAAACAGTGACTGTGTGCATGTGGCTTTTGTGTAGCATTTGTAATTTTAACATGTTTCCACTGTCCACAGGATGGGTTTGTTTAAATACTTCTTTCATATTTAGCAGTTCAATGACCCTTTTCTGCCTGCTGAGCCATTGTTTGCTTGATCAAAAACATGCAGTTTTTGTGCATTCAAGACCCTATTTCGAAAACAACACAGAGAGTGGGAAATAGAAAATGTCTTGCAGGTGAAAATGACTACACACAGAGCCATGTTGCGATACATTGCCCCATGAGCACGCTGTTCCATGATGATGGAGTAATCCATTTTCCCACCAGCTCTCCTGATGCCGTAAACACAGGCACTAGGCAGACATGTCATTCCTCATTCTAGGCAAGGACATGCAGTTTGGGAAAACGCTGGAGATTTGTAAAGCTTTAGCACTCTGTGTTTTCCCCTTTTCTTGTTTTACTCTTCCTCTGTTTATATTGCTGATTTATTTAAAAAATTTTCTTTGCAATGAAGTTCATCGAAGTGTCAGGTTCCATTTGATAACACACATTTATATGCACTGGATATGTTTGTAAACTAATTCACACGAACTGTATTTGAATTTGAGGAATTGTATTAGAAGTACCATCTGTTTGGATTCTGACAGATTCTTGAGTCTAAACCAAAATATGTCCTACACATTTGTCAGGTTTTGCCACTGCAGAAAATTGCAGTGTTTCATGTTCATATACAAAATGGATATATGAAGATAATTTTGTGCAATGCCCTCAAACTTGTTGACTGAATCATTCTCCATCATTTGAGCACAGTCCCCCCTACAAAGATAAAAGCTCTGATGGTTGCTCTCTGCTGAGCTTGTATTCAAACACTTACTATTACGTAAAATTGCAAAGTGCCGTATTGCATCTAGATTTACTATTTAGCTAACAGCACCATTTTATGCATTCTCTGCTTATGATTGTTTTAATGCATTTTGCATGCATTTTTAATTCTGAGGAACTAGTACCTGAACTTAAATCAGTTCCTCGTGGAACTAGTACCCATTCCGAGTCTTCCAGCAAAATTCTAACATCATTTGGAATTTGCTGTGCTGAGGAGATTTCCCTACTGCTGAAAATCTTAAAGAAATGGCTATGTACTTTGAGCAGTTGGTGCCATTGATGGATCTTGAATCCCCATTTTGGTGCAAGAAGATTACCACTCAGAGTATTGCAACCACAACAGTGAGTATTCAGTCCTGTTGCACGGTAAAGTACAAATCTAGAACTTATTTACAGGGTTACCTGGGAGCCTGCATGATGTCCAGTTAACATTTTGGCTCATGAAGTCTTTTTCCACAATGCTCATCTGACACCACACCAGCTGCTGTGCAACCAGTAAACTAAAACTAAACTAATGCAAGGTTTGTTATTGAGAATAATTTTGGAAAAATCTGAAATTTGGAAAAAGGAAAGATGGCAATGTTTACAGAAACTTAATGACTGTAATGTTGAAAAAGTTAAATCAATTGTATTGACTTGTTTCACTCTTTAATCTCTGTGAGGAATATAGAGATGAATGGACTGTTTCAGCACCAGTACACCAACCTGAGTTGTCTGTGTTAATTGTGTTTGTCCATACCTTTTTGTTTATACTTTTTTTAGTGAACTGTATTTTGATCATACTTTTTAGGTTGTTATATATACTTGTGCTTCCAATAAACACAATGCCATTTGAAACTATTTGGTATCATGTTTTTATAAAAAAATGTTAAGGTGTTTTTCCTCTGCTAGAACTTTTCCTAGTTCCTGGACTATTTTCAGATTACATTGTTTTTCTACCACGTGGACTTGTTCCACAATGAACTAAAACCTGAACCAAACCAGGATCCTTTGTAGGACCTGCTCCAGAGGTACAGTAGTACTTTTCTTGCAAAGTGGAACTATTTGGGTGAAGACAGAACAGTGAACTTTTCTCGTTGGCCAACCAAAATTCTTCAATAAAACTTTTGTTAAATTGTTGTTGTTAAATCAGAATGGATAAATGGACAGACACTGCTGTGACAGCTTTGCTGAGTATTTATAGAGAAGAAAACAAATCAACATAAGTTTGAAATGTTGACCAGAAACAAGAAGTTTCTCAAGTAATGTCTGACCGTCTTGTGAAGTTTGGCATTGATGATAAATATTTAGATGGAAATTAATTCAAATTAAACAAGACTATAAGAGAGTTAATGATCATAGCATTATTTATATTTCATGATTATCGCATATATAGTTTGTAAATTGTATTTATAATGTATATATTGTCTTTGTTCTACTTTTCAGTACTTTAAATTCTTTATGTAACTTTTCGCACTGCCCTGTTTGCACAATTGTTTGCAATTTTTAAGGGCTTGACTCTTTGCATTATGCACTAATACATTTTTTTTTTACTTTACCTCAAGGATATAAGCTAACTTTTTTACATTCATTATGTGTACATACTATTCAGTGTATTTTTTATTTTTTTTTGACGAGCCCTTCTAGCAACCTGGGACGCAAGTTTGCACATGCTCTTCTGTAGTCTCTGTATAATGTATTTTTTAGTCTCGGTTAAGATTAGATTTTGTATCTAAATATATAAACACTATATACAAACATTGTGTAAGAGAAATTTAATTAAATAGCTGCACCATCACAGAAAGAAAAGCCTGATTAGTTGCCAAGTGTCTGAAGTTCAAACTGAATATTTATTTTTGCCTCGCTGGTGTTGGTGTCGTATCAAATTCTGACTCCTTGTATTGTTTTGGTTGGTGTTTGGGGTAGGTGAAGGGGTGGGCTTAAGGGATAGCAAACAATCTGTTAGCACCACATAGTTCCACTTTGCCAAGAAAGTACTACCTCTAGACCAGATTCTTTAAAGGTTTTTGGTTTGTTTCAGGTTTTAGTTCCACATGCAACTCGTTCCTGAGGTGGAAAACAACTGGAACCATGAACTATTCCATGAACTGTGAAAATAACTGAAGTGAAGAAATACTTAGTGATCCACGAAGGAGATGATATTTAGCATTTAAAATATATTCAGTCTAAATTTGCTGTGATAGATGGTAACATTAATAGCAAAATCTATAACCTTTCATCTGCCTCTGTAAGAATTGTGTGAGAGAACATTTTTGTTGAAAAGACCCTTTGAGAGGGACTTAAAAAGGCCAAAGTCTAGCTGAAAACTAATGCTAGACCACCCACTGTCTTTAAATCAGGACCATTTTAAGTGTGCAAATACTGTGCCTTTAATTAGAGCAAATACTTTGCATCTGTTCTTTGAAGAGGGTTCAAATGCTCCTTGCTTTGATTGCCACTTCTCATTTCAATGCCTCCTGCAATGCAGCCAAAATGACCCTTCCTGCTTTATTTTCATCTTGAAATGCACAACATTGTATATATAATATGTCAAGTAATAAATGGAAATGTAATCCCTCGTAGTCAATAGATCAAGGATTTTGCACAAAAAACAGAAAAGTCTGCCTTTCTCCTGAGTGAGCTTCTGTACTTTCTTGTCTTTTTATTTTTTACTTTTACTATATATTTAGAGCATGTTACTTAATTTCCCTTAAGCAATTAAACCATGTGGGTGTAGTTTGCTAGAGTGCTTGTGCAAAGGCAGGCGAGAAGGAACACTAATATTCTGCAAAGATTTCTGAACAGCTTGCTGTTGAACCAACCAAACCCCCCATTCTTCCTTCCATGTGAGTCTATCAGGCCATTGACAGTAGCAGCCCTTTATGTAATTCCCTGTTTGAAAAGATTTTGCACGTTGAGAAATGTCTGTGTCTCCAGCTTGTGATGGCCAAGAAGCCTTGCTGGCATTTTGCAGGCATCTTGGTGCACAATGGCTATACTCCATTGATTCAACTGTTGTTTTATCACACTGGTGCACAACCCAACATCGCAGACCAGATGTGCACTAGTTACTGTTTGCTATTGCTCTGGGACTCAACTCTGGGTTTATCACTGTATACCACCCCTTAGCCCTGACTGCTGCTTGCTTAGAGGAGTCATGTGGTTTTTTCCCTACTCCAAGCTGATTCTCTTTAATAGTCCAGACAAAACAATCAATTGGTTGAGCTCGGTATATAAGCCTACAGAAAAAAAAAGCTGTGCTTTGTTGAACCAGGCACGACCCCTGGCTGTATTTATCTTCGAGTCTTTTGAATGTAAAATGCAAGGAAAACTATCTTAGCCAGGGTGGTTTTGATACAGAAGTTTGATACAAAACTTGTTTGCCGATACAGATTTCCGATTATATAGAACAACTCTGCTGATACCGAAAGTTTGGTGGTTGTGTTTTTTTATGCTACCTTGTTTCCAATCACTGATAATAATTAACACACAACTTTGAAAGAAATGTAAATAGTAATTTTATTCTTTGTGTCATGCCTTTCTTGATTCAGAGTAACTAACAAGATAATTACAAAGTAATTATTTAATAAAATAAAACACTGCATTATATAAAAAGTACAATACAATAAAAAGCACATTATTAACTCACATTAGCATTGTTCTGAATAGATTCTTGTCAGGGTCATGTTAAGTTGGTAAGATTTCATATATATATATATATATATATATATATATATATATATATATATATATATATATATATATAACATTTTTAATTTTTTCTCAACTCTTGTAAACTGAATTCTGTGTTATATATATATATATATATATATATATATATATATATATATATAACATTTTTAATTTTTTCTCAACTCTTGTAAACTGAATTCTGTGATGAAACTTTTTAGCTGAAGCAAGCTTTAGTTGTAGTGGTTCCCAACCTTTATGTTATTTGATAATTGCTGAGGTAATTTGCTCTATCGCTTCTCTCTCCATGCTTTGTGGCAGTTCAGATGCAAAAAGTAAAGCAGAACAGATGCCAATAGGAAAGCTTAGCAGTGCCAGCAACAGTAACTAAGGGAAGGGAGACATCTTCAATCTCTCTCTACCTGCACATGCTGTGTGTGCTCGCGTGCACGTGCGAGAGAGGCTGTGAGAAATGCAAAAATTATATAAAAGTATAAAGACATAAAGAAATAATAATATTATTATGATATAATAATTTTTTTTAAATTGACATTCCCTGCCATGCAGCGGGATTTTGCATAACATTTTTTGAATATTTCTAGCAATTTACACTTTTACATTACACATAGGCCTGCAGATAATTGATTGTCTCATTATTAAGTGTTAACATGTCAACAAAGTATGTTGTTTCAGTCAGCACACCTCTGTTAAAGGGGTAGTTCAGCCAAAACTCAGTATTTACTCACCCTCATGCCATCCTAGATGTGTATGAATTTCTTTCTTCTGCAGAACACAAATTAAGATTTTTAAAAGAACATTTCTGCTCTGTTGGTCCTCACAATGCATTTTAATGGTGACCAGAACTTTGAAGGCCCAAAATGCAGTTTAAAAGTAATCCATAAGACTCAAGTGGTTTAATCAATGTCTTCTGAAGTGATATGATATATGTGAGTGAGAAACAGATCAATATTTAACTGTAAATCTACACGTTCACTTTCACTTCCACATTCTGGTGTGGAACTGACTTTCACATTCAGCCACCTACTGGTTGGGGCTGGTCAAAGATGGAGATTGATAGTAAAAAATTACTTAAATATTGATTTGTTTCTCACCCACACCCATCATATTGCATCAGAAGACATGGACATAACCACTTTATGTAATTTGTTGACTTTCTGAGTTCTGGTCACCATTCACTTGCATAGTATGGACCTACAGAGCTGAGCTGTTCTTCTAAAAATCTTCGCTTGTGTTCTGCAGAAGAAAGAAAGTCATACACATCTGGGATGGCATGAGGGTGAGTAAATGATGAGATCATTTTCAGTTTTGGCTGAACTATCAATTTAAAATCAGATTATATTTGGTGCGCTTTATCCTCACGCAGTTGTGCAAAGATGCTGTGGTTGGTTGAGCAAAATGTAATGAAGTTTTTCTACAGTTACCAGATTCAAGGTATTTGAACAGATTTCAATGTTTTATCTTGAAATTTGGCGTATATCACTTTGAGTTAGAAGAGTGCTGTCTACTGGTATAGCGCATTTTATGGATCTTTGACCGCCTCAAAGCATATGAGTTTCCACATCCTGGAACCCAGGTTGGGAACCATTGCTTTAAGGTGACTAATCAAATTAGTTTTTTTTCTTTCACAGTAATTTTCCAGCAGGTTTTCTGCAACCTCATCATCAGCTGTTTTTAAACAATGGCTAAAGTTTAACATGTTTTTTTTTCTTTTGACATTTCACGGTTCTCATAATAAAGCTCTTTTATTGGTGACCTACTGGAGTTGCAGTTGATTTCTGGGCCCCCTTGTTCCTTACACTTCCTTTGGTGCCCACTTCCCATTACACACCAATCAGCCACAGGCTGAGTGATAACTGTAAATAAACAGGGCTACTTCCTCCCCAATAGAATGCTAACACCCTGATAACAGACCCCTCTTTGCAGAACTGTTGACCTTCTCTTCACCACAGGCTCACCAAGGACCCTTTAGCTTCTTCTGTCTTTATCTCCCAACTCTCCACAGGAAAGATTATTCTTATTGCCAGGCCAGGGATATAGAGCGGGAACTAGAAGGAGAGATAACGAAACAGACTGAAGTAGTGCGCAAACAAAAATGCCTGAATAACAGCCTACAAAAAAGAAAAAACCTGGACTGTTGTCCTGCTGGCAAAGCCTCTTTTGTCCTTTGTAAGACTCAATATAATTAACTTGTAAAGAGATAGCATGGAATTTGAAGTGACTGCTATTTACCAACTAAGGATTCAAACCATAGAGCTAACAAAATGATAAGAGGAGGAATAAAATGGAATGAGAACAAAAGAGTGAGTAATCAAAATCTGTATTTAAAGGGGTAACCATGTTAACAAAGTTTTCCCAAAATGAGATGAAGGGGGAAGACCACCGTTGACGGCCGTGAGTGGCTCTTTTAAGAGAGTGCCTCCAGGAGTCTGGGGCTTCACAACAGCTAGCGTGTTTCATGGCTGTGATCGATGGTACAATTTAGTACATTTCACAGTGAATGCTTCACTGTGACCTGCCGACTGTTATGAAATGAACACACTTGCTTTGGGCTCTTTTTTTCTTCGAGAAATTCCAATACAAGTGCTGCAAGAAAATTTTAACCTTTTCAGATTCATTGGTCCCTTTATCACTGTTGCCAAGCGTGTGGGCTGCAAACCACAATGCATTCCACAGACGCTCCACATTTTGTGCCACCGACAATTCTGCATATCCCTTCATAAAGATAGATGTCAAGCAATTACTACTCTTGCATTTATTCCCTGCCTAATTTTTGATAAAATGCTAATGTGCCAGATTATTTTACAATTCCATTTTAATGACAGTCTAGTGATTTGGGTGACATTGTGTAATTGATGTCATTAATTAGCATCTACAGACTGTTAGCTTAAAAAGCCACATTCATGCATGGCACGGCCCTCCTCATGGGACTATTGGAATGGCAGTCCTACAGTTAGCATCACAATGAATACTAGTTGAAAGCTCTCAGTTTTGACACCTGTTACGAATGTACTGAGAGTTAGAGGTCATGGCTCTGTTCTTGTCTAGATAACGATAAAAACATGAAAAAAAAGTTTAAGAGAGAGAAAAGACAGACAGAGGGAGAGAGAGATAGATGTTGCTTCTGTGACACCTTGCCTTTAGACAGAGAGGAGGAAAAACTGCATAGACAGTGTTTGGCTTCAGGTCTTGAGGCAGATACCTGTCCTGGGGTTTGAATCAATTTCAGCTTTATCAGTTGTCTGTGTCCAGGTATTCTCACCCAGGGGGAATCTGATGTGTTTTCCAATAATGAAAAGGAGCACATGGCAAAAACACATTTTAAGACGTGGCCAGTCTCCAGAGTTGCTTCTAATTTCCAATGCAGTTTGTAACAGCGGAAGAATTTTTTGTTTTTGTAAGGCTGCTAGATGTCTGTGTCCAATTCCTTTGTCAGTGCCTGAAAAGCACTAGACTTTCCACATTTCTGACCAGTAACTAAAGTACAGCTGATCAATAGATACAAGATAGTATTTGTCCTTTTCCAAACTTCTGTTCAAATAGACATCTATAAAAGCTCCAGGTGCAGGTCAAGTAAATTTGATATAAATAAGAGTACTATTGTATAAATCTTATCCTTAAAAATATAACAAATACAAATAATAATAATGAAAATTAAGTACTGTATTATATTAATAACCATCACTCTGTCCCACAATAGTAATTGTTGTGTTGTGAGAAACTATGGAAAACATGTCTTAATTATTTTTACTTCATGCATTAAACATTTTGAATCTACTTGGTGACAATAACTGTTTGGATGAAATGATGAAATGGTGAAAAATAATGAGATATACTCTATATCGCATATTAACAATTGACTTAATAATATTGTTTTAAAGCAATATTGCCTAGTCCTAATCTCAATGTTTCAAAATGACTTGTTGCAATCATTTGTCGTGGCTTGTTAGGAGAAAAAGATAAAAACGGAACAGATGTGATTTTTCGCTTGACCTTTTATTGTGTAGTTCCTAATTAGGACACTAGCTAAACATCTTCTAAATATAAAGTATATGAGAATCGCACTGTTTGACTCCATATTATCAAGGAATAAAATTTGTAACTAAAACTTGAAAACCTGCCTCATTTATGTTCCATTATCTCTCAGTTTCTTCTTGCATGGTCCTGGTCAGTTTCTCTAGTTGTTGTCTGTTAGGCAGCTGCAGACTGAAAGCTCTTCCATTGTATTAGATGAGCAGAAGGACTGCTCTAACTGACCAGACCTTGTAGCTCAGTAATGGGATTAGCCAAGCCAAGTTCCTCTTGTATGCCAAGGTCTACTTGCCCCCCCCATTATTTTTCCGTCACTCTCCTTTTCTCATTCTTCTTTCCTCGCCAATATGTTGCTCTTCATTTATTCTAGGTGTATTGCAGTCAGCACACATGAATTGTCCTGCAATTATTTAGGAAATAAGTGTTTTTTCTCATATATAATGTAATTGACAAAGTACAAATTCAAACAGAAGAACATAAAATGTTCATTTTGCAATAAACAATAATTAGAACCAGATATAGCTCTTTAGTAATGGTTCAGCTTTTCTCTATTGAACCAAAATATCCTTGCATGTTGCACTGAAATATATACAAGAGAACATTCATTATGTTTTCATTACATGTGGTTTGTTGTAGATTCTATGCCATATGAGGTGTTGAACATTAATATAGTCATGGAAACCAAAGCATATCAGAAAGTCAAATCCGATGAGAGCCAATGGAGACCAAGTGTATGTTTTAGAAATAAGTGTCTGATCTGAACAGCTGGAAGGAAGGAACGGTGCGAGGTAGCTGAGTGGAGACCACCCACTTGCTTTTCCAGACAGCAAACACATTACATTAATGTGGATTCTCTATTTGCTTTTCTCTTCTACATCTATAACAAGGTTAACCACATGAGAAACACAGACACACACATACAGACCACACACTCACAGGCACACACACACACACACACACACACACACACACACACACACACACACACACACACACACACACACACACACACACACACACACAAGCCACTAGATAAGATGATTCAACCTCCCACTCTTTTCTCTATATGGAATGTTTATTTCAGTTTGCTGATAACAGTGGGAATTAACTCCCTATAAATGAGAAAGTGTCTCTTCTCACAGCAGCTCTGCGGTGTCGTTCTGCTGAGAGCAAACAGGTTATAAAAACACCAGTGTCTCTATTCCCGTTGAACACCATACAGTTCTCCTCTGAGCAGAGCTTGTTGTGTTATTTGCCTAAAACCCAATTTGTTCAATCTTCGCGCTTCCTTGTAGAAATAAGGAACACTCACTCTTATGATGGAATATGTAGATAAAATGTTCAAGACTGAGTTGAAAGTGTTTGTCTCTCTCTCTCTCTCTCTCTCTCTCTCTCTCTCTCTCTCTCTCTCTCTCTCTCTCTCTCTCTCTCTCTCTCTCACTCAATCCTTCTCCAGTATACACACAGTATAAGACCTACAAATACTGTAATTGATTTTTCCTTCCTGGTTATACATTTAATTATCTGTGTTGTCAGTAAACTGTCATCCAAAATGGCATTTGTCCTCCCAGCTGTGATGGCCGGACTTCTCTTACAGTGTAGTATTTATGCTTGTTTAGGGCTGGCCAAAGCGTTGTAGATTACAGCTCATCGTGGACTGACTCTTGAGTCAGGCACCATAAAATTAAAACTCAAATCAATGGTGTATCATATCCTCTCCTATCAAGCTTAGTAGAGAAATGTTGCCCTGAAGCCCGAGATGTGTTTTTTTTCTCTTAAATGTAAGGCTCTGGGATATACTGTAATACAAACTACCAGCTCAAAATTGAAGGAAAATGAATCAGTCAATTGCTGCAATATCAGCATTTCTGTGTGTGCTTGTATTTAAATTAATATAGTGTACTGAGTATCAAAAATCTGGAGTCATGATTGAGAGAAATAATGATTGAGAGTTTGTAAGTTACACAGCAATGCTTTTTGAGCTCATAATAAGTTCTTTAAGAGAAAGATCAGGACCAAGGACAGCAACTTCAACTCTCTGTTGCGCTGTCTATGGTACTGAAATCCCAGCCTATGTTGCTGAAGAGCTCTGTAGCAAGACTAAAGCGTGTTTATGTCTTAAATGTAATAACACCACAGTACAATCATTTTAATTAGTTTACAAGAAGAACGTTTAGCAATAAAGCAGTTTGCTCTATAGTTATAGTTACCTGTACATTAAGACATTCAGTGTTTTTCCTGTGTCAAAAATGGTCTTCTGTGGTGACTGATGTATATTGTAATGCACATGCACATAAAGTTGGTTTATAGAAATTCATTTTATTAATAAATAGCATAATTACTTAATTGCATTTTATATTTACATTGGATACAAAGTTATTTTTCACAAGTAAATGGAACCTTTTGAATTCAATGCAATTATTTTTTTACTTTAAGGTGTTTTGTGAAATCATATTAAACTTTATGTAATGAACACATTATTTCCAGTTAGAATATTTTAACTACTCCATAACGGATATTGTTTTCCTTTCATCAGGCTCTTAATAATTTAAGTAATCTTTAGGAATATCTAAAGACAAAAAGGCCAGTTTATTTCCAAATAATATCAAACATAATTTAAAAAGAACACATTAAACAGGAGGAAAACGTATTTGTTAATAAGTCTTGAAGGTTCAGACTTTAAACCGCTTTATGTTCTTTCCCTTGTATATACAGCGCAATGCTATAAGCATAGGTAAGACCATGGATGGCTCCTTATATCTGTGGTTAGGTCAATGTAGCTTGCCTTCTAAAAAATCATTAAAAAATGAAAAATAGTAGCCAAAATACATTTAAAATCTTTAACTAAAACTGCCACAGCTGTAATAATTTTTTTTTTTTCCTTAAGGTCTGAATTTTCAAGACCTGGACATTATGTTGGGCCATTAATGAGCCTTTTTTTTATTTTACATTTATATAGTTATTTCTTTTACTAATGACCATCTTCATAAGTCACTATTATACAGCATTTGTAAGGGCTTGTTCAGAAATTAAAGAAAGTGCTGAATATAAATATATATATAAACAAGTATTGAAAAGTTTTGGCATATATTTTTTTTATCTACTAATTGTAGCTAGTATTATTCTCACATGAAAACCTTGCGATAGGTCATCAATATTTGATGCTAAAAGTGGCGTAAATTATTAATGTAACGGAATGAATGAGTGATGAATTAGTGTGCACATCTGTCTGGAGCAGGTGCAGCCACCAATCTCTCTCTCTCTCTCTCTCTCTCTCTCTCTCTCTCTCTCTCTCTCTCTCTCTCTCTCTCCCCCCCCCCTTCTTTTCTCTATAAATCTCTGATTCTCTCTTTCTCTTTCTCCTTCAATGACTGGCTCAGCCACTGATCCTCTCTCTGTTTCTCTATATGGTTGGCTGATGTATAAAAAATTACATGTTAGAGCTGTAATACAGATGTAATGTTTGGTTTAAAGTGTGTTTGACTTGACTTTTCTCAGCTACTTAGAGCTGCATTGTGGGCCCTATCACTGCTGCTGGGAATTCACGTCTGCCATTCAAATTTAGATATGAAGGGGAATTAGAAATGGCAATACATATTGATATTTTTGTTCATATCTGATGCCCAGGAGGTTTTAGATCTCTTTCAAACTGATTAAATTAAACTAGATATGTAATATTAATCTGGGTGCACATACACAGGGTCCCCTCCTACCAATGGCAAGTGTATCAAGTAAATTTACCAGCCATGAAATGGTATTTAAAAAAATATGATAATAATAATAAAATAATAATAAATGTTTATACAGTAGATACTGTATATCATCATATGCAATATGAGCCAGTCACTCTCTCTCTGTAAAACTGCATTTACTGTATTAAAAATATGAAGAGACAATGTTATTTTGTTCCTCATATTTTCGTTTTAGTTACTTAAAGTGAGAAATATTCAACATAGTGTATGTGTCGCTTCATGGAATTCTGGAAAAAACAATAAACCTCAGATATATATATATATATTTACAAAGGTAAAAGTTCTAGTTTTCTGTAGTGGATGTTTTATATGTTTTTGTTTTGAATTGTTTCTTGTTTTGATTATTATATTGTATAATGTATTATATACTGAGGTTCTTAGTAAAATTACCAGCCAATGGCAATAAATGGCATTTTATTTACTCTCCAAAGTTAATTTTAAATGCATTTGGTGCTTGGCAAGTGTACATTTTGGACTCTGCACACAGACATTTAAAAATATAGCAATTGATCAACACACTCAATTTGATTCAATTTCTCTTAACTATACATCATGTTTCCATTACACATGAACCTTTCCATTTCATTTGGATTTGTTTATAAAGGTCACTCATTGACCTTTGTCATAGTTGTCTAATACTCTATAAAAATATCTTTCCTTCAGGAGTGTGCTACTGCTGTCATACTCTGATTCTTTCTACTGGAGATTTGTTTAAGAGAAAGTGACTTTAATAAGAGAAAGTGACTTTAATCAGCTAAAGTGCCAATATCCATTTCATCTGGAGAGCACTATCAATCTGTACTTTACACTTGAAGAAAGAGGAATTGTGCATTAGAACCATTGGGTAGCCATTCAGAAAATGGACAGAAATACATAAATTAGCTTATATAAATATATTTCTGAAAAGAAAAAAAAATGGAAACCTTGTTTTCACAAGGTTTTATTTATAGTCTCCATTCATAATGTATTTTTTTCCCCAGCTGTCCCAGGAAATGAGTTTGGGGAGTTTTATTGAGGATGATTGAACTTCGTCGGGAAGTTGAAATCTAAGGAGGATGAACTTCACACTTTAACGCTTCGTCCAGAGACAGTCCGGACCTGCTGGTTTGTGGACAGGCAGAGTGAGTTTGAGAGGAGTTTGGGAATGTTAAAAGTGTGTGTCTGGTGATGATGGAGCTCTGTTCTGGGAGAAGGATGAAGCTCCACTGGCTCTGGTGTGACGGAATGGTGGTCACTCCATCTGTCAGTAATTAGCTCTGAGCTGGCTTCCACCATGCGGGGATATCCACGCTTCTTTCCCTAAACACAGACTGCACAAGGAGGGCAACCAGATGCATATGCAACTTCCATTTTTTTCCTGTTCATCCTTATGACTTAACTCATTACTGTAAAGCAGGGCCGTTGGACTACAATGCGTGTAGTGCTGTATTTCTCTAAATATTAATTTAGCAGATGCTTTTATCCAAGGTGACTTAGATATTATATTTTATATTAATATTCTGGGATCAGTACATGTTAAGGTCAGTTGACGGCTTTGTGGCATAATGTTAATTACCACAAAAAAATAATTTTGACTGGTCCCAACTTTTCTTAAAAAAACAAAAATCTGGGTTACAGTAAGGCACTTACAATGGAATTAAATGGGTTAACTATGCCAAACCATCCAGTTAACTTTATTAGTATAGCAATTAGCCTTAACTTTAGTTTGAGGGGGTGATTTCTAATTTCCGAATAGTAAAGAAAGGTCTCAAAATGCAGCTAGTGACTGAAACATGCAGCACATGTCGTATTTTGCCTCATGGTAAAGTGTTGTTGCAGCAGATCAAACAGTCTGTACAGTTTTATTCTACATGTTGTGATGGATTCAGATGATTCCCTGTTTTCCCATTAGCCTGCTTGTCTAAGGGTGAACTTTAGTACCTGTGATTTGACATTTGTGCAGGGCCAACAAATATGTTATATACTGTATATAATTCTAATATGCTAATATTTTATCAACAAAGAATGTTTCCTGGTTTGTTATTATTTATTTGTTTGTAGCAGCAATTTTGAGGCTTGTTATTCTGCGATCTGCTACCAAAGATGTCTAGTCGTCACCTGAGTGACTGCCAAGCCTCTCGACTGACTGCCTCCATCCCACCCAGCAAGATGTACACGCACGTGTGTGTGTGTGTGTGTTTGTGTGTGTGTGTGTGTCAAAATCTGTGAGCAAAAGACAAGGTTAGACTGCCACACAGTGTTTTATTTCACTTTGCATAAATGAAATACTATGTTCAGAATATCAACAAATACACACATACCCTACTGAATTCAGTCCAATTATTAGCCTTCTGGTATATCTTTCCAAGTCACTGCTGTCTATGTTGTTATATACATATGTCTGTGATGTAACACTAAAGATTTTCATGTTTTAAAATATGTTTTTCTATGCATAAGTTACATAAAGATTTGCTGCTTCTGGATGAGGGAACAGATTTGAGTCCTGAAAAACTAAGAAAGACTAACTTAACTCTCTATAGGTAACTTGGGCCATGTTAACTACATCAGTGAATTTGAGTTCGATCTCTTCATCAGGCTGGGCACTTGTAACCCACTATTTAGGGTTTGGTTCAACTTCACAGTGGATAATATTCAAGAGATTCAGGTGAGTACAGATCAATGCAGAGACTCCCTACATAGACGTACAAGCTAAACACCCCTCCTTCAACAGAGATGTTTCTATTGTTTGTCACACTTCCATGTACAGCTAAAATAAACCCCTCTATAGACATACAGTGGCCTCCAAAAGAATTAGGACTCTTAAACTGTACTTAAAAATGTATAAATGTCTTTGCATTATATAATAAATATTAAACTTTGCAGCATTTATTTGAAAGAAATAGAGCACTAACACACTAATCAAGAAAATTAACTTAAATTTAGACTCGTTGTGACTATTTGGTAAAAAAAAACAATGCTATGAAATTCATTTCTAATGTGTGATTTAGGTGTTCAAAAGTGTCCAAATACTTTGTGGAACTATTATATCAGACACATAATGTGGACACCGGATACAACTGCATATAGAGAAGATGTATCCTGTGTCCAAACTAACATTTGCTAAGTGTCAAATACAAGTAAAATGTGGCTTTGACAAGTGTGTGTGTGTATATATTTATATATTTATTATTATTATATATATTTTTTTATTTCAATAAGAATTGATAAGATCAGTGATGGTCGTTTTGACATCATTTACCACAATAGAAATTAGAAAATGCATCAATACAAAGCTTTTTTTTTTTTTTTTTTTTTACTTTAGTTCTTCTGTATTTTAATTAAATAATACAATATACAATTTCTTAGCTGTTAGGAAATATTTTTAAAGTTAATTTTCTTAATTCACATTACAGTGCTTTTTTTGTGAACTTGTTCTAATGTAAATTACATTTGACAAACTGTCCAAAAGTTTTGAGTGTCACGAAAGAATGAAAGACATGGAGGTCAGTGATGTCTTCCTGTCATTATTACATCGATGATATGCCAAAAGTTTTTTAAGCTTTTGTGATGTGTCACCTATACTTACTCCACACAGTCCCAAAAGCAGACAATTAGCAGCCAAATAAATTCATCCCTTACGCTGATGTGAATTCTCAGCAGATTGGTTGACTGATGCTTTAAATGACATCTCCAGCTCCTGGAAGAATCAATATCGCAAATGAATCTTAAATCATGTAGGCTTACATGAATGTAAATCACTTTTCTGGAGAAGCGTGGCACTCAAGTGCCAGTTCATGCCTGTAATCAATTTACAGGGACCTCTTGGTAGATGAGTCAGGCACGCAGATTGGTTTATACACAATGTAATTTATGGATGTTATGATTGAGTCAAGTTCTGTCTCAAATGAATAAACAGCTTCTTTCTTTTGCTTTTATTTGCATTGTCTGAAATATTACTACCCTACCCTATCTCATCATATAAACGGTAGTGTCCTTTCAATTAAACTTCAATTAAATTGTCAAATTGACAAACTTAACCTTGTTGTTGAGCTTTAAGTCTATCTTGCTCTATTTTATTTCTCCTTCTCTGTTCACATGTTACTGCGTAGACAGACAGTATCCACTTGTAAGCTCAGGACATTGTCATTGGTCGAAAAGAGTGGTCACATGCCACAGTGATATGTGGGAACAGAGGGCGTGTCTGCCAGTTGTCCCAGCTGGATGGGCTGGGCTAAAGTTGTTTAGTTTTGTTAATGCCGGTCGAAGCCTCATCATGGCTGTCAATTTAGATATATACATAGACAGTTGACACTAAGAAGGGAGGGGTCACATGCAGTATTTTTCTCCCTCTGCTTAGATACCTGTACATGAGGATTGCACATGCCATCGGGACGAGGGAGATATGAGGAGACAGAGAGAGATGAGCTGTTATTAATAGGAAGTGCTTTACAAAGAAATATTTAGAGAGACAAAATCTAATGTGTGCGTTAGAAAGAGCGAGAGATTATATAGAAATGTGGGATGCTGTTGCTGTAGTCTGGCTCTATCAGCCCATCTCCCTGCGGTGCTGTAGACAGCGCTAATCAAATTTTATGGCCGAGAGATGAATGGAAGCCCTAGCCCGGGAGTCTGATCGATTTTAGGGCCAGATACCACTCTGCATCCTGCGCCAACAGGATATTTGCTGCTATGGCAAAATAGAGAAAGACCAAGAAGTGGAGCGAAAACACACACAAGCATAAACACACACCAAACTGACTACAGGTGGCAAAAAAGGAACATTTACACTATTAGCTATGGAGGTGCTTCGTTGATGGAAGCTCCGCCCTCCCCCCTCTCTCCTTCGGTCACCACCTTGCCCTCTCTCTCTGTAATCCTTTCTCCATCAATACAATTTCTGTTTAAAATGAGGACTAGTGTGAATTTAATCAACTTCAGTGGGATGATGTGGGGGCGGTAGGTTTAGCAAAATGTTTGTTTGGTGAGTTTAGCTTGTGATTTGACTGGCACGTTTTTTTTTTCTCTCAGGAAATTAAGAACACAAATAAGCAGAATAATGGAATAGTTAAATAAATAAAAGAGTACTGATCTGGGCAGCCCTGTGCTGTAGAGATATCAGGCCAGGTGCAGGGTAGTTAACGAGTGTCCCGCACACCCGCCAACAACTGGGAAATGGAAAACAAAAGTCTGTGATACTGAAGCTAAGATGACCATTTTGAAGTAAATGCAAGCTGGTGAAACAGATTTGGGTGTCTCAATCAGCTTAGCGGCTTTGTGGAAATTGGCTGCAGCATTTATTTTTATGATGGATCTATGTGTTTTTCCTTTTCTTCTCCACCCAACAATCTGTTACATTAGAACCTGGGCTTCCCCCGCTTTCACTAAACTGAGGGTAAATTTTTTTTACAATGGGATAGAGTTTGTAGCTCCTAAGAAATCGGCGACTGTAAGTGTGTATCACCACCATGAAGCTGCTGCTTTAAAGGGGTCATGAAATGCTCCATTTCACAGTTTACAAATAACGCACATAATGCACATCCAACACATTAGATCCGAATATATTACTCTATTCATCTGAAGCATAACTGTTAACACTCACACCCTGTCTACACCTGATGCTATTAGCAACGATGCTGTCTACCATGGAAGGATCCGTTGCGCCATGCCGTTGGGCCATTCCAAAAGTAAACAAACAGGTGTCCCGTTCCATTTTGCACTGATGCTACTACTGCCAACAGCACAAAGAAACATTTCAGAAAGTTTGTGTTGATGTGCCTGGTGTAGACAGCCTCAAGCCGTTGCGTTGCATTGCGTCAACGGACGCGCCTGGTGTAGACTGCATGTCAGCATCATAAACATTCATGACATTTGAAATATTAATGAATGGGACTGTTTACTTAGATTTTTTATCAGGTCCAATAGTGTTTTAACTGCCCCATGTCCTTCAGTGACAATTCCTTTGCAAAGACTCGTTTTATGACTGCGTCACAAAATGCACACATCAAGTTTATCATTTTGCACTGAGGTGCACATCGCCGGAAACAAATCAAAACGGTCAAAGACGTCCATCTAGTGCATGTTTACGTACACCAATAATTACAAATAGTGCTAATAGGTGAAAGAACAATTTGTTGAGCAGTTCAAGCAACAAAACAAGAGGAGCCACAGCAGCTGAATCGTTCGTCCTTTTCTTTAAAAAAAAGAAAAAAAATCGATGTTGCAGTGAGGCACTTACAAAAATCACTTACTGTACATTAGTTCTTCTGTTAAAACTCATGTATTATTTGAGCTGTAAAATTGTTTAAATCATAATTTTTACAGTCATTTTAGGGTTTGTTGGCATCAGATCATCATGGCAATGAAGTCAAATTGGCTATAACTTTACACAGGAAAGGTTATTAAGTGATTTTATCACACTAATATCATGTTTACACACATATTGTTTGTAAGTGCCTCACTGTAACCCAGATGTTTGCTTTTTTAAAGAAAATGAGGAGCCAGTCAAGTTGAATTATTGTGGTAATCAATAACCAGCCACAAATGCTGTCGATTGAGCTTAATTTGTATTGAACTTGAAATATTCCTTTAATAAATGGCATCTCTTCCTCTGTTTTTATACCTCTATGCTTCTATGCTAACAATTTAGAAAAATTGTAGTTACAGTGGTTTTGCTCTGGGCATTTGTAATGTTCAAATTCCACAGTTTAGAATGTATAGGTGTGAATAATAAAGCTGATTTTATTAATTGATAGTGGGATTTTATTCATTGCTCATTTATATTCAGTGCTGAGCTAGTCAAACTATAAACACTGTAGATAGCTCAAAAGAAGTTGGAGCGTGTGTGTGTGTGTGTGTGTGTGTGTGTGTGTGTGTATATATAACACTTTTTGCCACGTATTATTAAAAGGTAGATTAGAGAGAGTACAGGAAAAATTGGAAGAAGAGAAAAGAACAGCAAATGAGCCTGACTCAACCTCACGTCGCCTGCATGAGCATCAAGTCTCAATGTGTTGAAATAAATGGGTTATCTTCTTTCTTTCTTTCTTTCTTTTCTAAGTCTTTTCTTAAAAAGTAAAGATTCCTAAAATCAGACCATAGATGAAGGGGCGTTCAGAGTAATTTTTATGATGCTCCTAATTAATATTATTAAGTGTGTGTTTACCCTTTGTGCTCTCTATAAGAGTGAAAGACTGCAATTAGCTCATCAGAGCGATGGCAGCACAGTATAAACATTTTGACGGCTTGTATCTGCACAAAGAATTGAAAAGACGGAGCAAGGAAAAGAGAGAGCAAGCGATGGGAGGAGAGATCCTGACCCATCGGTGAGCGCTGTAATGGATGAGATGCATATTGATTTTTCTGCTGGAGTGGTGGGGGGATTGGGAGGAGCAGGTGTGTGCTTGTATTAACATTAGCATTAGTGTGTGTGTGTGTGTGTGTGTGTGTGTGTGTGTGTGTGTGTGTGTGTGTGTTCATCTGAGTCAATGTGTGTGTATATGAGTGTCTATGTGAACATGATGCTCTCAGCCTGTGTGAGTGAGAGAGAGTAGCGGGAATGGGCGTGCGCTGAGTGATCTTGGCTGTGTGTTCTGGGAAGGCTGCTGAAGGTTGTGCTGTGCTCTTTGGCACTGTCCAGCCTCTGCATTTGACTCTTTAAATCTGCTTAAGAGAGTCTTATTACATATACACATGCACTCATGCATCACTGTGTGTTCTTATAGGGATTTTAACCCTTTTGGTGTGGCTCAAACTGGACTGAGGGACATGATAGGAGGGGTTATGAATGTCTGTCTCTAGAGGACGAGCTAGATATGTGTGGTCAAGGGCGTTGCCGTTTGTGTATCAATGAGTTTGTGTAAGTGTGTTAATGATACTGAGAAAATTCAACCTGTTTTTTTTTTTTGTTCTGTTTTTATATATTAAACAACCATGTAGTATTGATTATTTTTTGGTTTGATTATCTATAGTTATAGTTACAAAAAATTAAATTTTGTCATTTATTCACCCTCATTTTATTGCAAACCTGTTTGACATTTTCTCTTCAGTGGAAAATGACAGCTGATTTATTTCTAAAGCATATTCTATCTGCTCTTTTCCATATAATGAAAGTTAATGGGCAATGTGTCTGTCAAGCTCCAAGTGTCAAAAAGCACCATAAGTGTAATGAAAGTTGCATAATCCATCATTAAAATATAAACATTTCTCCGCCTCTGAGAAGAAAAAAAAAAAAAAGAATTCTGCTGGCATTTGCAGAGGTGGGAAAAAATGATATAAAGCGATAAAGTCCCATTCTTCATTATGTCTGTAAGACATAATACCATTGTAAACAAAGCAAAACAACAATCCAACAACATCTACCAAATAATTTTTTCATTGTTTTGTTCGCTTTTTTACTGAAGGGCAGATTCATTAAACAGTTGTGCCACTTTTGCGCATGGCATTTCTGTGCAAAAACGTATGGGTCTTATCCACTAACCACTGCAATCTGTTTTAGCAACCACAATCAGCACTGAAGTTGCACTGCGCCATTAGGCTCATTGTAGATTGTGCTTCATTCACTTAAATTGCTTCTTGCTATTTAAATTGCACTATTACCGCAAATTAATTTTGGCTGTACAATTAATTTTATTTTAAACATTTGAACATTTTCAACTGATCATATCAGCAGTAATTAATCAAATAATGATTAAACAATGGACAAGAGTGTTATTACATGGCCTATCAGATGAGAGGTGTAGTCAAGCGCACTTTCAACATGTTTAAGTGATGATTCAGCTGTCAGGCATGGCGTGTCAAATACGGTGTTTTGCGGGACCCTCTACTATAAGCGTTCACAATCGGCTCGCAAGATCAGAATTGTGCATTTGTGGCATTGCCTGATCTGCATCATTCCTTTAGTGAATCGGGTGCTAAACAAGCTCAGACAGTGTGTGCAAAACACCCTCACTTTTACCTTTCATTGTAGTGGTATTTTCTCTCATTCTGTGTGTAAAAGTGCTTTTAAGTCATTTTCTTGTCATCCCTCTGCCCACCGTTTCACAGAAATTTCTCTGGGGTGGGGGGGGGGGTAGAGAAGAGAGAACAGATGTCTGGGATGTGGCAGGGGTACAGTTCAACGCTTGGTGAGGTTGTTTGAGGATTACACCTGTAATTTAGGTAAAGTAGCTCAACCAGTAAGACATAGACCTCTGTATTGTTGCTGCTGGAGCATTCACAAACAGACACTAAAAAGACTATAATGTCAGCTATTGTGATAGAATTAAAGAGCCTTGCGTGCCCCTTTATTTCTATCAGTTTCACTCACAGATTATATTTGTTTTATTATTTGGCTATTCATTTATTTTGATTCATAACCACAGGTAGTAGAAAGTAGCAATATTCATAGGACAGATATTCTTTGCTCATTCAGAAAAACAAAATATTCAGATTAAGCCCCAGCTTTGCATTGCGATCATTCCAAGCCATTGCTAATTTGGTCACAGAAGCAGAGTGTTTCCTCCCAATATGGCGTGTCTATTTAAAGTCTTGCTATATAAGCGGCTAATGTGGCTAATGTACTGTGATTTGGCCGGACTACTGGGGGATCTGCACAGGAAGCACATTTCACAGATATCTAAGCATGCTGCACAGAGCGGCACCAGCAGCACCTCTGTACCGCAGTGTTCATTCGGAAGGCGGGTGCATCTGCGCTCCATACGGAGCCCAATATATTCCCTCTGCGAAGACTGAGACTGTGCCATGCACAGACCCCCAGCCAACATGAAAGCCCCAGATTACATCTGCATGCGTCCCTCAGCCCTCCTCCCCCAAAACACCAACTAGCCGGGCAGGTGGCCCATATATATACATTAAAAGAGCCAAACATCTCATGCCTCAACATCAGGGCTTTTTGATAAAGGCCACTTCTGGCAAGGGGAGGGTGCCCGCAGGGCCCTTTTGAGTGGCTAAAAGGCTAAAATTGGCAGCTTGGTGCTGCTGTGCTTGGCGCGGGATGTGTTGTAAGGGAATGGCAGGGGCCATACCGAGCTGCGCGCATCTGCACGAATGCTCACAGCGGCGGGCCGAGGATCATCCTTTTACAGGCCATAATGAATACAGATTGCACAGCCGGATAGAGATGCTCGGCAATGTGCTGCACCGAAAATTAAACAACTGCTGCTCTAATCAAATAGTCTTTTTATGCCAGCGTACCTCTTAAGTTGGGGCTAAATTAAATTCTAGCATTCTGGGGTTATATATGTTGTAATTAGACTTGTTTTTAATACAGGATGGTTCAGCACAGGCTGACTCTTCCTCTATCTTGCACTCTATTTCATTCTCTTGCTCTGTATCTCTCTATCTCTTTCATTGTTGTAGCCCATCATGGCAGCAGAGTGCTGAATGTAAAAACTGAGGCTATAGACTCTTTGGGGCCCTTCAGAACCCCTCTGCCCAAGACAGATTCATTATGCTGACTAGCATTCAGGGAGTCTGTACTCTGCAGTTTATTAAACAAAGAGGAACTGGTGAGCAGCGGTGCACTGATGCTTTGTTGCGGCTTTTGTTTCTGTTTGTGTGCTTAATTCAATCAGCTCCGTGCCCCCCTCTAACCACACAGTTTGTTCTTTGCTGTTAATTACTGCCTAAATTGTTCTCTTGATGTTATTTCTGTGTTTATTTACAATGGGGGGCTGGAACGATGGTGTTTAGAAAGGTGTGCAGCTGCTATTTTCTGTCTTCAGTTCTCTGCCTACCAATAAGACACCATTTGGACAAACCAAATAATCACTACATTGGAGACAGCAATTGCAAGTTGTTTGTGTTTGGAATTTAAATAAAGCAACAGCTAGGACAGGGTTGTATTAAGTTGTTTATATTCTTGTTTTTCTAAACATTTAATCATATTTTATGATTTACACTATTAATCAGTCATTTTATTCGCAGTGGTAGAGCATGCTACAAATGCATTGCTTTCAATGGGGATGGTGCGATGGAGAGGAAAGATGCAACGGTTTGCGAAAGTGATGCTCCATGTCTGTGACAGAAAGTTGACAACATTTTAACTTTTTTCTGCAACACACTCTGATGTACATCCACTGACCAAGGAAGAAAATCCAATTTATCCAGTTTTCCTGTTTGATTTAAAACTGACCTGGCTCTCACCTTAAAAACAGAGCTTACACATTCCCTATTTATCAAATGCTGTAGGTCTGTAGGCGCCATTACTGTGTCTTTTCTGTAAGTTGTATTTGCAATAGATGAATCGAATCTCACCCTTTATGAACTCAAGTGCCAGAATTATTGGCACGTGCACACACCAGTGTTCCTCGCTACTCAAAACGAACCATATCTTCTGCTGCCGTTGCTTACGGGCACTGCAATCCATCAGAAATCCTCTAAACAGCTCCACATTTGTTGGTGGTTATGAAAAGGCACAAATTACAAAATGCAAACATGCTCTGCCTTTGAATGACAATCTTAATGCATTGAATGCGTATATTATGAAAGGAAGGCCGAGCCCTAGAATGAGACATGTGAAGAAGACGTGCACATTTGTATTTTCATACCATTCAGTGTCTTCCACTTATTGCTCTAAAATTGTTTTTGAATATCCAATTCTGTGGTTATGAGGTTGTATTGAATCCCATTTGCTCTTTATTATTTGATGTGGAGGCAGCACAGAAAAGTGCTGTCAATCTGTGTTCACTGCTAATGTGGTAAAGTAAAGCCAGTATGGCGGTTTTCAAAGCATTGTGTCATGAGCAGGGGGCCGGCTGATGACACGGCAAAGAGAGATAGAGAGAAATTAAGAAGAAGATGGTGTGTTCTCCATTTTGCTTACTTTTTGCCTGGCAAGGTATTAATTTATTGATGCTGTGTGAAATTTGCCAGATGAATGGTAAGATTCAGATTTTGGTGGGTTAATTGTAACAGTGGCCCCTGGACAAGTAAAATACTTTTTTTAGTTGCCAAAGTGACAGAATCACTCAATATACTGTAGATGTTTATTCCGAAGCATTGGTGTCTATCAAATTTGTTTTGCAGCCATTGTAGGTGCATCAGATTGGACACTTTGCCTTTGTTAGAAGATCAGCTAGTGTTTGGAATGGTTGCAAATGACTATTAGCAATTCTGCTATTTCTCGTTATTTTTTGATTAAGTTCTATTTAATGTATCATGTTAAATAAAAAAAGAAAAGGTTAAAATTTGATTAGGGTTCCAGCCGAACTTGGTCAAAAAATTGCTTGCATTTAAGTTGGAGTTGTTAACTCAGTTAAAATGAGTCTGATTTTAAACAATAAAAACCACGAGACTTTAGAGACTAGATTGTCACAAATGTTTATTGTCGCATTTACGACTATTTTTGTCATAGTTTGGAGCTCTGAAAAAGCCTGCAGGTGGAAGCACACTTACATGAGTTAAAGAGATCTCACAAAAAGGAAAATTCTCTTATTATTTACTCATGCCATGCCAGATTTATATGTCTTGATTCAGCTTTGTTTTATAAACAAAGATTTTTAGAAGAATATCTCAGCTCTGTTGGTCCAAACAATGCAAGTAATTTGTGATCAGACAGACCATTGTAGTTCCAAAAATCACTTGAAGGAAACATAGAAGTCATCCATAAGACTCAAGTGGTTAAATCCATGTCTTCAGCAGCAATATAATTGGTGTGGGTGAGAAAAAGTTCAAAATCAAAAACAGGATGTGAACATGAAAGACACAGGGAAAGTTTTCTAGACCTTTCCTAACAAAATCTCCACTTTCACTTTTACTTCTGAAAGTCACATTTGGTGCCTGTTTAGTTTCACTTTCACAAGTGAAAGTTAAAGTGGAGATTTGGGATCTGGGATTCCAATTAGGTAGTAATTAAAGTGGATCTGGGATGTCATGAGGATGAGTGAATTTTATTTTTCATTTTTGGGTGAACGATCCCCTTAAAATGGTTGGTCTTGATGTACGTTGGTGTCATCTCCCCTATAGCACCTGGGGGTTCACAGAAGTCTGACTACCACAGATTTATAAATCAGGAATTGGGCCTGACACTGTGTGTTCTTCCTGTCATGTCTGTAGGTACAGCAAGTGAGACAGGATGGCAGTGAAACAAAGTAGCACTTACCTACGGTGTTCTGGGTCAGCAAGGCTCAGCGCACTGCCCGTGGGCCCCAGGAGAGACATGACTCTCACCGGCACCATCAGCTTTTTAAGGCATCTTGCGTCATGTCCCACCTCAAACTCCATGAATCTTTTATAACTGGGAAGCAAGTGACCGTCGTAATTCAGAGCCCACACACACATACTGACTGATATAAATGCACAAAAATTGCACACTAGAATTGAATCAACTCACACACAAAGGAACACGTAACACACTAAGATCTGTGTCACAGGATATGAGGGGACTTAGGTCTGTTTACTCAACATTGATCCTGTAAAGCACATGACAAGCACATGATAAGTTATCAATTACGGTAAGTAGAAGACTGAATGACATAAGTATACACCTATATTCTTTTCTAGGTTTGTATCAAGCATGTTTAAAGCTGAAGTGTTTGTTGTTTGAGCAGACAGTCCCGCCCACAACTCACACCTTTGTTGTAGCCAGTGTTGCAGTGTTGGGCTGGACGTGCCTCTCAAACACTTTTAGGCGAATTCAACCTACAAAATGGCTCAATTAAAGTTGACTATATATTAAGCTGGAACACGAGAAAGACTTTTAATATAGAACAAAAAACACATGAACTTTAATACTATAGGAATAAAAATGATACAAACATGTTGTCTGCACTGGAAGCGCAGAAACTGCATGTGATATTATATCAGATTGAACGCTAACACTGAACAATCAGTTGAAATCTTAATGACAGACTTCACCAACAGTAAAATGGGTGAATAATTATGTATCCAACCTTTTCAATGAAAATAAAGGTACAGTAGAAAGTAGAAAGTATTGTTGCTTCAGGTGCTTGGAGCCAAAGAACTTATCAGAAAACACAAAAATTGCTGTCCACACACTGAATACAGATTCAGACTATGAAAAAAGGTCTATCAAAAATGCAAGTCAATTAAAAGCCAGACCAACAAGAGCAGAAAAATGTATCACAAAATTCATGGCAAAACATTTGGGTATGTATATAACATTTATGATGAAATAATTTTATTTAAGATGGACAGGGGACAATAAAGTGTCTGGAGAAACTGTGTTTCTGTCAACTGAAGGCCATTGTGACACAATCCAGTGTAGTAATACAGTAATTTACTCTTGACATACTGCGATGTGCCCTCCACATCCAGAATAGACATGGTGTACTGTAAGTTGATTCTAAGATCATAGACATGGGATTTTTCTTCTAGATTTTTATGTGAAGTTCAGTTAATTTAGAGGTTAGACAGATATGTAGTTTTCATTCACTGCAGTCTATTTCTGGCGGTTTCTCAGATAGAGATTATGTCTAGTCCCGGATTAAATGACAATGTCGGTAGTGATTTTCTATTGAGCAGGGATTTTTTTAAAGTCTGAGACTAGGTTTAGTCTTTTTCAGGGAAACCAACCCCTTAATCTGAAGAGAGCTGTAGAAATCTTGAATGCATTTAAATCTCCATCTCCCTACAGTTATTGAGTAGTAAAAATGAGCTCTGCTTTGAGATGTATCTTGTAGTCTCTCTCATTCTCTGGGCGGTAGTCTCCGAGGCACATACTCATAGTTATACAAAATACTGTTTACCTGATATTTGTCTTCTGAATGTAGAAGGTTTACTCTCTCCAAAGACAAAATAAACCTGAGTATCCGCTTTAATTTCAAGAAGCAAGTGTGTCACCTTGCAAATATCAGAAAATCATCTGTATTCACAGCTCCTGTACATGTTTTGTTAGATTATAAAGTTAATTAATGACACTGGATGATAATCTCACCCAGAAAGTTTATTAAAACCATGTATACATTGAAAGCAGGTTTAGTTCACATTTCATTAATCGCTAAAACGTATGCAGCGTATTTGGATGTGCAGATTGTATTCTTACAGTTCAAACATACAAACGATTGCCCGGCCCCTGCATTCCATAATTGCTTATGCTGCTGTTCAGTGGCTGTTATTTTCATTCAGTGTAAATTGCAGTATGCTGAGCTCACAAAGAGAGTCAGAGCCAGCCCTGTTTTTCAGTGCCGGGATGCAAAACAAATGATGTTTTCATCAGGAGACTAGCAGGGAATTTGATCAGTGGCGCTAGCTGCAGCTCCAGGCATCTCATCGGCCAGATGTAACATAGTTAAGACGTACCTGAAGGTCCCTGATTAACAGCCTATAACACTTCCCAGCTCAAAATTAAAATCCAGATATCAGTAAACATTTACCTGAATATTCTGAAATGCCAGAACAATGTGGGGTGGCCCGTGACTGAGAAAGTAATGAAAAGCAGGAATTACGTTGAGGTTCTAAGAATGTTTCAGTGTGTTGATATGTTGTGATATGCGATAGCAGGTACCTGGTGGGATATATCTTAAATGCTTAATCTCAACTTTAATCTCACGCTGGGCTTTTGCTGTTGACTTTCAACAAAATCCAATTTCAAGTGATTTTTTGAACAATGAATATTTGTAATCTGCAAAATCTCCTACAGAAAAGGTTTGCATTTAAATACCAATGAGTTATTAATTTATCCCCCACAGTCAGCGTGAGTAATTGTGAGAACATTCCCTGATTTAATAAGAGATTAACATTACATTAATTAAACCACTAAATGACATCAATTATGCTGCAGGTTTTTGACTGACTACAGAATAGTTTGTGAAAGGCATCACACATGTATGCCATGGAAGGGAAATAAATATCAGTAATTGAACTCCTGTAGCATAACTCTGCCTGATTTGTTATCCCATGTTAACGTGTGACGGGCTTTCCGTGTTGTCAAACCGTTAGTCCCTAGAGGTTGTCAGTGTTTGAAACCATTGAATTGATCATTGAATAAACATTTCTTTAGTTGGAAAGACACAAATGAGCGGGGGGTGGGTTACACATGAAAGACGTAGGGAAAGTTTTCTAGTGTAATGAGGCATCAGGACAAGGCTTTTGCAGAATTAATCAGTGAGCAGAGAAGGTGTCACTAAAACTGAATGCTTTTCTTGTGACAAATGTGTAATTAAGAATGATTTCATACTCTCTGTATTCACAAAGAACTGTTATCTGCTGTGCAGTTTGATGGGAGGCTATATGACTGAAATCAAAAGAGGCAAACAGGTTTGGCTCATCTATGCATACAGTAGATTTTTAGATTTAGAATAAAAGAGTGAAAATTGCAGTAAATACAAATTCATGCTAAAACCAAGTAAGTTTGAAGCTACTTCCTCAGTTTCAGTGTCGCCTGAGTTACTGTATTTTGCCTTTTAGGCTACTGTATTCCAGATCAAAGCACATTTATACATAAAGTGGGTGCATCACAAATGTAGGATGGCAGAGGAGTTACTAACACATGACCTTTGTCATTGTTTGACCTCCATTTTTGGTCTGTTTTTTGGCTATTGAGCAGCTGGGTACACAATAACCCATATCAGGCTGTACTCATTCAGAGGAATATAGGAGTTACTTATTTGTATATATTTATTTATTTATTTTCTTCATTTTCAAGAGAATGTCATTACAAGGAAAGCATGCCGGTGAATGTAGAAAATCACTTCAAATGCATCCTGATATTGTCCTCACATAATGCAAAGAGAATCTAATTTATGTAACAGAATTTAAAATGAAATTGAAAGACAGTCAGCTAGCAATACTATTTGCACAGATGAGGAAATAAAGAATTCTGTCTCAAGAGGCTGTAATACAGAACTGAGCTTAAGGACATAAAGCTGAGCTTAAGGAAATGGAAGTGGTCAAACCATCATAACTTATTGCCGTTAATTCAAACTGCCACAGAAAGCACCCCTAAGTGAATTTCATGGCTCAGTAACCACAGGTCACATTATGTTGTAAGGAAATGGCCATAATTCCCCTTCACACAGAGAAAGAGAGAGATATTGTGGGAATCTGATGGAGCATGCTTGTGTGGGCGTATGTTTATTTGTGTGTCTGTTTGGGTGTGTTCAGGTGTGTGTGGTTGAGCATATAGTTGTTATAGGTGATATAAACTGTATTAACTGTGCCTGTGTGTTCAGGACTCAGAAATACAGGGCATGTGAAAGGGCAGCTTTTCTCTTTACGCTTCAAATGGCTTTTTTACTGTTAAAGACCTTATTCTGGACCAAAGCTCTAAATCATGTCCATAAAAAAGCACCTTAAAAGCATGGATGTATGTTCACTTACTCACCTCTCATGCTATTTCATGATAATTAGCAGGCAGCATGAAAACACTCTTAATTTAAAAGGAGACCAAATAATTTAATCAATGGCTTAAATTTTACCAGACATTTAATTTTGCCGGACAAAGCAGTCATATTTGTTAAATTGATTCTGACATCACCAACATGGGAGCTAGAATGTGCTATTGATGGTAGGCTTCTGTTTCTGTCGTTAATACCACATGGGAATGATGGGGAATTTTCATTTTTAAGTTAATTATTTCTTAAACATATATCAGGGCACTGGGCAGTCAAACAGGTGGGTTAGACATCCGAAAGGTTCTAGGAAACATTGGACGTGGAGTCTAAACCCCTCAGTGTGCCAATTAGCCAGTCAGGAATTGGATGTTTACTCTTTCTGATTACTTTTATGATGGGATACTTTTTTCCAATCATAGTTTTGAAATACAAACACTTCCCATAATCTCTCTACAAAGGAATCCTCTCTTTATCATTCCCCTATTCTCTCTTTCTTTATCTCTCCCTCTCTTTCTCTCTTACTCTCTCTTTTACTCTCTCTGTCCTCATGAATACCATCGTTCAGGCAGCGAGCTGTTGCAGGCACTTTGTTGCTGACTGTGGTGCTGAAAGGCCTGCTGCCTTCTATTGCCTGATTGTTCATTTCATGGTTCATATAGCCCACTCGCCATTTGTCAGCCGGCCGTTAGCGCACCTGCTTTTTCCATTTAACCCGTTCCTTTACAAACAATAACAAATCAAACCCACATTTGTTTTAGCTCATGGCTGACGGCTCACTGCCAACTCTTCTGTTTCAATTAGAGCAGCGTATGTGAGCATGCCTTCCACGAGTGAGACTCGATACAGGCTATGCTGCTGCTGTGGGAATAGGTTTTAGTTTGATCTCCTGTAATGGGATGGCTTGTTTGGTGAAGAGGGAATTCTGTTCGAACACAAACTGAAAACTCGTAAATATGTGCCAGCGTTTTTATAAACTGGTCACAACAATAATGGTACAGATTTTTCTCATGGAACTGTTATGTAAGAACAGAATTGATGAAAAGAGTTGGATAAGGGAAGTGCTATATTTTTCATTTTATTTTTTGTTTTCACTTGTACATTTATATAGTCCTGTGGTGTGACATATGAACATGTTTTAAGGTGCAAATAATCCATGTAGTCTCTCGAATTATTTGAGGTTATGAAAATGTTATGTACAATGTTTATAATACATTTACAGTATATAATAATAAATAAATACAAATACATGTATATAACATAAACAAATAAGTCTGTTTGTAGTAGTGTTAGATTTAGAAAGTCTTATTTTTTAGATAGTTTAGCATGACACATCACTGAATAGTTTATACTGAGTACCGATTTTATAACTGTAATGCTAACAATTAGAGTTTGCCTTTTAAATCCCTCTATGTAATTGCTCTTATGTATAAATTCAGTCAACATTGCATTATGAAATTGAGACATACAGTATAGAGAACCTTAATTCTCCCTGAAATTACTGCTGTGTTTATATTTCAATGTTCAATCAATATTTTAATATATTTTTATTATGGGACAGTGAAAACATGATGACACGTCTACTGCCCGTGTATATACTGTACAGTATGTCACCAAGAAAAGTGTTTTGATTTCGAGATCTTTATGTTAAGAAATTATCTAATTAAAGCTTCTCCCAGCACACACACACACACATACACAAACACTCTCTTTCATTTTCATGCCAATGTCCTTCATATGGAGCGCTGCCTTTCTCGGCTCAAAATTGTCCTTCATGCCGTGCTGAATTTGTGAGTGGTGTGCCAAACGCTAAGTAAATGTGTTTTTCAATCTACCCCCTCCTCTTCTCCTCCTCCCCTCCTGTCTCTCCATTTTTCTCTTTTCAGGATCCTTTACCCGTCTGTTTCTGTGTAATATTGTCTCTCTCTCTCCTCCTGCATGCCTGTTGTCATCTCCTTCACACTCAGTTTTTTTTTCTGGCTGGTCTGGATAGATAGCTCCACTCACACATGCATACAGACACACACTGTTTGTCCAATCACATTTGTTAAAGCATGACCTGTACTAAAAAAATTATGCTGTTGTTCCTTGCAGCAGGAAAAGAGTACATAACACCGTGAAATAAAGTGAACACAGCATCTTCCTTACACTTAAAAAAAAGTACCATGTTATTATTTTGAACATACTATGGTAGTAACATGTTTTTTGCATATGCACAATGGCAATACCATGGTATTTTAGAATTGGAGTACCATGGAAATAGCATGGTACATGAATATGGTAATCATTTAATACCATAGATCTATGGGGTACAAATGTCTAGACCACTAGGCTATTAGTGAAAATGCTTCTATTTAGCATGTTATTCTTGTTAAATTCCCCTATTGCTTTTATGGCAGCATGCACTCGAGCTGGCATGGACTTGACAAGTTTGATGAAAAACCTGAATCTATGTTATCCCAACATGATTTGAGAATGTTCCAAAGTGCATCTTGTGTGCTTCATTGGAAGCAAAATAAATATATGACTTTGTTATGATGGTCAATGTCACAAATGTGCTTATATTCAAATAGTGACCTTAAAATAGTGCAGAATCTTGCATATTTGGTCTTCATTTTATGTCATAATAAATTCATTTCCATGTTTATTTATTTATTTTTTTTCAGATTTTTACTGTAGCCTCAGACTTTTGGAACCAACTGTCTGAAAGTACTAACTGATACCATCATTGTACCACTTTGGTAAATTTGGTAAAATTGTACACCATGAAGACCACATTTAAAACTTGCATTGTTTTTAATCTGTGCTGCTACAATTAATAGTTATGACACAAATTCGATAAGAACACACATTTGGCAACATTATTTTGGGAGCACAAGGGGATTTATTAGGCTTATTTATATGGATTATTATGTATATTATTATTCTATTTACATTTATAATTGTCTTTAGTTCTTAAACTGTAGACTATTAGTAATTTTGTACCTGTTGTCATTGACGGATGCTTGCGTGATGGCAAATGGAGCCGTTGGAGATGGTAAATGTTTGGATTTGGGGTGCTGGTTAAAAGCGAACTTCATTAGGTATGAAAAACAGTTTCTCTTTTGGTTCTCCTCCATTGCCTTTGGAGGCTGTTGGAATGGAAAATCCTTGATGGCCAGGTAAGGAGTCTTCTCCCTGAAAAGTGCCATTATCCAGATGGTGCCATTAACAATTAGGCTGCAACATTTTCTCTTTTATAATTGACTCCATAGGCTATTAGGCAGGTTGGCATCAGGTTCGGTTTGCCTGAAACTTGTCCAGATGTTGTGGCGTAGACGGGTGACTGGAGAGGAGATTTTTAAAGAGTGAGAGCTTGTGGCTGAAGTGCTGTACAGATGGACAGTGGCTGTGAGTGTTGGTGGTAAGTCAGACTCGATTAGATCAATATCTCTATCACAGCATCTGCACCATGAACTCTCCTCTTCCTTACCGGAACAGATACAACAAAGTACTAATTTGTTCAAATTTCAGGTGCTCAATGTTGATCTTTGACTTTTAAAGCTTTTCATGTGATAGTGTTTCATTTAGCTACTGTATGTAGTATACAGTACATATGTCTTTTAGTGTTTTACAATTCTCTTTACACTTACATTGGCATGGCATTGGACACTTGCAATATACTGTAGACTTCTCTATTATAATTGGAACGATCTAGTTTTGTCCCCCACTTGCCATATACACTATGTAGTAGGGGTGTAAATCAGAAGTTTCATCATGATACAATATTATAAAGATTCTCTTAGCTAGCGATCTAATGTTAACAATACCTCAAAGTCTGCTGAGGGGCTTGTGATAGATAATATGGTATTATGTGCCTATTTTATGCAATCAATTACATTTTATTGTCTCACAAATGCAAACAAAATACAATCTGAAAATTATATTGAGCTCTCTGATAAGTGGAAATCCAGTATCCACATTTGGACATAATAAGATGCTTCAGTTGTTGAAAAAACCACAGAAAAATAAATCATATAAAAAAAGTCATATACATGTGATCATCAATCATCTGATGAAAGCCCATTGATTTGTGGAATAAGGTAAACACTACAGTGACACTTTTTCATCTCTACAACTGTCAAGCAAGTCTTTCAATCCAAAATACTTACATACCCATGACAGGAGAATATGTGCAATCTGTGTTTTTTTCTTGGCTACTACTTTCACAGTTTTTTTTCTTCCAAAATTTTGTTACAGTTTACTGTGATAAATGTTAGTAAGTGTGTTGATGTAAAAAGTCTTGTAATTGATGTTGGTGCTGTGCAGGTGTTTTCTCTTCAGTGCTGTTCAGAATGTCGGGGCTGTCTATCCGTTTGACATAGTTGAATTGCTCCATAGGGCTTTAAAATAGAAAATTCTCTTGTAGAATTCAAATGGGTCATATACGAGGGAAGCTCGATTTAACTTTGCCGTTCTGCGCTATCCTGTCACCGGAGTTTGCATTTCGAGGAAAGCCTGGTTGACGTTCGCACGTTATAGAGCAGAGTGCTGTTCCACCTGAGAAGCAGACTTAGTGCTTATAAAGCGAGATTAATATCATAAGATTGTTGCATCACCTGATGGGAATGTGTACGGATGTGGCTGGCATTAAAGTGTCAAAACAATCATGAATCATAAAAAAAATATACATTGATGTTTACGCGTTAAATCAATGGCATTGCGTCGTTGGTTATTTGATTGATGCACTGATCCAGACTTGCTGTTTCCATCTATATTAATTTATATGTTTGGGATTCCTGCAAACAATGTTTGTTCTTTCCGTTTTATATGTGATTCCTATAAAATAGTAAAATTTTCTTTCTGAGCCAACAAAGTTTCATTGAAGGGCATTAAGTCTAGTCCAATACTTCACCCTGTAAACAAAACCAAAATCTTTTGTGGCTATCACATTCAGTCTGTCTGCCTTCCCAGAAGCTTGGGATTTTTTGCTAAAAGGTTCAGCTTTCTCCTGTCTTGTGTGTCCCGAAGATCAGAACCAGCAGTGTCTTTATAGCGCAAAAAGAACAAAAATGATATTGATTATTCAATCGGGCGGCCCGCCAGAGAGCCAAGAGCCAGTCTGCTGCATCCATTCACCATTAGAAAACAAATCAATGGGCCAAGCTGAGTCTTTGGTTAGACTATGCAGAGCATTCCCTCATTCACCTCCAAGAAAAAGTTCTCACAACAGACTTTCAAAGCAGAAACCGCTTTGACGAAAAAATATTAGCAAAATATGAGCATACCGGGAAACATATTAAATATATCTTTTCATGAAAATATTCTCATTCACTCATAAAGCAGACAATAATTTTAAACACAGAGCATCAAACAATTCTGTTTCACTACCTGCAATCTAGATCACAAAGGTCAGTCAAGTGACAGTTTTATTGACCCATTTCATACTTGCATCTGATAATCAAGGCGACTCCACAAGACTGAGATTGAGTGTACGGTCTTCCATCTGCCAAGCTTGTGTGGTGATGAAGGCTCTTGCCTGAGGATGTAGCAGACAGGCCTTTTAATCTGGGACAGAGGAACACTTGAGGTGATGAATGATTTGGGAGAAGCGCTGGCTGGAGTTCTACCTGAGATGGATCAGTGACTCCAGGCACCGGGTTCAATCCATTTCCATCTCCACATCGTCGCCACTCTTACTTTCAGTCAATTAATCAGGTCAAAATTATACGGCAGTTGAGATGGAGCCAGAGGATGGTAGCTCCATTTATTACAATTTTCTGTGCATTAAGCATATGGTATGTTTTATGCACTTGTGGGGGATGTTTTTCATTTCTGCTGTGGTGAGCATGACCGAGTTTTCATTTGCCTTTGACCTTGACTTCAGTATTAGATGTTAAAATCACTGCACGTTGGACTGCGGAATGAGCTTGTTGTGCAGTCAGATTACTATTTCGAACTAACGTGTGAAGTAACACATTAACATCTTTAATTTTTTTTTACTTGTACATTTTACACAAAATGCCTAATAAAAGTAATAACCATGTCATTCCTGTCACAAATCACTGGTGTTGGTTGCTATGGGAAACAGCTGCATTACACATTCTTTGCCTTATTGCCCGTTGTGGATGTTGCATTTTGTGAATGAAGGATTTTTAATTGTATTTATTTATTTTTTCCCCTTTTCTCTCAATTTGGAATGTTCAAGTCCTCATGGGGGTGTACTGAATCACCTCAATCTGGGTGGCGGAGGACGAATCTAAGCTGCCTCTGCATTTGAGACCATCAACCCACGCATCTTATCACGTGGCTCATTGAGAGCATTACCACGGAGACATAGTGCGTTTGTTTGGCCATCCACTGTGGCATCTACGTACGACTCGCCATGCGCCCCACCGAGAGCTAACCACATTATAGCGATCACAAGGAGGTTACCCCATGTGACTATACCCTCCCTAGCAACTGGTCCAATTTGGTTGCTTAGGAGATCAGGCTGGAGCCACTCAATGCGTCCTGGGATTCTAACTCGCGAACTCCAGGGATGGTAGCCAGCATCTTTACCACTGAGCTACCCAGGCCCCCGAATGAAGACCTTTTAACAACTATGCATAATTGCTACATATATACTGTACATACATGAATAATCATGATACAAGGAAAACATTACTAGAGGTAAAAATTAAGTTGTAAAAATTATTGTTAGATATGATGCATTATAAAGATTTGATGCTGCCAGGTTTTGAATAAGAAGCAGATCTGTAATTAAAATTATACTTAAGTGTTAATTAACTGTATGCTTGTTTTTTATTTCTATCCTGATAAATTCACCACACAGGGGGAAAAATAAATGCTTATTTTCCCTTGTTTTGGTGAGGCAATTGGCTTATTTTGGGCTTGTTTTTACATATCATGTGGCTTGTTTCTTTTACGAGATCTGGCAACACTGCAATGTGTGTTTCACCCACCCTTTAGTGCAGAGTACTGTCATTTTAAAAAGCTTTTTTTTAAAAAACCTATAAAATCTTTTTGTTTGGAGGCTGTGGAATTTCTGAACTGGAACGAAGAAATACTGTTTTTACTCAGAACAAACCAAAATGAAAAATATTTAGGTTTGGTCTCTGCTCAGTACACTGATTGTAATACAATCTTTTTACTTCTGACACGCAGTGCCGCTCACATCCATGACCTTCTTTGACAAGGCAATATATTACGACTGCACACAGCACAGGAAAGTTGTCAATTAGTTAGTTAGTTTGAAAACAATAATGTCATTCAGATTCTTACCTGTAAATCATCCATGGATATAAGACTACTTGCTCTGCCTGTAGTTGGACATGTTCCACTGTTCATTATAGCCTCAAGTAGAGATGGAAACATGGCTACAGGAAGGGAAACTTTCCTGACTTGCGTTCAAATCGTAACACCTTCTAATCGGAGCTGTGAAGGTGCAAATTGCTGATGCCCAATCCCCAAGGTGACAATAATACATTTCTTTTCACACTGATAATACAAATGAATTACAGAACCCTTCAAAATCTTCTTTGAAGGGTGATGCAGTAACGTATAGCTCTGCGCGATAAATTAGCAGTTTTGATTGGCTGCCATGGACCATTTACTCTCCATCAAGCAGGAGCATTGTGAAACCATTTATGGTCTACATTACATTTAAGTTGTATTTAAGTTAGATATTAAGTTGTATATTTATATATTTTAATGCATGTATTTATTTAATGCACATACATTGTTAAATAAATGGGGAAAATAATGTTTCATAAATTGAATAATGTTTCCATCTCAGTTTATATCACCCCTTCTCTGAAGGGTTTGAATGTTCTGACTGCACACCTCTGAAAATATCTGAAATGACATGAGGGTGAGCAAATTATGAGAGAATTAAATTTTTTAGTTTTATGCAACTTAGTGCAATTTTTGTGGATATGTAGGTGATCAGGAGGAGTAACTCTGTGCTCTGTTATTATGCTATCAGTGGATGAGATTGAACGAAACAGCACCTTGTTCACTCTAATCAGCAGGCTAATCAGTCCAAGCCTCTAGTGTGCTATTGTTTGGCCAGAAATTGGCCAAAGTCAAGAGGGATTTTCCTTCTCAAGCTTTTCTCTATGCATGAGGCATCCACTTGAAATCAAAAGCTCTTTTAATCTCTGTGCATTATTTGACAGTCCATTTGGAAATAGTTGTGTTTTTACTAATTCTCCGTCAGTCTTTGAAACACCCCAGTTTAAACGAAGCCTTGTGCCACTGTGGAATATGAGCCGTTTCATCAGCAGGCTCCATCACAACAAACTTAATGTGAAGAGACCAGTCATTGCTTGAGGTCAAATTAGGAACTAACGAAGAATTTATTGCAGTTGTCTTTCCTTCCTGGAGTGTTCCCTCTCTTGCTCCAGATTTCTAACATTTATGAATAGACCGTAGGGTTGTGTTGAATTCAGAGGAAATGGAGCATCTAGCAGCATGGGTTCCCTGAGCAGGGCAGCCTGATAGTTTTCGCACTCATAATTATGAGTGTTTTGGTGTGGCTCTGCTCTCTGACAGCTGCGTTCAACTTTGCCTTCACACAAATTATTATGAGATCAACACATTGTCAGTTCCACTACGTTCACCAAACTTTCCACCTAACGGAATTCTCTTATATAGCGTTAGCTGTGGGTCTGCTGCGAAGATTCAGAGCGTTGATTCCGAAATCTTCATCATATTTCCACACAGGGCCAGGTGGAAATTCCTGTCTACCTCCAATTCTGTTTTCTTATATACTTTTTGCATCTTGTGTGGGGTTCTCCTTTAAACCTGCTGTTTATGTTTTGATAATTTATAATTATTATAATTATTATGATACATTTATAATTTGATACATACATTAGGGCCCAAAATCTGAGACCACTAGTGAAAATGCTTATATGTATTTTGTGTTTATCTACTTCTTGCAAATAAATGTTTATATTTATATATATATAATATAATGTAATGTAATATTTTTAGTAAAATAATTTGAGTGAAAAGTTTACATTTTAAAATTTAAAATTTAAAATTTGTACTTTTGACAGCATGTAGTTGAGTTAGTCTGGACTCCACAAGACTCTGCAAAACCCGATTATCCATATTTTAATGGTTTTACAATAAATCAGATTTTTGTACAGTTAACGTTTGTATGGTCAAAACTCCCTGATGCTGAACTTCATAATTTCTCTACCTTCTCGCTGTTGACCTTCTAACTCCTCATCCCTGCTGAAACTAGTTTCTTTCTATCTTTACCTCCTCTTTGTCTCTTCCTCTCCCTCATGTTCTCTTTCTCCTCTTCTCTAATCTCTCTCCCATTCTCCCATCTCTGCTCAGAAATTGTGTGTGCATGATTTATCTGTGATTTCTCTCTCTCTCTCTCTCTCTCTCTCTCTCTCTCTCTCTCTCTCTCTCTCTCTCTCTCTCTCTCTCTCTCTCTCTCTCTCTCTCTCTCCCTCCAACAGGTAGGGCTACTGCTGGAATATATTTTAATTACAGATTAAGTCAGAAGTAATTAACCTTTTATATCAGAAGGGACAGCTCAATACTATCCTCTTTTCTATACAACAATAGATCCGTACACACACTGAAGACTACAGATACAGTTCAGACACAACCTGCAAGGCTGTTTTGCTTTCTTTGGACATTTATCTCAAGTCTGGCAATTGTTTTGCCTCATTCAGTTTCTGCAGCTCCCTGGAACAAAATCCTTTCCCTGTGAACTTTACTTTTTTCAAGGACAGAGAGTCTAAGATAGGGACAATTTTGATTTTACTGAGAAAAAAAAAGATAGATCTATAAACGAATAAATTCATAGAATAATGAATAAGTAAGAGATCTTATGTATTAGTTATTTTCAGCATTGGCATTTATTTAAACATACAGAAGTTTTGGGCCACATTTGCTTGCAGTATTTTGTGTTTTTAAAGAAAGATAAAATGATCTATATAAGTGCTATTCTGGCTATTATGGCAAAAAATAAAAAGGCTCCTGCTGTATTTAGAGGATTAACTATGACTATAAGTGATGAATCTGTATGGTTTCAACACAGTGGGAATGTAGCTCATACCCTGCAGATGCTTTTTATTGAGTTGGAAAGTGAAGGCTTTTGGAACCGTCTGGCCAGTGTGCTTCTGTAGCAACTCAGTACAATGACAATAACAACTAGCCCCTCACTGAGTGACAGTGCATGTGCTCTTGTTAAGCACCGATTGTGAAGTGTATGTTTTTTTATGGTGACTGAGGCCCATCCATAGATGCACTGGAGTCCAAAGGCTTGTTAAAAAAGATGGACACACAGAGGAGAGGGATGCAGGAAAGATGATGACCATGTGTCTGTGTATATATATGTGTGTGACACAGATGGATTGACTTCTCTGGGATTACAGTGTGGCTGTGGGTGCATAGAGGTGGTAATTGCATTTTAATTACAGTGTTGATGGTTTTTTGCTATGCCAGATGGAAGCTTCTTTACAGATACACTCAAAATAAATCAGCCCTGTGCTGCAGCCCTCCCCTTTCACCTAACAGTATTCTCTCTCTCTCATTCACTCTCCCTCTTATTTCTTTTACACTCATCCTGAGTCTTTTTATACCTCTTTCTCTGATAAACAGTACAGTATTTGTTATGTCAGTTTATATTCGTTTTCACTCTCCCTTTCTCACTCTCAAGCCACCAGTGATTTCTTTGCCACCAGCATGTTTAAAAAAACATCTCTCTCAAACTTTTATTTTATTTCAGTGTTAATGATAAGCCCCAAAGACAACAAGTATTAATGCATTAAGAAATATATATGAGACTGTGCGTACATTCATTCACAGATAAAGAACACAGCGATGGAAAAGGCGCTCATATTTTGAATTGCATTCACCCCCTGGATATATTTCAAGGTGCTTTACTTTTTTTTTTTTTAGCTGTCAGTGATTCCTGGAAACGTCATAAACACAATTAACAAATTGTGCTTGTACGACCATTAACCATTTTTTCAGTTTAACAGAATTACAAGTCCTACATTGGAATTTGTTTCTCTATGATGTTTTCATCTTAAAGCACTGAAGGACAAAATTAATAATTTTAGAGCAGTAGTTCAAAAAAATATGAAAATTCTCTCATTTACTCGCCCTCTTGACATTCCAAGACCCGTGTGAATTACATTTTTCAGTGAAACAAAAGGTTTTAAATAATTAATATGTATTTTCCATAATTAGACCATAGGCTGTCAAGCTCAAAAAATGACGAAAAAATATAAAAAGTAAAATAACTAATTTTAAGTGATTATTCACTGAAAATCTTCCCCTTCTCAATAGCTCTCAAAACTCTTTCACACTTACACATACTCATTCTTACTGATTCATGATTGGTTATGAGACACACAAAAACCAATGCCATTAGTGTCTTTGTCACATAAATTTTGAGATAAGTCAAGTTCGAATGAATTTTCACCTATTATTATATTTGTAATTGAAAATGTTCTTTACAAAAAAGTTGTTTCAGGCCCTCAGCCTTTCTATGGAAGGAGGAAGCGGGGACTGGGAGAACACGCCAATGAATTTTAATTGTAGCACTTTTAAGTGTAGCTCAACATAAACATAACTGTGCTTTTCAGCACAACAACTGAAAAACATTCCACATACAACAGCCTTCCTTTTCAGCAGACACCTCGACACACACACACACACACAAGCTGCTCTGTGCATCTCTCTCTCTCCCATCTGCCGCTGTTTCCTCTCCTTAGGTACTCCTGCTGCTCCTCACTGGAATGCGAGACCAGTGTGGCGAACAGGTGGAACTCATTCACCATTTATCTCCCCAGCCTTGCTCTACCCAGATGCCGCCTGGCCATGCCCTGCTCATCACAAAAGTGCTTGGCTTTTCGCCCCAGCTCATTTGCTTCAGATTATTCAGGCTCAGCACGAATGACCATCATTTTCAGATCCCCAGAACTGGACTGGGGATTCATCTTTGTGTTTTTGAGCCATTCCAGACATTAATTGTATAAGATACATGATCTATTTGATTTTACGATTAGCAGGATGCTACAACCAACGGACAGTATGTCACTGGTTGTCTAGATATGGGGTTTGCTATTTACTTTTGGCTAAAAACCTCTAATTGGCCACATTGTAGCAGGGCACTTCCACATCATTCTTCTGTGGTATGCAGAATTCTTGATCTGTTACACTGGTGTGCCTTTAATATGTTCTTCTGATCTTTGTATTAGGGCTGGGCGATAAAACGGTATTGGTATTTATCAACGGTACACCTTTATCAATTACGATATGAAAAATGTTCAATATAACGCTCGATAGTTTCATTTAAATGCATTCAAACGTATATAGACATGATGTTTGGTTGCATGAACAACCCTCAAGCATGCACCGTCCCTGGATCATAAACAGCCTATCATATGGCTTGATAAAGGAGTGTTCTACGAGTGAAAAGCAAACAGCTAATAACAAGTTGCGTTGCTGTGGGGTTTGGTTGCGCCATCGCCATGTGACATCAGAACGCACGAACACGTGCAAAAATGACTGCCGTGCCTGTTGGCGATGAGGAGATTAGGAATTAAAAAAATAGGACATGTCAGCTCAACAGTGTGGCAGTTTTTTGGTTTCTTTATGTCTGACCAACATCAGAACACTGTTGTGTAAGCTAACATCAGAACACCGTTGTGTGTAAGCTTTGAAATAAAAAAAAAAAAAAAGTTCCCGGCCAAGTACGGAAACACAAGGAATGAATTATTTCAACACTTTAACCGCTTCCACGCCAATAAGGCCAAATAACACATACTAAACATTTGTCCACAAGCCTTTTGATAACTGGATCTTATAGCCTAGATTTTTTGCCTCAAAATGATGTGAAAACCATCCTGATCACTCATTCATACAAAACAATATAGTAATTTAACTTTTGTAAGACACTTTTAGTGTTAGAAAGGTCATATGCGAGGAGGCGTGAATGATCATGAATATTGATTGAAATTGACACCTAAGACAGAAGACCCCTCCCCTGGGCCTATCAATGAGGAATGTGACAGAGAGAGAATTAATGTGAGGAGACTTAATGATCAAAATCAAGTTTTAAGTTAAAAGAAGTAATCAGACTATACATTTTCTTTACATAAAGACTTTACTTAATTTTAGACCTACACTACCGTTTCAAAGAAGTCTCTTCTGCTCACCAAGACTGCATTTATTTGATCCAAAATATAGTAAAAACAGTGATATTGTGAACTATTTTTACAATTTAAAAGAACAGTTTTCAATTTGATTATATTGTAAAATGCAATTTGTGATCAAAGCTGAATTTTCAGCATCATTACTGCAGTCTTCAGTGTCACATGATCCTTCAGAAATCATTATAATATGCTGTTTTTCTAATATGGGCATATTTAAAGTGCATTTTACTCATTTACACCTGAACCCATATTTGCTAGCACAAGCTTTGTTGATGATAACAACATAAACACTTGATGAAATATAATCTAAACATTCATATTATTTTTATATCATATTTCATATCATATTTATATCATACAACATACAATTTAAATACCTGCTTTAGCCAAAACAGCATTTAAATGTAACTAAAACTTGCTTATTGGGACATATTTCAAATTTCAATACTCTGAATCCTGGCTGGCAAGTCTGGAAACAGTCCCACTAGTAAAATATGTACATGTTTAAATAAAATAGCCACAACTAATTAAAACTAAATGACTTACTCATCCGAAATTGTATCCTTGGCTGGATCAAGTCTCTCTTCAAAATACAAACATTCATCGGAGTCCTGCTGTTCTTCTGAGGAAAATCGTAACTCTTCGTCACTATCCAGGAGTTTTCTCACTTGTGTATCGCGCTGTCTTTCAAACGACAATAATTATCGATACTGAATGATATGAAACATTATACCGTGATACATTTTTTAGCTGTATCGCCCTAGCCCTACTTTGTATTTCCTTTTGAAGTGAAGTCTTATTGTTCACACAGTGATGCAGGGTTTGATTTCCTTCCATTTCCTTATTAATAATTTAACCAAAACTGCTCACTGGTTCATCCCAACAGTTAGATTTGGTTTTGTACCCTTCTCCTAATTTATGTGTTGATATTTCTAAACTTCTGTTGAAATCCTAATGTGACAGGGCAGAGGGTGGGGCCGGGTTGTGATGCTACACACCCGGCCCCTAATCAGGCTAATCAAGCCTCCGAGAAGGATAAGGGCGTGCAGAGAGAGAGAGAGAGAGAGAGAGATTTATGGCCAGATGTCCGACACCTTTGTGTGTTTGTCTTTTTGTTAAGTTCATAATTAAAATATTATTTATATTCTCCAAAAAAAAAAAAAACACTTAAACGTCTGTTCTCCGATACGCCGTAGCATGGTCCCTGGCCACAACTCCAACCTCCAATGGACGACAGCCATGCCTGTTTTGTCCAAAGTTATTAGAATATTTCACAGGGGACATTAATAAGGTGACTGTGTCCTTGTTAGGAAAATTGTTTTTAATGAAAACTTCTACAACACAGAGACTGAATATTTATGGAAACAGAATGATATCTTAAATATAAAAATAGCATTTCAATGTGCAATTTGTAATTCATTGAATAGAAAAAGTTTAGTTAGAGTTCTTAATACTTCCACAAGAAAATGGATCAGGCAGATCCATAAATTTGCCCATAAAAGTTGTCTTGCAGCATTTTTGTTTTGGAAGGCAGTGACGCAATGTTTTAGCAAGCTATTGTTCCATTGCCTCCTTTATGCTTTGTAAGTATCTGTCTACATTGCATTTGTCTCTGAAAGATCCCCATTGATGCGAAAATTTCATTAAAGTATGTCTGAAGCTAAACAAGCAATTTCTCAGAGTCCTTGTGTGAGTCTCGATTCAAAGTTAAAAGAGGGGACAGTTGACTTTCTCTGAGAGTTGAGGTGAGATCTCTCCTCCTGCAGTCATGACTTATGACAGGACTGGCCTTAGGGTCCGGGATCCAGACCCGAGCTGAGGATTTCAGGGGCCGGATCACCTGTGGCTAGTCTTTGCTCTTTACTAACTGTCTGGTGGAAATAAGCTGTGTGTGATAAGATGTGTGAAGTTGAGGCTCAGAGCCATAGCTGCAAGGGAAATGTGGCTATGTATCACAGGAAGCAATGGCTGCTGGTGAGCTGATAGTAACTTAATAGCTTTATGATACAGGGAGGGGGAAAATGCTTGCTGTCTTACCTGTTTCAGCCTGTGTGCATACACCATGACACAAACACACACACACACACGCACAGAGGAGGAGGGGTGTTAAGTCTGCATGTTATCTTTGGTGAAGGAAAAGGTCAGTTTAATCTCAACACAGGCTTATCAGAATCTCTTTGCAGTTAACAGAGATTTTTTTATATCAGCTAACTAATTCTCACTTCCCAATTAATATTTCCAAAACACATTCCTACGCGGGTGAAGATATGTGCAGCCGTGTGTGGCAATAGGTTTCCTAAGCTTAATGGCATTTGCGTGCAGGTCATTTTAATAAAGTCATCAATTACAACAGAGTTTTTCTCTAGCCGCGAGCCACAGCAGTGCATGGCTGTATTTTCAAGAACATTATAGTTGCCATGCTTTTTCCCAGCTGAAAAAGGCAGTGGGGTAATTTGCTGAGAAATTACCTGTATTACCTTGTAATATAAGCTGGTCTGTGCAATTTTAAAACATGATGGCACAATGCACTCAAGCCTCATGATTGTGTGGCATAAGCTTGCTGGCATATAGAATTGTTTTCCTTTTTTAGTCACTCCACATTTGTCACAATGGCAGCACACAGCACTGAAAGCATGTTTCATAGAGAATGTCCATAAGCCTCTGCAGGCCTCAGTCTATCCCAAATTATCTCATTTCTAAACTCTCAGCTGCTTAGTTATTTAAGCATAAAATGAAAGTTCCCCAAAAATGAAAATTCTATTATCATTTACTCACATACGTTTTGTTCAAAACACTTGTTTTTTCCTTCTTCCATTGGACACAAAAGGAGATGTTAGGCAGAATGTTGGTCTCAGTCTCCATTTAGTCACCATTCACTTTAATTGCATGATTGTTTTTTCTGCACACTACCAAAGTGAATGGTGACTGAGGCCAGGGCTGCGGATAAGGGGGGACAACTTTTGTCCTGGGCCCTGGCTTGAGGAGGGGGCCTGGCCAGACTGGAGGGAGGGGGCCCACAGAAAGTCTGTTCCATATTGTAGAGCATATCTAAACGTGTTTAGTGGGAGATGCGGATCTAAACAAGGATACAGCATGTAACGGCAAAAGTGAAAGCTCCCAGGGCAGCATACGTTGATGGAAGAACTGCCCCCCCACCACCTCCCCCAATACGTTTTGTACCAGCCCATGAATTTCTAACTGTAGCCTTTCTGCCTAACATCTCCTTTTATATTCCATGGAAGAAATAAAGTAGTACAGATTTTCAACAACATGAGGGTGAGTAAATGATGACAGAATGTTCATTTTTGGGTGAACTATCACTTAAATCCCATATGTAAACTGACATGTTGTGTTTTCTTAAGCCATCTTTACACTGCAAAGGTGGCACAGTAGCTGCATCTGAAGTGGCATTTAGGTGTATTTACTCAGACTGTTTAATGCTTTTCAGAGCAGGCATGAATGCATTTACACAGCAATTTCAACAGCAAATTAATGAAAAATGTACTTATATATGTAAGGGATAATGTACAGTCATCCGTTTGTTATTGCAAAATAAACCCCAACAGGTGTCTTGTATCACCCTGAATGGGGTTTATTTTGTGAAAACAACTGACTGACTGTACATTATCCTACTTATTACAAGGCTACTAAACAAATAAATAAATACATGGACATATAAATTTGATTTGCATTGAAATTATGTAATTTTAGAAGAAACTAGATAGGTACATTTCCTGAAGAAAATGTGAGTGGTGATTGCCGTGGCAAAACTCGTCAAACAGCATGTTGTAACTGGAAAAGAACAAAAATTATGGTCATAAATAAATCAACCCAGAAGTCTGTACGATTTTCTGGTGCAGAAATATGTGATTTGTTACTCGGTTGCTAGGGTAAGCCCGTGTGGTTGCTATGCAGTTACCAAGGTAATACAATACATGGCTCCTTTCCATCCTGAGTGAAATAAGTCAACCCGGAAGTCTGTAGTGTGTTCTGGTGCAGAGATATGTGATATGTTGCTCGGTTGCTAGGGTAACTCCATCTGGTTGCTAGGCAGTTACCATAGTGATACTAATCAAGTCTCCTGGCCATCCTGATTAAAATAAATCAACCCGGAAGTCTCTATGTTTTTGTGATGCAGAGATATGTGATTTTTTACTCGGTTGCTAGGGTAACCCCATCTGGTTGCTAGGCAGTTACCATATTGATACTAATGAAGTGTCCTTGCCATCCTGGTTGAAATAAATCAACCCAGAAGTCTGTACTGTTTTCTGGTGCCGAGATATGTGATTTGTTTCTCGGTTGCTAGGGTAACCCCATCTGGTTGCTAGGCAGTTACCATAGTGATAGTAATCAAGTGTCCTTGCGATGCTGAGTGAAATAAATCAACCCGAAGTCTGTACTCTTTTCTGGTGCCGAGATATGTGATTTGTTTCTCGGTTGCTAGGGTAACCCCATCTGGCTGCTAGGCAGTTACCATAGTGATAGTAATCAAGTGTCCTTGCGATCCTGAGTGAAATAAATCAACCCGAAGTCAGTACTATTTTGTGGTGCAGAGATATGTGATTTGTTACTCGGTTGCTAGGGTAACCCCATCTGGTTGCTAGGCAGTTACCATAGTGATAGTAATCAAGTGTCCTTGCGATGCTGAGTGAAATAAATCAACCCGAAGTCTGTACTCTTTTCTGGTGCCGAGATATGTGAATTGTTTCTTGGTTGCTAGGGTAACCCCATCTGGTTGCTAGGCAGTTACCATAGTGATAGTAATCAAGTGTCCTTGCCATCCTGATTGAAATAAATCAACCCGAAGTCTGTACTCTTTTCTGGTGCCGAGATATGTGATTTGTTTCTCGGTTGCTAGGGTAACCCCATCTGGTTGCTAGGCAGTTAACATAGTGATAGTAATCAAGTGTCCTTGCCATCCTGATTGAAATAAATCAACCCGAAGTCTGTACTGTTTTCTGGTGCCGAGATATGTGATTTGTTTCTCGGTTGCTAGGGTAACCCCATCTGGTTGCTAGGCAGTTACCATAGTGATAGTAATCAAGTGTCCTTGCCATCCTGATTGAAATAAATCAACCCGAAGTGTGTACTCTTTTCTGGTGCCGAGATATGTGATTTGTTTCTCGGTTGCTAGGGTAACCCCATCTGGTTGCTAGGCAGTTAACATAGTGATACTTATCAAGTCTCCTTGCCATCCTGATTGAAATAAGTCAACCCGAAGTCTCTATGTTTTTGTGATGCAGAGATATGTGATTTGTTACTCGGTTGCTAGGGTAAGCCCATCTGGTTGCTAGGCAGATACCATAGTGATACTAATCAAGTGTCCTTGCCATCCTGATTGAAATAAGTCAACCCGAAGTCTCTACGCTTTTCTGATGCAGAGATATGTGATTTGTTACTCGGTTGCTAGGGTAAGCTCATCTGGTTGCTAGGCAGTTACCATAGTGATACTAATGAAGTGTCCTTGCCATCCTGATTGAAATAAGTCAACCCGAAGTCTCTATGTTTTTGTGATGCAGAGATATGTGATTTGTTACTCGGTTGCTAGGGTAAGCCCATCTGGTTGCTAGGCAGTTACCATAGTGATACTAATGAAGTGTCCTTTCCATCCTGATTGAAATAAGTCAACCCGAAGTCTCTACGCTTTTCTGATGCAGAGATATGTGATTTGTTACTCGGTTGCTAGGGTAACCCCATCTGGTTGCTAGGCAGTTACCATAGTGATACTAATCAAGTCTCCTTGCCATCCTGATTGAAATAAATCAACCCAGAAGTCTCTCTGATTTTGTGGTGCAGAGATATAGTTACTGCTAAACGGTTGCTAGGGTACTCTGTTTAGTTGCTAGGGAGTGGCTTGGCAGGTGCCAATCATGAATCTCCAAAGGCTGCTTGTCAGTATGAATGATATAAACCAACTCCCATGCCTCTGTGACATTCATAATGGAAGATATCCCTCTATGGATTTTGGTTGTTAAGGTGCTCGACAATGGTTGCTAGGGAGGGGCTAGGAAGTGTTGATTTGATGCATGATTGGCTGTTTGCTGTCCCGAAGTCAAACGAGACCACCCTTGTGTTTCTATGACACTTCTATCCGAGATATCCCTTTGATCTGTTTCAATAGAAGTCTATGGGACTTGTTGCTAAGGTGCTCTTAATGGTTGCTAGGGCGTGGCTTGATAGCTTCACAATGATCCTGAGAGACTGATTGGTCGTCTGAGTAAAATGAGCCCACCCCTGGTCTCTATGACACTGTGATCCAGAGCTATGTTCAATACAAATCCCTATGCCTTTTCATTTCATGGGCCGCCCTACACCATTATAAGTCAATTGGGGCATTTTTGGGCAGCTCCTGCCCCCAGGGGTGCAACTTTTACCCCATATTGAGGTATGCTCTTACAGAGCCTGCCAGCCTCTTCAAATGTGGCAAATCACACGCTTCTGTGAAATCCTCGCCGGAGCTGTGACGCTCAAAGTTTGTCACAATGTTAAGTCTATGGGATTTTTCGCCGCTTTTTTGCCCCTGGGGCAAATACCGCACTCCGATCGCTTATAAAAGTCATAGCACACGTGTCCTCAATAGGTCGCTCGATTTGACACCTCATTTGTGGGTCTACGCCAAACGGTGCGGACGAGTTAGGTGCCAAGTTTTGTACGGAGATAGAATAATAATAAAAGAAGAAAAATAAAAATAAGTATGTGAGATTACAATAGTGATGCTTTGCAAGCACCACTAATAAGTATGTGAGATTACAATAGTGATGCTTTGCAAGCACCACTAACTAGATAGGTACATTTCCTGAAGAAAATGTGAGTGGTGCTTGCCGTGGCAAAACTCGTCAAATAGCCTGCTTGAAAAGAACAGAAATTGTGGTCATAAATAAATCAACCCAGAAGTCTGTATAATTTTCTGGTGCAGAAATATGTGATTTGTTACTAGGTTGCTAGGGTAAGCCCATGTGGTTGCTATGCAGTTAGCAAGGTAATACAATACATGGCTCCTTTCCATCCTGAGTGAAATAATTCAACCCAAAAATCTGTACTGTTTTCTGGTGCAGAGATATGTGATTTGTTACTCGGTTGCTAGGGTAACCCCATGTGGTTGCTAGGCAGTTACCATAGTGATACTTATCAAGTCTCCTTGCTATCCAGAGTAAAATCAGTCAACCAGGAAGTCTCTACGATGTTGTGATCCAGAGATATGTGATTTGTTATTTGGTTGCTAGGGTAACCCCTCCTTGTTGCTAGGCAGTTACCATAGTGATACTTATCAAGTCTCCTTGCCATCCTGAGTGAAATAAACCAACCCAGAAGTCTCTACGCTTTTCTGATGCAGAGATATGTGATTTGTTACTCGGTTGCTAGGGTAAGCCCATCTGGTTGCTAGGCAGTTACCATAGTGATACTAATCAAGTGTCCTTGCCATCCTGATTGAAATAAGTCAACCCGAAGTCTCTACGCTTTTCTGATGCAGAGATATGTGATTTGTTACTCGGTTGCTAGGGTAACCCCATCTGGTTGCTAGGCAGTTACCACAGTGATACTAATCAAGTGTCCTTGCCATCCTGATTGAAATAAGTCAACCCGAAGTCTCTATGTTTTTCTGATGCAGAGATATGTGATTTGTTACTCGGTTGCTAGGGTAACCCCATCTGGTTGCTAGGCAGTTACCATAGTGATACTAATCAAGTCTCCTTGCCATCCTGATTGAAATAAGTCAACCCGAAGTCTCTACGCTTTTCTGATGCAGAGATATGTGATTTGTTACTCGGTTGCTAGGGTAACCCCATCTGGTTGCTAGGCAGTTACCATAGTGATACTAATCAAGTCTCCTTGCCATCCTGATTGAAATAAGTCAACCCGAAGTCTCTACGCTTTTCTGATGCAGAGATATGTGATTTGTTACTCGGTTGCTAGGGTAACCCCATCTGGTTGCTAGGCAGTTACCATAGTGATACTAATCAAGTCTCCTTGCCATCCTGATTGAAATAAATCAACCCGAAGTCTGTACTCTTTTCTGGTGCCGAGATATGTGATTTGTTTCTCGGTTGCTAGGGTAACCCCATCTGGTTGCTAGGCAGTTACCATAGTGATAGTAATCAAGTGTCCTTGCCATCCTGATTGAAATAAATCAACCCGAAGTCTGTACTCTTTTCTGGTGCCGAGATATGTGATTTGTTTCTCGGTTGCTAGGGTAACCCCATCTGGTTGCTAGGCAGTTAACATAGTGATACTTATCAAGTCTCCTTGCCATCCTGATTGAAATAAGTCAACCCGAAGTCTCTATGTTTTTGTGATGCAGAGATATGTGATTTGTTACTCGGTTGCTAGGGTAAGCCCATCTGGTTGCTAGGCAGATACCATAGTGATACTAATCAAGTGTCCTTGCCATCCTGATTGAAATAAGTCAACCCGAAGTCTCTACGCTTTTCTGATGCAGAGATATGTGATTTGTTACTGGGTTGCTAGGGTAAGCTCATCTGGTTGCTAGGCAGTTACCATAGTGATACTAATGAAGTGTCCTTGCCATCCTGATTGAAATAAGTCAACCCGAAGTCTCTATGTTTTTGTGATGCAGAGATATGTGATTTGTTACTCGGTTGCTAGGGTAAGCCCATCTGGTTGCTAGGCAGTTACCATAGTGATACTAATGAAGTGTCCTTTCCATCCTGATTGAAATAAGTCAACCCGAAGTCTCTACGCTTTTCTGATGCAGAGATATGTGATTTGTTACTCGGTTGCTAGGGTAACCCCATCTGGTTGCTAGGCAGTTACCATAGTGATACTAATCAAGTCTCCTTGCCATCCTGATTGAAATAAATCAACCCAGAAGTCTCTCTGATTTTGTGGTGCAGAGATATAGTTACTGCTAAACGGTTGCTAGGGTACTCTGTTTAGTTGCTAGGAGTGGCTTGGCAGCTGCCAATCATGAATCTCCAAAGGCTGCTTGTCAGTATGAATGATATAAACCAACTCCCATGCCTCTGTGACATTCAGAATGGAAGATATGCCTCTATGGATTTTGGTTGTTAAGGTGCTCGACAATGGTTGCTAGGGAGGGGCTAGGAAGTGTTGATTTGATGCATGATTGGCTGTTTGCTGTCCCGAGTCAAACGAGACCACCCTTGTGTTTCTATGACACTTGTATCCGGAGATATCCCTTTGATCTGTTTCAATAGAAGTCTATGGGACTTGTTGCTAAGGTGCTCTTAATGGTTGCTAGGGCGTGGCTTGATAGCTTCACAATGATCCTGAGAGACTGATTGGTCGTCTGAGTAAAATGAGCCCACCCCTGGTCTCTATGACACTGTGATCCAGAGCTATGTTCAATACAAATCCCTATGCCTTTTCATTTCATGGGCCGCCCTACACCATTATAAGTCAATTGGGGCATTTTTGGGCAGCTCCTGCCCCCAGGGGTGCAACTTTTACCCCATATTGAGGTATGCTCTTACAGAGCCTGCCAGCCTCTTCAAATGTGGCAAATCACACGCTTCTGTGAAATCCTCGCCGGAGCTGTGACGCTCAAAGTTTGTCACAATGTTAAGTCTATGGGATTTTTCGCCGCTTTTTGCCCCTGGGGCAAATACCGCACTCGATCGCTTATAAAAGTCATAGCACACGTGTCCTCAATAGGTCGCTCGATTTGACACCTCATTTGTGGGTCTACGCCAAACGGTAGCGGACGAGTTAGGTGCCAAGTTTTGTAATGGAGATAGAATAATAATAAAAGAAGAAAAATAAAAATAAAAATAAGTATGTGAGATTACAATAGTGATGCTTTGCAAGCACCACTAATAAAAAGAAGAAAAATAAAAATAAAAATAAGTATGTGAGATTACAATAGTGATGCTTTGCAAGCACCACTAAAAATAAAAAGTATAATAAGTATGTGAGATTACAATAGTGATGCTTTGCAAGCACCACTAATAATAAGTATGTGAGATTACAATAGTGATGCTTTGCAAGCACCACTAATAAGTATGTGAGATTACAATAGTGATGCTTTGCAAGCACCACTAATAAAAATAAAAAGTATAATAAGTATGTGAGATTACAATAGTGATGCTTTGCAAGCACCACTAATAAAAATAAAAAGTATAATAAGTATGTGAGATTACAATAGTGATGCTTTGCAAGCACCACTAATAAATAGCTAAGCAGCTGAAATAAGCCTCCAGTCTGCATCGGAGTTCTGTTGGTATTTACTTTGTAAAAATGACTGTCAGACTTCTTGCCAAATAAAAAAAAAAGAATGCACATGAAACATTGATTTGAGTTGAAATTATTTTATTAGCTTACTTGTAGAGATCGCATAGTGAGCCAATGTCATGGTTTTATGTGTTTTTGTTCATGTCTTTTATTTTGGTAAATAGTTCCATACCATGTTTGTTCCTGTTTCATTGTCATGTGATCTTGTCATGTGTTTCCCATGTTCTTGCATCTTGTCCCCATTGGTTTATTGTTTCATTAGCTTGTTGGCCGTCTCAATATCTTGTTTAGAGTTCTGTGTGTTGTAACCTTGTTTGTAAGTCAAGTCTAGTCAAGTTTTGTCAAGTTATGGAATGTCAAGTCAACTTATGTCAAGTCTAGTTTAGTTCATGTTTACTATTCACGGTTTCTGGATTTCACGTTTATGTAAATAAACAGCACTTGGGATCATCGCACTTCATCATCGTCTCTTCGTTTACCTTTTCTCCAGCCTCGTTACAGAATACTCGACCAACCAAGATGAACCCAGCTGTTCATTTACTTCGTCTACATCCATTGAGGAATATGTTGAGGACTTTTGTGCTCTGGCCAGCAGGGTCTATTTTAATGAGATTGCCCTCGAGGACTGTTTTCACTTTGGGCTGAATGAGACAATCTCCTCCTTAATGCCAGGCAGTCCCACGTCATGGTCCACGAGCCAACGTCCCACATCATGGTCGACGAGTCAGCCCATGTTTGGAAGTCAAGTCTAGTCAAGTCAATTCAAGTCAGGTCAAGATATGTCAAGTTATGTTATGTCAAGTTATGTTATGTCAAGTCTAGTTTAGTTCATGTTTACTGTTTACGGTTTCTGGATTTCATGTTTATGTAATTAAACTGCACTTGGGATCATCGCACTTCCTCATCGTCTCTTCGTTTACCTTGTTGCCAGCCTCTTTATAGCCTAGAAGCAGGAGAGACGGCTAGTAGAACCCGTATGAGTGGTCTGATACGTCTTAATCCCCAGATGTGCGGTTGTTACAGAGGAATGTCTGATGGCACCATTGACCAATCAGTATCGAATATTCCAGAGAGCCGTGTAATAAACAACAATATAATTAAATAAATGCTCTATCCGGACAAGATGCTCTGATGCTGCATTTCAGTTACACAGAATCAAAACTGTATAAGAACTGCCTTTGATACAGTGGCTGAGATGTTTCAGAGCAGGTATCATTTTATCTGACATTTATACTACAGTACATCTTTACACAGAATTTCAAGAAGGCATAGAGCAGGCTTAACTTGACTGTCTAAAGATGCCTTTGAGAACAAAGTAGTCTTGTTAATATTTGGACTGATTTTTCATGGAATTTTTGATAATTTAGATTTATTTATTAGATTATTATTTGAATTTACTTGAAACCGACACTACCTCTCTAGTATGTCAGAGTAATTGATTTAACTGATTTTGATTGTATGAGGTCCCATGACTAAACAGGCCATTTAGTGTTTGGGAATGAAATAAGTTGGTTAATAGTATCGTTACAGTTTTGTTTTATTCTCGGGCATGTTGTCTGTTTGAATGGTCATGAGGTCTACGTGTAAAACAGGTAATTGTTTGTGCAGTAGGTTGCCAAATTAGGTGTGTGTTCAGCAGGATTATGGGTGATTTCTCTGGCAACACAAAGCTCGGTATAATCTCCTTATCATCAGATGAATTCCCAATGATCCTGTTATGAAAGTTAACACTCTGTTGATGACAGAGCCACCTCACTGGCTAAGAAAGCATTTGATTATTGTCTCTGACTCTGTTAAAGATGAGGCATTGGATGCTAACTAATGCCAATTGGATTTTTACATTTTCCATAGAAAACATTTTTGCTTGACTGTGCAAAAGTTGTTGTAATGGTGCTGGGGTGCTATTGGTAATTGCCAGGACATTGCTATGTGGTTGTTAGGTTGTTCTGAGTTGCTGCTAGGTGATTACTTACTGGCCTAAGTCAAATGAGCCCACCCCTGAGTCTCTATATTACTCTGGTCCCTAGATATGGCTCAGGCCCCGTCTTCAGGATAAATCTATTGGATTTTTTTGGCCATTTTATCTTTTGCCAATTTATTATGACCTTTGTATGTGCTTAATCTTGCTATATTTTGATTGAGTTTGCACCTCTCATTCACACTGGACCAGCATTTTCTCCACTGAAATTGAGAATGTAATGGCCAATAAAGATGTATAGACACACAGTGTCACTCACATAAACACTAAACACCATCAGGGTAAAATATGTGACACTAAAATGATGCTTAAAATATGAACAAAACAACATAAAATGTGACATAAAACACATCAATGTACATAACTGATTTAAAAAATAGGAAGAAACAAATATTTCAATAAAATAAAATAAAATGTGGCGGGTCAAGCAAGGACTTCTGGGAATGCGCAATGATTGTTTTTCACCATAATTTTTTTTTTTTAAGAAAAAGAGGGACAAGTCGAAATAATTTTTTATGGTAATCAACATTATGCCACATGTTCTGATGAACCTGGAATTTCACATTTTTTACAGTGAATTTCTTTTACTCATATCCATAGCAGCAATGCTGCAGAACAAGCTGTGCACTGAAGTTTAATACTTTGTGATAAGAGTTTAAGTACTTAACTATGAGCAATTGTAATAGTGATGATTGCCTTTGACCATATAATTTATTATTGTACTATGACAATTCAGACATTCAAACAAAGTGTTTAAAGCTAACATATCTTGTAACCTGGAGTTCAAAGATGTACACAATCCAGTGGGCCTCATTAGCAAACTGTTTGTATTAAATTGGTATGCACATTTTTTACATCTGTGCTTCCCAGTAGCTATAGAGCTCTCAAAATTACTGCAGAGTTTTGCCATGAACGTGCACTCTGGAAACCAGCACCCCCACCTTCTACCCTCCGCACCACCTCTGGCTCTCGTTTTGCTCCACAGGTTTTCTCTGTGTTTGAAGGTTCAACTCTTTGCCCTCCTCAGAGCAGAGCTTGGTTAGTGTAAAAGCATCTCACAGAAAGAGTAATGCTGACACGTCCCTGAAGGAATTGTGGGTTGTTCTGTAAATGTTCATTTAGTACTGAAATGGCTCAAGCTTACATGTTCCTACATACCGGATTGTGCAGCGAAAGATTGTTAAGGCTGAGCTCTATCTGTCTCACGTTCTGTCTCTCTCTGTCTCTGATCTGCCAACATTTGTTCATAATGAGATTCCTACAGGATGGGAATTCCAGGGAGAGACAGGCATCTGACTGTACATGCTGCTGGCTTTCACTGCAGCTCACATCCATGGAGATGTAAAAATGAAGAAGAAAGAGAGGACAAAAAAAGGAAACACACATACATAGACATAAAGCATTGCAAAAGCATCGACTCTCTCCTATTGCTTCTCTCAGCTATCGTACTTAAATGTACCTCTCTTTACTCTTGAAATATGCTCTTTATAATGAGTTTTTGACCAGAAAGTGACCTCAACACTTTATACAGTGGCCCCAAAGTAAGATACTTAAGACACACTTAAAAAGTATTAATGTCATTGTATTGGACAACAAAAATATAATTTATTTAAAGTCAGCATTTTTCAAGCAAATGTTTTTTTCCCCCCAAAATAAGGCTCACTTATAAATAGTAACTTTGTTCATCAGAAGCTAACGCTATGGGAGCACCCTTCAGGGGGCATGACTTTGAATGCCTATACCATCATGCCATTTGATTGGTTGGTGAAGCTTGGCGCTTCGCCTATGTTAATGTCATTGTGAGCTTATAGCTCGGAGCCCAGCATAACATCATCTGAATTTTCCTTTTTCAGTGCAGCGTAGACATCTCTCATGCTTTGGAACCCTAAACCGAAGCTTTGAACGTGAGAAGCGAGAACAAGTTCTAGTCTACTCCATGCTTTGTTCCAGCAAAGAAATTCCCTCTGGGATGTGAATGTTACTGCGCTCACTTGCGATTCACGAGGCATACAATGTGCATGAAAGCTTGTTCTATCAGCAATATGGCCTCCTCCTTGGCATGGGCAAAAGTGAGTGTCTAGAAGGCATACAGTGTATGTCTAGATGCAGGTTTGGCTTTCCCTTACACATTTACCTGGTTTTAGAACCTGAATGTATCTTCCATCTCCTCCCACGTATTCACAGAGGGTGAGGACTGATCAAGATGGTTCAAATAGATGTTATATTAAAAAAATTGGTCTCTGTATTTCCACTCATGTAAATGAGAGTATTTGTGCAATTTTTTTGTAGCTTTTTTCTGCCAAAGCTCAATGCTTCACTACCCTGCTAGTGTTATTGTGCCAAACCCTTGGCCAGGCGATTACTCTGCTCTTTCTCGTTAACTGGAAAAATGTGTTGAGACACTGCTCTGTCTCTCTCTTGGCATCGAGCCATTTGTTTATTGTTCCTACTTTCCTTCCTCTTTCTCAATACTAAAGGCAATACTACAGCAATGCTTTTGACTACCGTGAAATGGCTAGTAGGAATTGCACACCAGTGCTGTGACATTATAGTATATGGCACAGTGTCAAAGATACCTTCTTGAACGGGATCATCTTGGTTACTCACTTAACCTTTGTTCCCTGAAAGGAGGGAACGAGATGCTGCGTAGCTGTGCCACAGCTACTGATCTTTCACTGTTATGGGATGAGAGATACACTCTCGTGCTCTTCAGTCAGAAAATCCTGATGGTGTGACGCTGGATCCGGCTCATATGCTCATGATGATGTAAGCATAGGAGGAGCTCCAAGCTTCACCATCCAATCACATTTCCGTGATGGTATTGGGTTGCAAAGTCACACCCCCTGAATGGTGCTCCCATAGTTTAAGCTTCTGATGCAGCGTTTCTTCCCTTCTTTCAGCGAACCAAGGTTACAGAGAACATTTTAAGGCTTTATATTATAAATTAAGATAAAGTGTTTGGCCAATGTCCAAAGTTAAAATGTTGAGCTACACCTGTGGCTACTCCTGTGGTTACTCTGTAAGGACATCTATGCTCCTTAGTTTGAAGTTTTGTTATCTTATACATATTCCTACATTTATAAGTGTGGCTTAGATGTCAAAATACTTTGTCGGGCCAGCAAGATAAAATGATTAATAGCTAAATGATATGTAACCTTAATCTCCATGCATTGTGACTCCAAGATAAATACCCTTGTGAGGAGGTGTTATGGTTAGTAATTCGTGTTTACACTTTCATATTTTAGTCATGTAGGTCATTGTCCCTGCAGTCAAATGAAATCCAAATATATGCATTTGTGTGCATCATTGTGCATGCATGCATTTGTATGAATATGATTTACTTTATGAAATTGTATGGCATAAATGCACAATGTTGTGGGATGCAGAGTGTTGTACATGGGAGCAATAGGGATGATTGAACTGGGTTGTTCTTTTGTGTGTGTGTGTGTGTGTGTGTGTGTGTGTGTGTGTGTGTGTGTGTGTGTGTGTGTGTGTGTGTGTGTGTGTGTGTGTGTGTGAATCGCAGTGTTTCACGTGAAAAATGCTCCCTCCTTCCCTTTCTCTGTCTCTCATTCTCTGACGAGCAGGCGCTTGTCACCCAGAACGAACATGTTTAATTTCCTGTCAGCACAGGGCGTCTTCATTTTTTCTGTTAAATCACAATGCAGACGCAGAACCTTGTCAGCCGTTTTCATCTGCGATTTCCCCAAGGCCTGTTCCTCTTTTCTTTCTCCTCCCTCAATCATACGGATTCATTAGCTCGGGATTTGGAGTTTTAAATGATCCTTCTTTTCCTCTCCTCCTCCTGCCTTGAAAGAGAAACCTCCTGAGTTTGCATCAACTGGCTGAAATATTTAATCCGATAGATAGTTGAATCTTAACCATTCATTTGCTTTAATTACACAACCCTGACTGGAAGATTACGATACCTGCTACACCATGTGTGATTCTACAGAATAACCATTCAGCATTGTAAAGCCTCCATGAGAATATACAGTAGGATGTTACATAAAGCTACTCTTAAATAGTATTAATGTCATTGCATTTGATAACAAACTATAAAAAAAAGCAATATCTGCTAACAAAATCACATTAGTTTCTCTCTATATTAGTGTGTAGTTCTGTCTTGCATTATAAATATGTTTTACTTTATACAGAGGCTTTGAGTGATCAACATATGCTCAAGATGTTCTTTGGAATGGGCCACATTATTTTTGTTTTGCCACATTGTTGTGTTTGTGGGTACAGTATGACTCTTTGCTTATATGTAAGTGTAAGTGAGAGGTTTTTATCTGTAAAAGGGTGTGAAATCTATGTTTGTGTGTGTGTGTGTGTGTGTGTGTGTGTGTGTGTGTGTGTGTGTGTGTGTGTGTGTGTGTGTGTGTGTTTGACTCTTGCCTGAGGAGATGGCAGTGTTTCGTGTTCATATTGAGGTGCACTGCTCCCCTATGATGATTTATTACTTCTTTTAGAGATCCTGTCTGGCATTTAGTGGAGTCATATTGAAACCCACACACCAGCAAAACAAGCTCTGACACTTAAATCTGCTGTGCCACATGCAGAGATTGAGTGTGTGTGCAAGCGAGATTGTTAATTATAGTAGTTCTGGAACTGGTGGACCCCAACTTTACATTACACCAAGTACTGCCCTCTCAGTGGGGTAGAACGAGGCACACCTGATATGTGTTTGGCCTCATCACCGCTGCCAAATAAATGCAGAGTGTGCCTCTCCTTTGGGAGCCGGCTTCTATTCTCCATGTGTGCACACACTGGCATCCTTGCTTGGCTATTAAAACCTTGCCACATAACAAGTTCCTCTCCATTTGTACTAGCGACAAGAATGATACATACGGACATGAATGATACCTGTGTGTCTAATTGTGATGTATACTATTACTTTAAATAATAACATTTACGATTTTTTTAAACGGCCAAAATGTCCCGTAGATGTACATTGAAGGAGGGATCCGAGCCATATCTAGGCACCAGAATATCACAGAGACTTGAAGTGGACTCTTTTGACTTCTAGGCCACATAGTAACCACACACAACACTCCAGCAACCGCATAGCAGTGTGCTAAAAACACTCAGAACATCTTAGCAAGACATTGGCTAACACCCACAGTATAATAGCATCATGGTGGTGACATTTGCATCACTTTTGGGCATGCACCACTCACAATTCTTCAGAAAATTTTAAAATGTTGTTGTGTGTGTTTCTGCATGTGCTTGTATGACCGTTGTGATTTAAAGAAGCTGAGCTCATCTTGCAGGTCTTCAAATGTGATTCCACAGTTAACTTGATCTCTACAGCACAGAGTCTCACTCTTTCATCTCAGACCATTAAGTGTGTGGTTGTGTGCACATCAGTTAGTGTGTGTGCGTGTGTGTGTGTGTGTGTGTGTGTGTGTGTGTGTGTGTGTGTGTGTGTGTGTGTGTGTGTGTGTGTGTGAAGCTTTAACAGGTCTCTGCATTCTTTCTGCCATTCCCTCTCATCATGATTTGCCCTGCGCTCACCTTGTCTTCATGTGCGTTTGGATTTGCAGTGACAGCTGTCTCACCCCCCTGCACACAGACAGACTCCACTGTCTTACTTACCAGTAGCCTTGAGGACCACAAGTACAGCTTTATTCTCTCTCCGTCTAGAGAAAATTATATTACGCTGCATTTACCTGTGCTTTGTACTCTCTGCACACCTTTATTATTCATACAGATGTCGTAAGGTATATACACTTTTTTTGTACCTTGATAACTTTAAAAACATTTCATGGCTACTTTTGCCTTAGCAATTCATACCTAGCTGACCTTTGAAATGTTGGCATGTAACACAGAAGAAATTAGGTGAAGGCTACCATGCTACTACATTTACATTTATGCATTTGGCAGACCAAAGCAAATTACAGTGCACTTATTACAGGGACAATAACCCTGGAGCAACCTGGAGTTAAGTGCCTTGCTCAAGGACACAATGGTGGTGGTTGTGGGGATCGAACCAACAACCTTCTGATTACCGGCTATGTGTTTAGCCCACTACGCCACCACCACTCCATGCCCCACAGATCTGGAACATTCAAACTGAAATTAGACAGGCTCCTTGCATCCACATTTTTAGAATATACAGTGTATGTAAATATGAATATATATAGGGGATTTTCTTTTTTCCTTTGGAGCATTGTCACTTTAATCTTCAATTATAAAAACAAGAGCAGTGTGAAATTCTCCAGAACATCATACTTTGTGTTCCATGGAAGAAAGTCATACAGGTTTGGAACAACATGTGGGTGGGTAAATAATGAAAATAATCTTGGGTAAACTAACCCTTTATATACAGAAAGTATATAAACTTCAAACTTATTTTGAAATTGCAATTTAGAGAGAGAGAGAGAGAGAGAGAGAGACTAAGACAGAGATGTAAATGTCTCTGTGTGTATTTGTTATGTTTATTTGTTAAATAAGGTGAGAGCATGTGTAGAAGAGAGAATTGCTTTTGTTAATTGATGTGAATGAAATTGACACCCTGGTCAACACTCTCCAGTCTTACTCCCGGCTGCCACACACACAAGACAATCAATAGCCATCATTATTTGCCGGCAGCAACCTTGTGTAATTAAACTTCCCGGAGCAGTCTTTATTTTCAGCTCACTGCGACCAGTGCATGTGCAGTCCCATAGCAGGCCTGATCTTAGATCAGCGCCTTCCCATCTCATGAAGTATTCAAGGAAGTGCCTCCTACTGTTAAGAGTGCCACATCTGGGTCAGGTCGGATTTTAAGAACCCTTTCTTAGAGCAGGACTGCAGGCCCATTAAAATCTCATCTCCTCCCTCGGGCTGTCAGGCCAGCTTCTTCCTCCCCCGTCCCCATTGTTTGAGGATACATCCAATCTAATAAAAAATCTGTACTCTACTATAGTATCCTTTCAACCGTTTTGTGTTTAGTATAGATTACGCAAAAAAAAAACATGTAGCATGCAGTACTTAAAGAAATTAGAAGAAAATTGAAGCAAGTAAAGGAAGAAAAGTTGAAGACTGGCACGCTGCCTAGCCTCCCAGCTACTGCTGGAGCCAAGACGGGGAAATGAGCTGTCCATGGTCCTGAAATCATGAAATCACCACCCCCGCCACACAGCAAGATGCTTTCTGCTGGGCTATTTGCAAATTAAGTCAACTGGAGGTCAGTTTACAGAACTGGGACTCTTATTTCAGCAGTGGGGCAATATTGGAACCCAATAAAAATATGAGTGAGAAATATTTGAGTGAGAGAGAATAAGAGAGGCAGGTGAACGATATTTTTTTCCGACCTTTGCGATACAGAAGTACATTAGAACGTTCTAAGCGCTGTAGGTTTGAGTGAAAAGACTTCAAGGGCCCTTTTCAAAGATGCTCCAAGCTCTTTAGCTGTTATTTTTCTCTCCGAGATGTGTGTAGCGTGGGAAAGGAATGTGACACACTGCATGTGAAAGATACTCAGCCACTGCCTCCTCGGCAGACTGCCGCCAGCCACTTTTATATTTATTTTCTCTATGCACACACACTTAGTTTGGCGCTCATCTTTGATATGAGTCCAAGAGTTGTCAATCAACCTTCATGTAATGCTTGGCTGAGATGGAGAGGAGGAGTTGAATGTATAGTCGTGCTCTTCCACTGTACAAATGCACACTCTGAGTGCCAAAACAGATCAGGTAGAAATAACAAACTTTGCTTAGAAACTTAAACTGAGTCTAGTGGAGTGCATCTGTGTAAATGAATCTAGCTAATGTTACAATGGCTAAACAATAAAATTGTACCACCTCAAGAATTAGCATCATGGCTAAGATGAGTTTCTTGAGGTAATGGCTACAATTATTTTATTTATCTATTTTATTTATTATATATGATAATTTATTCATGACAGTTTTGATTAATTATATTTTGCTTATATAGTCTCAGTGATCTTTGAAATATGGTAGTTAATTTGGTTAGTGCAGATTGGTAAACTTGGCAAATTATTATCATTGCTCTTGTTAGAGAGAGGTACAGTAGATGCTACAGTCCTGCCTGTACATCTTTCCATCTTCTCTCTTTTACTCTCTCACCATCAATGTTTTATTTTTATCATAGTCTCAGAGAGCTCTGTCCAAACCTACAAGTGCAATCATAAAGGAAGCAGCTCACAGGTCTGGCACTTCACACAGGACTCATGTACCTTTTGCTTTTCATTCTCCATGTTTCTGTTCTTTCAGATACATAATTAGAAATTTCCACTCCTGAGCTGTCAGTTTCTTGCACCATGTGCTCCCCGCATGCTCTTTTAAAGCCTGCTGAGGGAAATGGAGCTTTGTATTCAGTGTACGAGAAGATTCTGCCTTGTTCTCTATCTAAATTGAAAATCTGCCTTGTTTTATTTTTTTCTCCCATGCCATAGATTGAAAATTGCATGTTGAACATGGTATATTGTGGTTGTGTGTGTGTGTTTGTATCCTCACTCCCATGTCTCCCAGTCACAGTCTTCAAAAAGGTGATAGACAAAACAAAAAGGTATAGTAATCAGTCAAGCACTTGACAATCCTCAACAGGAATATTCCTTTCAATACTGCCTTAATAAAAGAAACAGCATGTGGCAGTGATTAAAGTGGCTGAAATTCCAATCCACCCTCCTTCCTCCCTCACTCTCATAGAGAGAGGGAAGTGACTGTTCAGACACAAAGTGTAATACCCAGGCCTCCGTCAGTGCCGAAGCATACAGGAAGATTCCTTCCTCGATTGTTTTTTCTAATCTTGTCTAAACTTGGAGCGAGTAGTTTATCTGCAGTCACAAATCCATCACTATATAGCTCTATTCAGATTTTTGAAATGAAAAAAGGCACATCTAATCTGAATTTACAGATATTCTGCCAATGGCAGATGTTGAATATTTGGTTATTAGCGGAATTACTTCCAGGCTAAAGAAACACGTTGAAACAAATCTGCCATATATTAAAACGTATGAAAGCAGGATTACCACTTGCTATAATAGATCATAAAAAAACAGCTAACTACAATTCTGTGCATGCGGTAGAAACGAGGCTTAAGAACCATAATTCTGAAATTTGAATAAAAATAAATCTCTTTCAAAAGGGTTCGCTGATGTAGTGTGTCAATTACATTTGTTCAGGATGGAAGATATCAAAGATGGGGTGTGTAGTGAGTTTTGTCTTTCCTTTAACCTTGTCATCTGATAATGGGATATTTAAAAAGGAAATTATAATTGGTAAAAGAACAGTGAGGTTAAAGGAATAATGACACCACCAGACAGTCCAAAGATGCCGTTATTACCTTTTAAATATTATTCCACACGAGCCTCAGACTTCAAATCAGAGCCACCTCTAGTTCTACTGGTTATGTGCATGTCAAGATGTTTCTTGGTACATCAAGATAGCTTCTTGGTAGTAGAGGTCGACCAATATATCGTAATGGGCAATTAATCAGGGCTGATAGTTGCGTTGTTTAACTATTGGCCATCGGGAAAAATCAACTCCGATAGATTCCGATAGTTATTTTTTGTTTAATATCCTTGTGGCCGGCGCTGGAAGGTTCTACAGTCTGAACTCCTTGTTTCTACAGTATAACGGTGCCCTTTAGAGGTTAGATAAAAAACAATCACTGACTCCATGTGGAGTTTGTTTTGCAACGTGACTAGGCTATTTATAGGGGCGGACACTTCAAACGTGGGTTTAAAACATTGACAAAAGCCTTGGCATGTATACAGTACACGTTATTTTTGTCATGGTATGATAAATCAGTCATTCAAGACAACCAAAGGTGGTTTATTAATTAATTTGATTTTATAACTAATCGCTGCACTGGAGAATTGCATTGCAGACAAGGTGGAGAGGATGGGCAAGTGGACAATAGCTGTTCAAATAGTTAGAACAATGATAAGTCAAGAATGGAAACTGCTTATCGTTCCACTTAATACGATTTTTTTGAATGAAAACATCAAATTAATTTGTGCAGATCCGTTGAGCTGTTGTTTTTATTTCCCCCCCGGGGTTTAGGGTGTCTAATTTATTCCAGTCAGATTAAAAATTAAGGACATGGTAAAATATATCAAAGTAATTGTCATGTAATACAATGTGTTCAGGTGAGGGTCACATATGCTATACACAATGCCATTCTAAAATTACGACTTGAGTTTATTTTATTTCTATCCCCTTTTCTTTCTCCCGTTCTTGTACATAATTTATAGATTTAACATGACAATAAAATAGTCCGACAGTCCGAGGGAGTTGTACCGGAACCATCATGTCCTGCCGGAGATAGGAGGCAGGGGCGAGGAGCCTTCCCCCGTGCAGGACAGGGCTCAACTGGTGGTGGTGGGGTGGTGGAGGTTGCCGTGTTAGCACACTGAAACAGCAATGTGATTGTGAGAAGACTTATAAAGCAATGGCTTACATGTGATTGGCTGGGAATTACCCAGCTAATGGTGCGATGATGTACAGCTGCTAGTCTTCCCGCTAGAACTACGCTGCGCTTCCATGTATCAGCAAAACCCACTATCGGTTGACCTATACTTGGTAGTATGAAGAAAGACGTGTCTTTCATGAGAAATTCTGAATTATTTTTTTATTTAATGACTTAATAGTAATTATGTTTGTTACACAGATAGAAATATATGTAGATAAGGAAAGTTACATTCAGGCTGTATAAATGTGTATTTAATTATACTTTCATATACAGCCTATGAATGGTAGATTCATTTTGGTATGATAAAAAATGGCAAACTGATAAAACTGCCGGGTATTCATGCCAGTGGTGCATTGTCACTGTCTTTTGTTGATCATGTAAATGTGTTTTTTTATGCCTTGTGAATATTTGTATTTGTGTAATGTATTGAACATTGTTGTTGAATTATGCTGATTTAGATATGTCACCAAGATACAGAAGATAGAGGATATAACTGTCACCATTTATATTTTATTTTTTGTAAAGAAATCTTGACATTCAGTGAATACGTTGAATAAGTAGGGAAGACCGGGGCTAGTTGTCATAATTTATACTCTGGTATGTATTTCTCAGGGTAGGCTTATTTAAATTTCAGTAAGCCAAATACAGTTAATTTAATACACTTTAACCATTCACCCAAATAGTGTGTTGTTTTCATATGAAGCACTAAACCAGTGGCGTATGTTTCAAATGAACATTGGTGGGGACACATTTTCCTGTCATATCTCTTCACAACCACCTAAACAAAAGTTTTTCTTTTCTTTAAATCTACAGCTGCATTAAACAGCATTTTTCTTTCTTTCTTTTTTTTTTCAATTTTATTTTTTCAAGAAACCCCCAAAATGGAAAAAGTAACATACAAAAATATCAAAACATTTAATATGAATATGAATACTGAATATGGTCAGTAAATATTGTAATTAATGAATGAATAAATAAATAAATGCATGAAATTTAAAACATGTGACAACATGCCCTTATCTGACTTTCATGACAAATACATTTATCCTAAGAACACCTTCATTTAAACCTTTCAGTAAAAATATGCCTTTATAATATAGTTGACCCTTGTCTTAATTTATTGCCAGTGCACTTCAATTATGTGTGCTTGTTTACCCAAGAGCTAATACAAAAATATTATGGTATTGAAAATTTACTTTGAAGGGCAGAATAAAAAAATAAAAAAAGAAATTATAATTTAAGAGCATATTGAACCAATTGTTTGAAACCAACATACCAAACCAAGGCTAGAAAAAGCACATATTTGTGCAATTGGACTTTGAACATTCCAAATCTTATATTTACTGATGTATAGCCCATGTGACAACTTCCCTGTGTGACAACCCTCCCCCCCTTGACACATCAAAAAATGTCCATCCAGCCATCCATTTTCTATATCTGCTTACTCTATGTAGGGTCACATAGGCACTATCCGAGCTACCTTAGGCTGAAGGCTGGGAAACACCCAGAATGGGTCATGTAAAAATATGTTTTTTAAAATATTTAATCATATTTGAGGTGAAACCAGAGAACACTTTGGCAGGTCAAGAAAAACTGGTGAAAAATAGTGGAAGAGAAAGCCTCTGTTAGACATCAGGAATATTAAAGAGGTGAGAGGTGCTGTGTGACTGACAGGTAGACAGGCACAGAGTGACCCTGCCAATCAGGTGAGCAGCGATTTTAAAGACGCCTTTTACTGTCACAACAATACACACAGACAGTGTCTATCTCTCTCCCACTTAAAAGTTTGTGGGGCGCTATTTTACTTTTGTTTACAGTGCAGAGTGTCAACATAACGTGCTCCGTATAGCTGCTCAAGCGAGTCATCATTGTGTCTGATGTTTATATAAACAAAACATCTGCAAAGTCCAGCTTCTCTGTTAGTTACTCATTTCATTTCATACCAGATTAATTCAAAATAATCTGCAACGGGTGAAAACCCAAATGGATTTTAAGAGCCTGCCCAAGTTAATTAGTTTTCTCTCTGTAAAGCTTGCAGAATTAGAGATTATTTTTTTGTCTCCCCCACATAAACTCTACAGGAGCACACGAGAAGATGCATGTGGTTTGCGTATGTGATAGAGTTCTTGTTAGCAGTAATGCTAATTAACAGGAGATAAAGAAGCGGAGGTGAGAATCTTGGAACAGAAATAAACCTGTGAGTTTTCACAAGCAGCTGCTTTTTCTGAACAAGTGAAGAGGTTTTCAAATCTGCTTGATTTCAAGTCCAATGCAGTTCACTACTCGAGTCATTTCAGAGTTGAAACATGATGTGTTATAAGAGTCTTTCCTTTTCTCAATTATACACACATACATACAAACATTTCACAACCATATTTTCTCTAATCTCTAGAGTCATTGAGGTACCTTATATAGTTTTTGATTTACATCATTTTGTAGTATTGAATCATGCTTTTTATAAAAAAACAATTTAACTCCAGGATTAACAATTTAGTAGTCTTTGGAAAGGGACAGTTCATCCAAAAATGAACATTATGCCAATATTTACTAACCCTTGTGTTGTTCTAAGCCTTTATGAGTTACTTTCTTGTGTAGAGCACAAAAGAAGACATTGGGTAGAATGTTAAGGCTGAAAGTGTAAATGCCAGTGTGTTTGTTTGGTGATATTTCTCCTGTTTGCGCACATCTCTGAAATTCTTGACCTAGGAGAACTCAGCTGGTCGAAGAGCGTTGATGATTGGTTAAAACTAATCGTGGATGTGGTTTGGATGTGACCTTTTTTAATTTACAATAGCACATGCCAGCTGAGGAGTTTTACCTATAGTTTACTGTCGTTAAAATGGATAACTTTGAAGCCTGCCTCTCAGAGATTGTGCAGAAGTATACTTTTTTATATGATTCACAGCACAAATTCCACAATGACAGGGTGGCCAAGAAAAATTAGTGGAGAGAGATTTATAAGTGGATACAGTGCTAAAAGTAGCGATCCACTGAGAGAAAGTCCTGCATTAATGGCATTACTTCTGTGTCTGGAACAGTATGTTAAACACGTAACATCACCCTATACAAAATAATTTTAAAACGAAGTCGCACGTAGTATAAACGCTGGCTACATTCGCCTAGGGTGCTTTAATTCAACTAAGAAAAAGTTTTGGCTTCTCCCATAGTATAAATCAGGCTTTAGTCTCAGTCACCATTCACTTTCTTTGTATCTTTTTCTCTGTGCAGTGAAAGTGAATGGTGACTGAGGCTGTCCTTCTGCCTAACATCTCCTTTTGTGTTCCACTGAAGAAAGACAGTCATAGGGGTTTGGATGGGCCTCACATTATCTCTACAATGAATATGCCAACAAATAGCGGTTCCCTGTCTACCAATCACTTTGGGTGATTTAAGAGAGAGCATTCATAGAATGTGACGTCATCCATAGAAACAAGGTGAACTTAGCCTTACTCTAACCTTAAAATTTACTCTTTTGTAATCTTCCATTATAATGTAATAACTTGCTCTACCTCTGAAATTACTTGCCGTGAAACTACGCTTGTCTCCAACCTCCTGGATCTGTTCTGGTGTGACACACACTTTTCACAATGTAATTAAATCCCAGTGTTTCAAATCAATATCGACATCCAATATCTAAATAAAATCAATATCAGTTTCACTTGGAAATACTCGGAAATGGCGTTTCATATCGACTCAGGACCTTGATGATAGCTCATATCACAGGCATTGTACAGTGTGCAGTAGATTATATATCATCATACTCCATGTTATAGGAGACTACAAGATAAATCAGATACATATGATAAAGTTATTTTCTCCAAATGTGTGGTGTCCCTTTTGAAAAAGTCTTCCTTAGAGCAGCATGAATTTCCATGCTAGTCTATGCTGGTTTGTGCTGTGTTCAGTGCTGGTCTTGCTGGTGGGCCATATGTTTTTCAATAACAAAACTTTAGCTGGAGAAGCTGGTGGAGCTGAAAATCTTCCATAATAAGGGATTTATGTTTTTGATTTAAGATTATAGTTCTCTTACGAGAGGTTCTCTCGTATTGCGTAAGCTAGCTTACGCTACGGGAAAGATTAATCTTTTCTGAGATATTGAAGCCAAAAAATTATCCTTAATTTTGTATCCATTTGTCAACGCAGTGCAGCAGCTGCATACCTAGAGCGGTCTAGCTAGCGAGCTCATTGGTTGCTCTGCGGCAACTGCTGCAGCCTATAGACGAACTTGAGTGAACTCGCGTCCAATGACAGGCGCCCGCGCCGTCACTGTATCAAAGCCCGCCAGAATGGGCGTGGCTAGAGTGCATATAAGCGTAAGTTCGTAGGCTGGAACCCTGATTTTCATCTATTCAGTGAAGCTCTTCGCATCTCTGAACTGCAGAAGCCGTGTCGCCATTCGAGGGGCATCTAGCAAGCTTGGACAGCGCTCGAAGAAGCCGGCCGTCTTCGCCACCTTCAGCCCCCGGGACGCGCAGTTGCCGCATAGCGGCCGCACTGTTGCCATCTCGGATGACGAGGCGGAGGATAAGGGCTGCTGTTCCATCATGGCTTCGGGCAGCGAGGAGTGGTGAGGCTCCCAAGCCTCCTCCTCGGCCCAGGAATCCAGCAGGACCCGCGCCGGGGTCGAGGAAGAATTAACGCGCCTCCTCACACAGGCCGTCGTCCGCCTCGGGCTCAGTGGTCACCGCCCTCTGAGCAGGCTCCCAACAGACTCGGCGGCAGCTTTCTTCAGAGCCGTCGCGCGGCGCCGCGGCCGTGCCGCTCCCTTCCTGCGGAACTCCACGCCGAGCTCTCTAAATCGTGGAGCAGCGCCTCTCTCGGCCAGGAACCGATCCCATGTCTCCACCTCTCTCGCTCGGTGGACGGCGCCACCGAGAGGGGCTACTCTTCCATCCCCCCGGTCGAGGATTCGGTAGCAGCACACCTTTGCCCGCCCTCCGCAAGATGGCGGTCTAAGCCAGTGCTCCCGTCTAAGGCCTGCAGAACTACTTCCGCCTGTGTTGGCCGCGCCTATGCCGCCGCCGGCCAAGCCGGCTCTGCTCTGCATTCCATGGCCGTTTTACAGATCCTCCAAGCGGACCTCCATCGAGAGTGGGATGAGAAAGGCAGGCACCCAGAGGCTGTCTCAGATCTAAGGAGCACGATGGATCTCTCCCTTCGCGCCACCAAAGCTGCAGCTCAAGCCCTAGGGAAGTGCATGGCCGTGCTGACTGTGACCGAGAGACACCTATGGCTAACGCTAGCCGACATGGGAGACGCTGAACGCTCCACGTTCCTCAACGCGCCGCTCTCTCCGTCCGGTCTCTTCGGTTCCGCGTTGAGTGCCATTGTTGACCGTTTCTCGGAAGTCCAGAAAGCCACCCAAGCCATGAATCTCTTCCTGCCTCGTCGTGCTAGCTCCTCTGCAGGCTGCCCACGTGACCAGCCTCCTGCACGAGCCTCTTCACAGCGCCCAGCTCAGCAAAGCCAGACTTCTCAGCGTCGACAGGGCGGCCGCCCTAGAACGCGCTCAGACAGCCGCCGCAGACCGCCGCCCCGGGGCCTCGGCCTAAGATTGCGCTGAAACCTGAGCAACCAAAGTCCTCCTAGCTTTGTTGAGGAAGCGGCGGATCAGTCCGCCGCGGCGGACCACCGTCAAAGCTTAGCCCCTGTCAGTCCCTTCTCTCCAGGCTACTGCAGTGGTGGATTCAGCAGCCAACAAGCCGGTGATACTGCCCGCTTGCCTGCACTCAAATGCCGTTTTCACGGCGACCCAAGAAATCTTGTAAAAAGCAAACATGCCTTATGTGTAGAAAATGTGCCCACAATCCAGTGTTCACCCCTACACACAAGCATTACACTTCCCGTGTCCCTATCAGAGCCCACTCACATAAAGCGGGCACAGCCAGCTCGAGTGTTAGAGTCAATAAACACGCCCACGAATCCGTCTTGGCGCCCTTCTCTGCCCTCTCTGTCACACGGCTAGCAAACACCTCTCTGTATGTAAGTCCCATGCCCGTGACTATGCTTGCGCATCACTTCACAGATGTGACTCTTTCCCCATTCACCTCAATCGGAAGTCACTCACAGAACAGCCTGTCCCTGCTGTCTGCGAGCAGTCATGCATAAGCACAGTAAGCGGCTCACACATTCTGTTCAGCTCGCTGTGTGCGGCAATCAGGCGACTTGGCCATTCACCCTCTAGCGTTACGCTTCAAAGCGTGGAAAGCTATCCCAGGGATATCCAAATGGGTGTTAAGCACAATAAAACCGGGCTATTTGCTACAGTTCGATCGCCGCCCTCCCGCTTCAGAGCTGGCTCGAAACTACTGTGAACACGGAAGCAGCCTGCATGCTTCATTCAGAAATAACAAACCTTCTGTGCAAAAGGGCCATAGAGAGAGTACCACCTTCTCTGAGCGAGTCGGGGTTTTACAGCCGTTAATTTCTTGTCCCCAAGAAAAGGCGGCCTCAGACCAATATTAGATCTCAGGGTTTTGAACAAGGTGCTCGCATAAAGACCGTTCAAAATGCTTACAATCAGGAAACTCCTCGGCGCATATGCGCCAGGGGACTGGTTTATTTCTCTCAATCTGAAAGATGCCTACTTTCAGATTCAGATAAATCCCGTCACAGGCCATTCTTGAGATTAGCCTTCAGCGGCCAGGTTTATCAATACACCGTCCTTCCGTTCGGCCTGTCTTTAGCACCCGTACTTTCACGAAGTGCACGGATCGCGGCGCCCAGGGCTTGCGAATTCTGAACTATTTGGGCGATTGGCTGATTTTGGCACAGTCACATACGGAGCTTCTGTCTCACAGGACAGTTCTCCTCAGTCATCTGAACAGTTTGGGTCTTGCAGTCAATTGGACCAAGAGCTCACTACAGCCCAGTCAGGCAATTTCCTTCCTTGGAATAGAACTAGACTCCATGGCGATGGCGGCTCAGCTTATCTACACAGCGGCGCCGTGTTCAGCGACTAGCCGCGTCCTTTCAGATGAACAGCCTCACGCCTCTGAAAAAATTTCAGAGAATGCTAGGTTACATGGCCTCAGCCGCAGCAGTACTTCAGCTGGGTTTACTGTGCATGCGCCCGCTTCAGCATTGGCTAAACACCTGCGTGTCTTGCCGGGCTTGGGCCACGGGCCGCCAGCCGATCAGAGTGACTCAGACCTGTATCTCAGCTCTGCAGCCCTGGGCAGTGGCCGAATGGTATCAGCGGGGAGTGATGATGGGAGCTGTATCTCGCCGGAAAGTCATCTCGACAGACGCGTCCAACACGGGTTGGGGCGCAGTCTGCGAGGGCTCTCCGGTTTTTGGCCTATGGTCAGTTCAGGAAAAGCTCCTTCACATGAATTGTCTGGAAATGATAGCGGTCGAGTACGCGCTCGTGTGCTTCCTCCCGGTCATTCAGGGTCACCACGTCCTGGTCCGTTCGGACAACAGATCTGTGGTATCCTATCTAAACCGTCAGGGCGGTGTCAGATCCAGGAACCTCTTCCATCTGACAAAACGCATACTGAATTGGTCCCAGTGCCACCTGCGCTCGCTGAGGGCAACGCACGTGCCAGGCCACCTGAACGACGGCCCAGACAGACTGTCCAGAGACAATATTTCCCCAGGGGAATGGTCCTGCACGCTCAAACAGTCCAGAAGTTATGGAGCATATTCGGCAGAGCAGAGATAGACCTCTTTGCGTCAGAAGAGAACTCTCACTGCCCAGTAGTTTTCTCGAGCGAGGGCAGCTGGCCCAGGACTGGCCCAACCGCCCGCTCTCGCCTTCCCTCCCGTCTCGCTATTGCCACAGGTAATGCAGAGGATCAGGAAACTTCGTCACTCGGTGCTCCTCATAGCCCGGCTGGGAGAATCAGACATGGTTCCGGAGCTTACGCAGCTGTCACTGATAGCCCGTTGCCCATTCCAGTGAGAACAGATCTCCTCTCTCAAGCTCGCGACGCGATCTGGCATCCCCACCCAGATCGCTGAGGCTGCACGCGTGGGTGATCAGCGACTACCCGTCGCTTTGCCAGGAGTAATAAACACTATCATACACGCTAGAGCCCCTTCCACGAGAAGACTCTATGCGTCCAAATGGTCTGTGTTTTCAAAATGGTGCACCGACAGAGACCTTGACCCACGGACATGTGGGGTGTCGTCGCTGCTCGTGTTTTTACAAGAGCTGCTGGATAAGGGCAGATCCCCATCCACGCTGAAAGTGTACGTGGCGGCCGTCGCGGCGTTCGCTGAACCCCTGCACGGCCAGTCACTGGGAAAAAACGAGCTGGTCATCTGCTTCCTCAGGGGAGCTAGAAGGATGAACCCTCCGCGCCCCCCATCGGTTCCTATACGGGATCTTTCCGTAGTTCTCAAAGCTATGAAAGCCCCCCCTTTCGAACCGCTTCAATCAGTGGATTTGAAATACCTTTTACTCAAAACCATTTTTCTAACTGCCCTGTCATCAGTTAAACATGTGGGAGACCTTCATGCGCTGTCTGTCAGCGCTGCGTGTCTTGAGTTTGGACCAAATGACTCCAAGGTCATTTTAAAGCCTAGACACGGCTATGTCCCCAAGGTGATCGGTACTCCTTTCAGAGCACAAATTATTTCCCTATCGGCGCTGCCAGCATCCGATAGCTGAAGCGGCGCCAATCTCCTTTGCCCAGTCAGAGCACTGAGATTGTATACTGCGCGCTCCGCCTCTTTCAGGCGCTCTGAGCAGCTTTTCGTTTAGTTAGGGCGCACCAAAGGTTTCGCCGCCTCGAAACAGACACTGTCTAGATGGATAGTGGACGCTGTTGCTGCTGCGTACGCGTCAAAAGACCTACCATGCCCGTTAGGCATTAGGGCTCACTCCACTAGAGGCATGGCCTCCTCGTGGGCATGGTCCAGCGGGATTTCCATTCACGACATATGTGTGGCAGCGGGCTGGGCTTCCCCCTCCACCTTTGTCAGATTTTACAATCTGCAGGCAAAACTACTAGCGGTTTAATACGCTACAGCTCCCCTGGTGAGCTGCACTGATGGGACACATTCCACACAGACCGGCACCGCCGCTCTGTCTGTCCCTTCCCACTATGTGCTTATGTATTACACACACACTGGCCCGCACTCTTGCCGGCCAAATATTATTCCCCACTCACAAGGGCTCCCGGGTCCCCCACCCCGGGGCTCATGCAGTGGATGCTTGGTGCGCACGGCGTTGACAATGGGTTCCCGTAGCGTAAGCTAGCTTACGCATACTGAGAGAACCTCTCGTAAGAGAACGAATCGGTTACCTAACGTAACCTCGGTTCTCTCTAGATGAGGGAGCGAGTATTGCGTAACCGGCCGTGCTTTCAGCGCCACGGCGATTTTCAGCTTCATTCAATGAAAACCAGGGTTCCAGCCTACGAATTACGCTTATATGCACTCTAGCCACGCCCATTCTGGCGGGCTTTGATACAGTGACGGCGCGGGCGCCTGTCATTGGACGCGAGTTCACTCAAGTTCGTCTATAGGCTGCAGCAGTTGCCGCAGAGCAACCAATGAGCTCGCTAGCTAGCCTGCTCTAGGTATGCAGCTGCTGCACTGCGTTGACAATGGATACAAAATTAAGGATAATTTTTTGGCTTCAATATCTCAGAAAAGATTAATCTTTCCCGTAGCGTAAGCTAGCTTACGCAATACTCGTTACCTCATCTAGAGAGAACTGAGGTTACGTTAGGTAACCGATTCGATTTATGTGGTGCAGTCTGAACCTTGAGATGTAGTGAGAGGCACCCATTGATTTCTTTCTTGTTATTCACTGTTGCTTGTACTTGTCTCCCTATACTTGAATAATATGGTCTGTGTCTGAATCGACATGGCCCACCACACTCGCACAAACAGTACATGGTCTCCTTGGACTGTCACACAAAGTGTGTGACTAGAGCAACATCATTGATCTCTGCCATCAGAATGGTGCTGATACAATTCCCTAGATTGATCAGTGGTGAATACAGATAGACAGCTACACATCCCGAGAGCTTGTCAGAGATCTGTTTGTTGGGTTTGGAGAATTTGTGAATACGACATGAGAAGCGCAGACGGCTTGTTTGTTTCAGTAGCTGTCCTATAGCTCAGATTGCATGATCCTGCAGTAACAACTCAGACCTCAGGCCTTTAGCCCAATTACCCGTGTTCCTTTGCACAATTCAGTTTTAGCTCAGATAATGCATGCTCTATTGCTCAGATTATGTGCTTTCTATAGCTAGACATAGTTGTGCTCAGAGCTCAAATTATAGCTGAAATGATCAGAGACCAGTAACTCCCTGTAGTGCGCTTTGATATTTTAATTATTTCCTAAATTCATTTCTTGAATGAAGTCCTGTATGTTTAGTTTCATACTGCAGTAACAAAATGCTTACTTAGGAACACTGATTTACAATTCTCACTCTGGGAAATGGTGTATTGAAATCCTATTGCTGAGTCAGTCATCTCAAACAGATTCAATCAAAGCCATCAATTTTTTGTAATTAGGTCAAACACCCCTCAACAACCACCCCCCTGCCCATTCAGCAAAGTTGATTTAACCAGGCGATCTGTAGAACATCTTAGATAGTGAGCATTTACTGTTAGCTACACTGTAAATATTCCTTTTCATTTAAGACCATCTTAGGTAGCCAGGTTGACTATTTCAGTGATTATAATTGGAGAGTTGGCATCAGCTTTCTTTGCCCTTCCTGAATCTCCCACCCCTTTCGTTTCTCCACTCTGTGTTCTTTCAGAAGGTCATCTCTGGAATTGGAAAGTGCACTCTGCAAGCCATTGAGATGCACATTTGCGATATGCCAGCGTCTATCTAATCTTGTATCAGCCTCTGGAACAAAGTACAAACACAATGTCCTGAGATCAGATGGGAAGCTTGCAAAGCAGATTTTTATACCCTGTCAAGGACTCAATGTTTGTTATAGAGTGGGTCTGTAAGGCTGAAATCTTGACTGCTGTGTGCATTTTCCATTTCCCTTTTTGATATGTTACTAGTAGCACCTAATAAATTAGCAAATGTCCACACATGTGGACAGCTGGACTAAGTTGTGAAATTTTAAAGACTGCTAAGTTATAGAAAGTCAGATTTGTTTTCCCCATCAAATTGTTTATTATGTGTATTAGGTTCTTTATATCCTGGAGTGTTGGATATTAAAGTAATTTTCCAGGTTCAATACCTTAGAAAAGTTAAGCTCAATCAGTAGCATTAGTGGCATAGTGTTGATTACCACAAACATTTATTTAGACTTGTCCCTCCTTTTCTTAAAAAATACAATAAAGAATGAGGTTACAGTGAGACACTTACAATGAAAGTGAATGGAGACAATTTTTGGAGGGCTAAAAGGCAAAAATATGTAGCTTATAATTTTATAATAGCACTTTTCTTCTATTAAAACTCTTACTCAATGTATTATTTGAGCTGTAAAGTTAAATCATCATTTTTACAGTCATTTTAGGGTTTGTTGGCATTACATCATCATGGCTATGAAGTTGTAAAATTGTCTATGACTTTACACAGAAAAGGTTAGTAAGCAATTTTTTCACTGTGACCCAGATGTTTGCTTTTTTTTTTTTTTTTTTACAGAAAAGGATGATTTGAAATAAATTGTTGTGGTGATCAATATTAGGCTACAAAGTCGATTGGGCTTATCTTATATTCAACACGGAACATTCCTTTAAGGGTTTTGAGACGTAACAGACATTACTGCTGATTTTCTGTAAAGCTGAATAAATAGTTCTTATTCAAAGTAATGGCAAGCATCATCCAATCACTGACAACAATTTTGTAATAAAATGTAGCATTATCAATTCTGAATCTAAGTATTGTTACCATTATCCTATGTCTGCCAAACATGTTGAGTGGTCCAAACATCATCTGCTGCCTGAAACTGAATTTTTGGTCGGATTTCTGTAGTGAATGCACTTAGCTTCATAGAACGATATAGAATGTCCCCTTGCTTCCTTTTTAGTGAATTACTTAACCTCCAGTGTGCTGTCTATCGGCCCTGTCTCAGAACAGTTTGAAATGCACTTTATTTTAATTCTCCATATAAAGCATCTGAAAGTAACATTTGTCAGCTTTTGGATGAACCCATTGATTTTCAGTGTGAAAATGCACAGTAAATATTGGAATGCATTTAATAATGTAAATGAATATAACTGTATTGCACAGTGATGACAAAATAAAATATAACAAGATTTATATTGAAATGAAGCAAAATGACCCACAGATGTTTTAAATGGATAGTTCACCCAAAATGACAATTCTCTCATTATTTACTCATCCTCATGCCATCCCTGATGTGTGTGACTTTCTTTCTTCTGCAGAACACAAATGATGATTGTTATGCCAAAAATGTGATGCTCCAAAAAGCACAAAAAGGCATCATAAAAATTATCCATAAAACTCCAGTGTTCTTTAATCAATATTTTCAGAAGTGATATTATCGGTGTGGGTGAGAAACAGATCAATATTTAAGTCCTTTTTAGTTTGAAATGCTTCTCTCTGCTCAGTAGGGGAGCAGTATGCATGAGGAATGTGAATCACCAAAAACACAATAAGAAGAATGTGAAAGTGATCTGTTTCTCACCCACATCTATCATATTGCTTCTTCTGAAGATATGATTTTTAACCACTGGAGGCTTATGGATTATGTTTATGCTGACTTATGTGATTTTTGTAGTTTAAAAAGTTTGACACCCATTCGCTTGCATTGCATGGACCAAAAGAGCTGAGAAATTCTTCTAAAAAATCTTCATTTGAGTTTAGCTGTTGAAAGAAAGTCATACATATCTTGGGTGGCATAAGCATGAGTAAATGATGAGATATTTTTTTTATTTTGGGGTGAACGGTTCCTTTAATGTTGAAAGTTATTAAGAAATAACAAAAACAAATTTTGAGGGAATAATGTCTCAAAATCCACATATGTGGACATCATGTTTATCAATGTGCTGTTTATCAAACAAAACTGGACACATTACTCTGTACACCCAAACAAGTTTCAATGAATAAACAACATTTTCTTACCAGAATCACTTTTGTTGGCTCTGCACCTGCACAAGCGATTCACAGAAATCGATGCCATGCTGTTGTGTCACGTGACTCAGTGCACCTGACGTTTAACCCTTAAATGACAGTCTACAGTCTTCTGAAAAGTCTTCAGTCAGTTTAAATTCATCATAGCTAAAATACATCGTCTGGGCATGTGGACACGGGAACGGAAGAGGTTAAAGCCAGAAAGAAAGGAATAGGATGAGTTCGTTATAGCTAAAGTGGAGGCTGCTTCAGTTAAAATGGGACAAGGTTCATCATTCAGAATTCAGTTCATTTGTGTAAAAATAGAAATACAAAGAAATGTTACCAATCTTATGTAAGCCTAATAAGAGGCTGTTTAAAATTCATTTAATTTGAGTTCATGTTAATGTGAGTTAATAATGTGCTGTTTGTTTCAGTAATTAGTTTATAACTGAGACCACTTACTCTGAAACTTGGAAGACATGTAGAGACATAAATTGGTGCATCACAACAAAAACACATTTACACATACATACTTTACATACACGCCACATGCTCTCATATGCTGAAATATAGTGTTATATCATGGGTTCCTCTTGGATTCTCCCCCCGCATCTTGATTCCCATCTTGATTCTCTGACTGGCCTCTTTGGCTTTTACCTTGTTAAGCAAATGAGTGGTGCAGAAACCCACTGCAGTTTGCTACACTTACAAGAAGACAGCGAGTAATTGTGTGAGAGCCAAAGAAAAGCCCTATCTACCTATTTCTCCCTCTGTTTGTATCTCCCTCTCTCTATGTACTCATTGATGAGGTCTGAACAAAGACTGTGCTTTTACTTATCTTAACTGAACATCTGAAATAATGTTCTATTTACAACAAAGGAGAAGTAAAAGAGGAATTAGCATCTCCCCTGCATAAAGGTCTCTGGATGATTTTTATGGTCTTGCTTAAAGCTTTATAACAATGTGCTGAGGCGATTCTCATGCTAATGATGGTCAAGGTCACATAGGCAGTCCTTACAAACATACAAAGTCATGATAAAATTATGCTGGCTGGCATATTTCATTTTGATTGGAGATATGCCACAGTGCTCTAAGGTCATGATCTCACACCATTTCCAAGTGGAATTGTGGCATGTTCTCTGCATTAAAAGAAACATCTGATGCTGGATCTACTTCCTGACCTTGTAATAGTGCCACGTGGATGATTTATGAAAGGACATGTGAATTCGTCCAACATAGTTTCATCTTACTATATACATATTTAAAAGTCTACACATTTTGCTGCAGAAATGGAATGTATTTAGCAATGACTGATCTATATTATGGACGGGATTCAGCAGACCTGGAGATTCTATACTATATTGATATTTGGGTTGTTACACAATAATATTGCGATTCTGTAGTTTAGTGTATTTCGATGTATGTATATGCTGTTATGTTGCGATCTGTTACTCACACACTTCTCAGTCATCTTCATTGGACTTTGTGCTTTACGAATCAAGAGCCAAGAGTCATAGAATTAGCATAGAGCATAAGCATGTAAGTTTCAGTAAAAAAAAAAAACATTTTTAAATTTGAGGTGAGGTGAGGGAATAAATTATCTTAGTTCTATCAGGAAGACCCACAGATTTGAATAAAGTTTTGATTACATTTATTTGATGAATATAAAAACAGGACAGCAATGTCTCTCTTTGGCGTAAGCCAAGAAGTTGTACTCAGATCCTGCCGGTGATAGAAGGCAGGGGCGAGGAGCCTACCCTCGTGCAGGCCGGGTCTCAACTGGTGGTGGTGGGGTGGTGGAGGTTGTCATTAGCAAACTGAATCATTGTTTGCTTTCAAATATAAAAATTTAATATTTTTTCATTAAAAAGTTAGCAATGATGTACCTTCAAAGTGCTGTGCATATAATGCATATCATTGCTATGATTGGCGACTGGCATTTATCACAGCAGATGATGCCAAACAAACCAACCAACCTTTACTAATGTTTGTACAACGCCGCTGACAGCAGTTAGCAAGCCATTTGTTTGCCACTTCTAGACTGCATTAGTGAGGATGCATAATAACATACAGGAGTGTTGCCACAGATAGCCGCCAACAAAACAGAGAAAAATTACCTGTGACTTTTCTAGCTTGATTATAATTCTGTGGTTTGCTTCCCCTCAACTAATAAGATCCATTGTACTGCAGTCAATATGATTCCATGGTCGTCAATATGATTATGCTAATTTTGTGGCGAAATGTCACATTTATCCACACGCAACAGCACCCGGGCGAGGCAAAGTCACTTCAACATTTAGATATCTGAAATTTCGGTCAAAGCAGGGAAACTTTGCGCTCAGGCGTGATTATGTGAAATTGAAGGTTTGGGGAGCAGATAGCTTGAAGATTATATTTAGTGGACAAAAATAGCAATGAAGTTGATTGAAATAGGAGGTAATTATATCTGTCTATAAATACAAGTGAGACTGAATCCTGTTTGTCATTATTTTAACTGCTTTCTCAGGCTGTGTTGTGTGTGAAAATTTGGCGGGGGGAGCCTTATAATAAATAAACCATATAGAGGATTGTAGTGACAGGAAAAGAGAGAGAGAATGATAGATGGAAAGAGAGAGGGAGGGTGGAGGAGGAAAGGCCTTGAGTGTAATGCATTACAAGCCAGTCCACTGCCCTCCACCTGAAGCACAAGCCAATATTTAATCCCAATAGTCTATTATCCAAGAGGGACACACACACACAAACACACACATGTTGGTGCGGCTATCCTTATGAGGACTCTCCATAGACATAATGATTTTTATACTATAACCCTCACAAAAAACCAAACCAGCGCAGCAATAAGAAGCGTTCATCCTGTGAGACTGTGTGTTTCTAGATAAGGAATCACACACACACACACACACACACACGCGCACACACACATCCTCTGAAAGTAGTATTCTCATTAGCTAGTCTGTTTCAGAGAACTAATGTGTGGTTTAAAAAAGAAATTGCATATGATTTTCAAAGTATTTTACACACTAATTTGGCATGAATGGAAATTATTTCCTTAGCTTATAGCATTCAGTTAATTTATCTTCTTAGAGAATGTATAACTCGCAAAGATAACCCTTTGCTATGCCCCATCTTAAAAACATTACAAACCAATCCTGCCTTGCTTTCCTGTTGCAGTTTGCTGTATTATTAATCATTTTTTATTAAAGTCGATGGAAGACCTGTGCATTTAGAGAGTTTACACAGATTTTTACTGGAATTATCCCCAAAAAGATTTCGTCATTTAACTGTGTTACAATCCAGTTTTTGTTTGATCCATATCACACATTACGTCCTCGTTTAGCGTGTGAATTTACTCAAAACGTTCCAATTAATTTTCTTTGCTTTGTTCAGATGTGCACATTGGTAAACGGTAACATGTTCTAGAGCAGCATGACAGCACGACTCCCAGTACAGACACGCCCTGTCCTGTTCCATGTAAACTGCAAAACTTTCAACCAACTGTGCACACGTTTCTTATATCTGGTGATGAGCTGTTGCAAGTTTGCTTGTTTTATTCAAAAGCTGAATAATTGGCAGCTAGAGGGATTTTGTAACCATGCGCATCAAAAGCAAAGATCTTACTAAACCAACACACTATAAAGGTGTCTCTGTTATATGTATATTTATCTATGTGCATATGCCTTTTTATTATTCACTTGATTTTATTTATTTATTTGGAATATTTGTTTGTTTTATGGAAGTATGTAGTATCCACTTTTAAACATGCTTCTGATTTGCATTTGATTTGCTTTGTAAATTAATACAAATATTTAATTACAAATAATATTATTTTCATTACAATTTGAGTAAAAGTTACATGCATTTCAGAAAAAGAAATCATGTAAATAATATAATTTGCTAAGGATTATTTAATTTGTGAAGTATTATGTTTTTTCCCCCTTGTATTGGGGTACATGTCATTACTCGCATGATTTTAAGGTTCCCCCACCTCCAAAATCCCGGTGGAACTGGTCACAATTTACTCAGAGAGGATACACATGCTTTTCCATCGTCGGACAGAATGGCTCTGAGCACGGTATGGAATGGTTATGGTGGCATTTCAACTTAACCATGGTTCGGCACGGCACGATTATAAACTGTTCTCAGCCCAGAATACTTAGCACAGTTAGCTAACCGTACTCAGCTATTCTCAACCATGCTGGTGTGTATGTTTAGTGTATCTTCATGACTTTATGATGATGATTTAACTAGTATTGTAGACTACATTTATTTTTCTACATGCCTGTTTCATCAGGGAAGTACATTAAAAGCTCATTAAAACTAAAAATGTATCAATACATTTTCATGCACTATTTTAATGTTATATAATATTTTTTTCAATTAATATCCTTTTTAGCTTCTCTGGGAACTTTTATCTTTGTGTGTTTGTGTTAAGTACCTCTCGCCTTTTTCTCTTTGCTTCCTTTTTATGACATGGGCCAAGTCTTTTCTATGTATTAGCAGGGTAAAACCAAGGAAAAAACATTACTAAAAACTGGAATATGCAATCAACCTCCATAACGCACTTGCTCCAATGTTTACCTCTCATGCCGTCACCAAAAGATGGACCTGTTAACGACATTCTCCTGATTTCACCACACCACAGTTGAAAAAGAGGTGTAATCGCGCCAGCTGGCCCGGAACTGCAAGGACTGTTCTGCCTCGATGGTGGAAAAGCGGCTATAGTCTGATTTTCTGTCTTCTGACTTTAAGTCAAGTTTAAAATAATTTAACAATATCTTGAAACAACAGATAAAATTGCTTTGCATGTAACACTTCTTTCCAGCCCATGTAAGATAATACCCATTTTTACCACTTTATAGGCTCATTTTACTGAAAAATGTGCTGCTCACAGAGATTTCCATATAATTCCTATGAAATGTTCTCTAAAGGTGGTCTGAGCCAGCAACAGTAACCCATAGAGGTGGAGCTTAGCGAAGGGACAGTTTAATGCTATCTTAGCGTTGACCACAAATCTTTTTTGTTACACTGTGCACACATGAGTGTGTGCTGCTCCAGACAGCACTAACATGTTGTTTTCCAAGAGGGAGACCTGCATGATATGTATTTTTTTGTAAAGAAGGCGTGCAGGTTATGATTACATGTGGAGACAATTGAAAACCATTTGATTTGGTTTCTATACTGACTCAGTCCCTTATCTGTACCCTTGCTCTTGATTTGCACAGAGCTTATATATAGTATTACATTTTTGTAAGCCTCTTTTTTCTCTCTCGCTCTCTTCTTGTGATGCTCATTGCGCCCAAGCTGCAGTATAACGTCTTAATTGCGCCTGCTGCAGCCTCTTGCAAAAGTGCAAGTGAAACTTTGTGAAATTATGATTGCCTTTAATTATGCTGCATAATCACTGATATCCAGTCATGTGTGCCATCTGCCTCTCAGCGGGCTATCTCTACCAGCGCTAAAGTTACTGATGCCCTGTCACACCCAGGTACATCTTAATAACCCATAAAGAAACTCTGATCGCAGTGCCACCACACTTAGCCTCCATCTTCCTATTCACTCATCACTTCATTATGTAACAAATCAGCCTTTATGAAGGGAATACTAACTGTGGGAAGCTCTTCTGACTTAGTGCAGCAACAGACGGGTCTTTCACTTCAAGAGCTTTCAATGTGAGCTACTGATGAATCAAATATTTATATCTATTCAACCACACATTAGATCAGATCAACTGTTTCTCTGTAGAGATCTACACTCTAAGGCAGTGGTTCTCAACTAGTTGGTCACAACCTAAAAAGGTTTGTAGATCAGTTCTGATTGCAGACAGCAGAGAAAACAACTACTGTAAATACTAAAAACTAGTGGTCGGCTGATACGTTTTTTTTTTTTTGTGTGTGTGTTGATTTTCTCCCCTTTTTCTCCCCAATTTGGAATGCCCAATTATCAATGCACTCTAAGTTCTCATGGTGGCGTAGTGACTCGCCTCAATCCGGGTGGCAGTGGATGAATCTCAGTTGCCTCCATGTCTGAGACCATCAATCCGCTCAGCTTATCACGTGGCTTGTTGAGCTATTCCGCGGCATCCACGCACAACTCACCACGCGCCCCACGGAGAGTAAACCACATTATAGCAACCACGAGGAGGTTACCCCTTGTGACTCTACCCTGCCTAGCAACCGGGCCAATTTGGTTGCTTAGGAGACCTGGCTAGAGTCACTCAGCATGCCCTGGATTCGTGACTCCAGGGGTGGTAGTCAGTGTCTTTACTCACTGAGCTACCCAGGCCCCTGATATGTTTTTTTTTAATGGCTGATGCTGATATCCAGAGTGCAGGGTGGCCGATACAATGCTGATATATCACACATTTTAATATAATAAATAACATAAACATTAAATTGCTTCTTATTTAGCACTATAGTTAATCAATTTCAAACAAAACTTTGTAAAAAATAATCTCAAAAAATGATATTGTATTTGAAATGGTAGATAGCAGTTTCTTCTGATTTCTGTTTAGTCATCAAATGTTTGTAATTTATTTGCACATGAAGAAATTTGTTAATATATTAGGAAGAAGGAAATAACAGTACACACAGTAGTCTAATAACCATGGATGGCATGTCCACGTTAGCAATCGCATTTACTCAAAAAATACAGAATCAAAACCATTGTACATGCAGTGCTTAGTGAATTAGACATTTACGTATCTACCTTTTTCCTACGTCCCGTGATGCTTAGCTCAAAATGTGGGCTTTACTTCCATTTTCAAGTTTACACAGCTGTTGTTGCGGCGTTCATCCATTCTGGATTTTGAGGAGAGCATGTATGATTTTATAAGGACATACAACAATAATTATATCAGTGTGTTTCTGAATGATAATAAATGGCAAAAAAGTCATGAAGACAAAGAAAGTGCAAACAAAACAGGCACACTTTTTCTTCTAGATGGTGTTGAGATTTAATCTAAGCATGAACGCCACATTTTGAGCAAAATTATTGGTTGCTTTAGAAGTGTACCTGTGTTAGTTCAACTTCAGATGTGTGTGCTTGTACTTGTCACCCTGCATGTTAAAATCAGACTGGTTGTTTACATGTCTCAGTCACTTCACATGCGAGCAGGCGATTTTCTGTGCCCTCAAGTAAAAAATCAGCCAAACAGGAAAATGTATCGCTGATGTCGACCATTAAAAAAGTCAGTATATCGGCCAATTTATCAGCCTCAGTGATAAATAGGACGACCACTACTAAAAACTAACCATATAATCTTATATAGCTTGGATTGCAAAATGTATAGGCTTATTAACTTTTAAAATGCTACTCTTATGTTGTATTTGTGATGGCAAAGGTTGTGTGCCAAATCAAACTCTATGGCATTTGGGTGCAAATTCAACTGACAGTTGGTAGGAGCAATGGAAATTTGGCAGATGCCAACACAGACAGGTTGCAAGCTCTCATACTCTAAAACTATAGGATTCTATTTTGATTTACTTTGTACAATAACCGATTTAGTTCTGTGTTGGGTTACCTTTTTATATACAATACAAAATCTGTGTCCTGAAGCAAATCTAGATATGAACTAGGAATTTTGTCATTTTTTACTCCCATTACTTGGATTGGTTACAATTGGAAATCCATTCGGTTTATGGTTAATTGTCACCTCTGACAGGTCACTTCTGACAGGTGGTCTGAAAGGTTGAGTTGGTTATACTTTGTTATAGAAGAATGATTTGGAGAAATTGCAGCGTTGAATATGACAGGTGCAAGAATGGTATTGCCTTGCATGACTAATCAGCTTTTATTGTTTTTTCATTTTGTTTTTCAGAATGTGCATGCACATACATCTTAAGTATGATTTGAGCTAAAGAGGTAGCATTTATGATATCAGTGATTCCTGACTTGATATGTGATGAATTTGACACAGTTTTAGAGTTTTCAGTCTTTCCCTATTCAAGGATATAGGAAATAAGTATAGAAATGCCTTAAAAGGACTTTGTAAGAGCTTCAGTTTGTCCATGCACCTCTTCCGTTACTCCCTCTTTTCCTCTCCATTCACAGCAGCCAGGTTATTGATCACTGTTACATCATTTAGAGGTCTCTAAACAAGGTCAATGTGAACTGTCCTTTACAGTGAACTGGCCCAACACCTTAAACTCAAGCTGAGAATATAAAAATCAACATAGACATGCTGTTTAGCCCAGTGTGTGTGTGTGTGTGTGTGTGTGTGTTTCATCATCTGCTCATGGCTCATCTGCAGTGGCTCTCTTATTCGCACTCCCAGCCTCTCAGAGTGACGAATGGCCCATGCCCATCTCCTCCATTGTGTTTGACTCCAGGTGGATATTTCTTCATTCTCTGTCTGTCAGGCTGAAGCAATACTTCTTTAACCTCACCAGCTAATGAAGTAGCAGATGCCGGCAGTTTTCTCTCCACTTCACTTTGTCTTTTCGCCTCTTTCTCCCTTTCTCTCTCTCTCTCTCTCTCTCTGTACAAGTCTCTTCATTCCTAGTCTGATACTTGCTGCTGCCCAACTGCCTATTTGTTCTAGCAGAAGTTGATGAAATCAGGTGGAACTGGCAGAGAGTGATGAAGACGCTGTTTAGCCGAAGCAACAAACACACATGCTCAGTGAGACAAACGGATGTAACCCAAATGTATGGTCATTTCTTTAACTATAGGCACTTTAGTCTTTGTGGACTTCTAAAATATGAACTCTCTAAAAACACACTTTTCACACTCTAACTAGAATACTAAAATGGTCTTACAATAGTGTATGTATATACATGGTGTCATGAACAATGTCATTTCCACCATGTCAGTGTAGTCTTTGGTTTATAGTACATTTATTTATTTGTTTTTATTATGGCTGTCAATCGAACTACATGGAGTACCAATTAATTTATCACAATGAATTATGCACATCATTATTTGCCTAGAATAAAGATAATTTATAAAAAATAATGTATAATAATACCAATATTTATTAGGGGTGTAACGGTATATCGTGGTACAATACATCACGATTAAAAAATGTGAAGATGCACACCGTGGAGATGGGACGGGTTTTTTGTTTTGATTTAGAGTCCGTTCTATCCAACACACACAATGTCTTACATCTATGTACCATGGGCAGACAAATGGAAATCCATTCATAAAATAGGATTGATAACACTAGCAGACACAGGTGTTGTACGATGAGTTAGACGGAAACTAAAACCGAAATCAGGTGTGGAAGAGAGATGCAACTTTTCAGTGCGAGAGATCGAATGTTCGTTTGAAGCACGAGAGTGATCTACTCTGCGCGAGAGACAGTTAAAGTTCACACATGTTTAATGATAGTGCCATATTAATCTGCTATATATAATGCTGAATAGTATGTATAAAAATGATAGGGGGCGGGGGAGGGTGTATAATCATAATGTCAAATGTCATGTCTGATTTGATTTCATCAGTAAATGATTATGATTTAACTGGATAAGCATGCACTTCCATTAAATACTGAATGCATTTTTGAAAAGAATACAGTATTTGGATGTAATCAGTTTAAATATTATTTTTGAAAAAATTATATTTCAATCAGTGAAATCAGTGTAATCAGTGACAGTGTGTAAGCAACATATGTATCTAACATAATTATTAGCTAATATTCTCATTTGGTGTCACCATTGCCCTGTTCTGGGCTGATTAAAGCAAATAAAATGTTTTGCATGTATTTAAATTAATAATAACAATAATAAATCAATCTTAACTTTTCTTGAAGTTTAAAAAAATCATGAACTGAACCATGAGTTCAGTATTGCAAACCGAATCATAAGATGAGAGAATCGTTTCACCCCTAATATTTATATATATAATACAGTATATAAGGCCTATAATAAATATAAATACAAATTGAAATGCATTATGAAATAAATTGCGTTATTTTGGAAGATGAATAAAGAATTGATTAGACAATACGAAAGTGGTTTAAGAAATCAATATATTGTTTGTTTTATTCTCAAATCATTGAACAAGCCTACATTTGACAGTAATCTATTCTGCATTGAGTTTCTCAATGAGTCCAATTCTCACAGAATATGATCTCTTCCGTCTGCGCTATTTTTAAATTGTCACTCTGTGTACATGTATGTGCCTCAGCGGACTCGTTTGGAGCATCTCACTGGTATTCAGCACCATAAACTCTGCATTTTCGCTGTGTCACTTTAAAAGTAGTTGAAAATTCACATATCAAGATTCCTGTTTTCTGTTTTGCTTTACCCACCTGTTGTGCTTCCTCCTAAGCAGGCGGCTCTCATTTTGTGGCTGCGCTGCTTTTGAGGTTTGTTGAAGTGCATTGACTCGGCTCGTAAAAACAGATGTACTTCAAGCTTGAATTGCTAGTATGGTAGGAAAATCTGTTCTTTTATTACATAATTTACATACGCTTTAGGGAGCATGATTAATTGTATTTATTTTTATATAATTAATCGCACTAAATTAACGTGCTATATCAACAGCCCTAGTAGTTATGTATCCTAAATACACACAGTCTGTAACCCGCACACAAACACACAAGATGAGGCAGTCACAATGTCGGAGAAAACTGCTTTTATTAGTATAAGAGCAGGCAACAGTACAAAAACAGGGCAAATCCAGTGAAGAATGGTCAGGGAAAGCGTAGAGTCGAAAGCCGGGGAATCAAGGAGAGTAAAGGGGGCAAATCCGGGAGAGTAGTCGAGGGGAGCGAGGGTCAAAGCCGGGGTAAACAGGATGTATAACAAGTGGGAGCAAAGACAGGGGAACTAGAGGAGCTGGCAAGCTAAGAGGAAGAATTGTAGGGAGGTCAAAACTAGACGAGACTAGCAGGGGGGGCAAAACTAGGCGAGACTAGGGGGGCAAAGATACGGGGAACTAAATACAATAACCAACGGGATACAAACGGAAGGATGGTGATATAAATAGGGGAACTAACGAGCGGTGCGGGTGTAACGAATATCAGTGATGAGACGAGTGCAGGTGAAACTAATGTGTGGGGATTGGAAGCGCGTGAGTGCAGGTGGTCATAATGTTCTGGCTGAAGCGGGCATGTGAGCCAGAGGGGGGAGATAGTTTACGAGCGAGAGCTCGTAATAGCAAAACCGGGCGTGGAAGCCCGAGGGAGGAAAAAGAGCGTACGAGCTCAAGGGGGCGGAGCGAGGGAGCGGGAAGCGAGCACGCTCGCGGAGTGCATGTGTGCGTGCTCGAGGAAGCGGAGGATGGGGCAGAGGAGCGGGGTTCGTGACAGTACTCCCCCCTCTATAACGGACGGCTCCTGACGGCCGCACTCAGCTGTTAAGCTCGCGGGGGACAGAACGAGCGTGTGAGCTCGCGGGGGACAGAACGAGCGTGTGAGCTCACGGGGACAGAACGAGCGTGTGAGCTCGCGGGGGCAGAACGAGCGTGTGAGCTCGCGGGGGCAGAACGAGCGTGTGAGCTCGCGGGGGCCAGAACGAGCGTGTGAGCTCGCGGGGGCAGAACGAGCGTGTGAGCTCGCGGGGGCCAGAACGAGCGTGTGAGCTCGCGGGGGCAGAACGAGCGTGTGAGCTCGCGGGGGCAGAACGAGCGTGTGAGCTCGCGGGGGTCAGAACGACCGTGTGAGCTCGCGGGGGGCAGAACGAGCGTGTGAGCCCGAGGGGGTAGAACGAGCGTGTAAGCTCGAGGGAACAGAAAACCCACAAAACACAAACAAAATGAGGGCAGTCCAAAGGGGAATAGAAGGTACAAAATGGAAATAAAACAGTCCATGGGGGTCAATGGGCAGTTCAAGGCAAGGTCAGGAGGAACATAGCAGACAGGCGGGTGGTCGGGAGATCTAGGGGGCAGCCGTAGGGCAGAGACTGGGTCAGGGGGTCTGGAAGGCGACTGGAGGACAGGGACTGGGTCCAAGGGTCTGGAGGGTGACCACTGGACAGGAATAGGGTCCGGAGGCCAGGGAAGAGGCCACAGGACAGGGAGAGGGTCAGGAAGTCCGGGCTGAGCCGTGAAAGGCGGAACCGTCAGAGGCGGCACCGTAGGTGGCTCTGGAGGTGGGGTTCTGGAAGGCTCTGGAGGTGGAGCCGAAGGAGGCTTTAGGGGCGAAGGCCTGGAAGGCTCTGGAGGTGGAACCGAAGGAGGCTTTAGGGGCGAAGGCCTGGAAGGCTCTGGAGGTGGAGCCGAAGGAGGCTTTAGGGCTAAGGCCTGGAAGGCTCTGGGGTGGAGCCGAAGGAGGCTTTAGGGGCTAAGGCCTGGAAGGCTCTGGAGGTGGAGCCGAAGGAGGCTTTAGGGGCTAAGGCCTGGAAGGCTCTGGAGGTGGAGCCAAGGGGGGCTTTAGGGGCGAAGGCCTGGAAGGCTCAGGAAGTGGAGCCCATGGAGGTGGCGCCGTAGGAGGCTCCAGAGGTGAAGCCCTAGAAGGCTCTGGAGGCAGAGCCGAGGGAGGTGACGCCGTGGGAGGTGGCGCGTAGAAGGCTCCAGGAGTGAAGCCCTGGTAGGCTCTGGAGGCAGAGCCGGGGAGGTGGCCGTAGGAGGCTTGGGAGGCGGAGCCGCAGGAGGCTCGGGAGGCGAATCTCTAGAAGGCTCTGGAGTCTTAGGGAGCAGAGCCGTAGGAGGCTCGGGTGGTGGAGCCGTGGAAGGCTCGAGAGGCGGAGCCCTAGGAAGCTCTGGAGTCTTTGGGAGCAGAGCCATGAGAGGCTCGGGAGGGGGAGCCGTAGGAGGCTCGGGAGGCAGAGCCATAGGAGCCTCTAGTGGCCGAGCCCTGGAAGGCTCGAGAGGCTTGAGGGGGGGAGCCATGAAAGACTCGAGAGGTGAAGCCGTGAGAGGCTTGAGGGGTGGAGCCATGAGAGACTCGAGGGGCGGAGCCCTGAGAGGCGGAGGAGCCCTGAGAGGCTCGAGAGGTGAAGCCGTGAGAGGCTTGAGGGGTGGAGCCATGAAAGACTCGAGAGGGGAAGCTCTGAGAGGCGGAGGAGCCCTGAGAGACTCGAGAGGCGAAGCCGTGAGAGGCTTGAGGGGTGGAGCCATAAAAGACTCGAGGGATGGAACCCTGAGAGACTCGAGAGGCGAAGCCGTGAGAGGCTTGAGGGGTGGAGCCATAAAAGACTCGAGGGATGGAACCCTGAGAGACTCGAGAGGCGAAGCCGTGAGAGGCTTGAGGGGTGGAGCCATGAAAGACTCGAGGGATGGAGCCCTGAGAGACTCGAGGGGCGAAGCCGTGAGAGGCTTGAGGGGTGGAGCCATGAAAGACTCGAGGGATGGAGCCCTGAGAGACTCGAAAGGCGAAGCCGTGAGAGGCTTGAGGGGTGGAGCCATGAAAGACTCGAGGGATGGAGCCCTGAGAGACTCGAGAGGCGAAGCCGTGAGAAGCTTGGAAGGAGGGGGAGCCCTGAGGGACTTGAGGGGTAGAGCTCTGGGAGGCTCGTGAGGAGGAGCCCTAGGAGGCTCGTGAGGAGGGGCCCTTGGAGGCTCGAGAGGAGGAGCCCTGGGAGGCTCGTTGGCTGTGGCGGGCATGGGCGCTGGCTCGTTGGCCGTGGCGGGCATGGGTGCTGGCTCGTTGGCCGTGGCAGGCATGGGCGCTGACTCGTTGGCCGTGCCAGGCTTCGAGGCTGGGGCCGTGACAGGCATGGGCGTTGACTCGCTGGCCGTGCCAGGCTTCGAGGCTGGGGCCGTGACAGGCCTCGGGATTGGGGCCGTGTCAGGCTTCGGGATTGGGGCCATGTAAGGCTTCGGGACTAGGGCCGTGTAAGGCTTCAAGACGGGGGCCGTGAAAGGCTTCAGGACGGGGGCCGTGTAAGGCTTCAAGACGGGGGCCGTGTAAGGCTTCAAGACGGGGGCCGTAGTAGACTTCAAGACGGAGGCCGTGGTAGGCTTCGAGACGGGGGCCGTGGTAGGCCTCGAGACGGGGGCCGTGTTGTAGAGTGCTGGTTCAGTATCTGCCTCCCCCACAGTAAACGAGGAACCAACGCATAGCAGGGCGAGATCAATAAAATGAGCCAGGTTGAGAGAGCAGCGACCACCAGGCATGTATGATGAGGCTGGCTCATTCAGTCCATCTTGAAAAATGTCTTTCAGAACCACCTCATCAAAATTCACCTGGTTGGCCAGGGCACAAAAATCAGTAACATAAGCCTCCAAGGTTTGGCTCCCCTGACGCAAAACCATGAGTTGGGCCGCTGGGTCCATGATGTCGAGGGCGGGGTTATGAGTTACACAACCGCTGCCTCGCATAAAAAACCCTAGGTTAGCTTCAAAAGAGCCGTCAAACCTCTCAGGGGGTTGAAGGCTCACGGCGCTCAGAAATGCGCTGGGAGTATAAACGGGCTCAGGGACAGACACAGGCAGAACAGGGTGACAAAAGTCAAACAAAGTGCTTACCTGTTGTCCCTGGGCCGCGAGTGCATGGTAATCTCTCCCAGCCGCAAATCCGCGCTCGGAACACGCCACGAAAATCCGCTCTAGTGAGCTGCGCGAATCCGTGGGGTGCACTGTGACTGCCTTCGGTTAGGTTGGTTATTCTGTAACCCGCACACAAACACACAAGATGAGGCAGTCACAATGTCGGAGAAAACTGCTTTTATTAGTATAAGAGCAGGCAACAGTACAAAAACAGGGCAAATCCAGTGAAGAATGGTCAGGGAAAGCGTAGAGTCGAAAGCCGGGGAATCAAGGAGAGTAAAGGGGGCAAATCCGGGAGAGTAGTCGAGGGGAGCGAGGGTCAAAGCCGGGGTAAACAGGATGTATAACAAGTGGGAGCAAAGACAGGGGAACTAGGGGAGCTGGCAAGCTAAGAGAAAGAATAGTAGGGAGGTCAAAACTAGACGAGACTAGCGGGGGGGCAAAACTAGGCGAGACTAGCGGGGCAAAGATACGGGGAACTAAATACAATAACCAACGGGATACAAACGGAAGGATGGTGATATAAATAGGGGAACTAACGAGCTGTGCGGGTGTAACAAATATCAGTGATGAGACGAGTGCAGGTGAAACTAATGTGTGGGGATTGGAAGCGCGTGAGTGCAGGTGGTCATAATGTTCTGGCTGAAGCGGGCATGTGAGCCAGAGGGGGGAGATAGTTTACGAGCGAGAGCTCGTAATAGCAAAACCGGGCGTGGAAGCCCGAGGGAGGAAAAAGAACGTACGAGCTCAAGGGGGCGGAGCGAGGGAGCGGGAAGCGAGCACGCTCGCGGAGTGCATGTGTGCGTGCTCGAGGAAGCGGAGATGGGGCAGAGGAGTGGGGTTCGTGACACAGTTATGTAAAAATCAACCCCTGAGACACACACTGGCAGCCAAAAGTTTGGAATAATATACAGTTTTTCCTCAATATGGAAAGAAATTGTACTTTTATTACCAAAGTGGCATTCAACTGATCACAATGTATAGTCAGGAGATTAATAACGTGAAAAATTGCTATTACAATTTGAAAAAAAATTCAGAACTTTTTAAACTACTTCAAAGTATTCTCATCAAAAAATCCTCCACGTGCATCAATGACGTGCAAATGGCTTTGCAGATCCTTGGCATTCTTGCTATCAGTTTGTCCAGATACTCAGGCGACATTTCACCCCACACTTCCTGTAACACATACCATAGATGTGGCTGTCTTGTCGGGCACTTCTCACACAACTTACAGTCTAGCTGATCCCACAAAAGCTCAATGTGGTTGAGATCATAACACTCTTTCCCTGTCTGTCACTCACTTTTACGTTGTGTCGAGTGAAGTGACACTAGGGGACTTTCTTGAAGGCACTCAAGCGTTCCTGAGATGCACAAACCAGTGAACGAGACGTTTCACTGCGGGCTTGGTAAGCAGACCACTCCGTCCCCCGTTGGAGGGCCAGGAGGAGAATCCTTATTTGAAATTATTTCCTTCGCGCTGCGGTACCCACATTCTCAATAAAAGAGCAATTTCCTCATTGGGTCATCTGGCCCACAAATGCCGTTCTCACGGCAGCCCGGTGCTACACTCTAGCAGTCCCGGCACCCAAAGCGCGGACCCCTCGCCTCTGGACCCAGTTCGCCAGGCCCCCGCCCCCTTTCGGTGTCGTCCGCTTTACCTCGGTGCACGGCAAAGACGCCAACACCCTACGTGCGGAGATAGCAACCCTTTTACTCAAAGAAGCGATAGAGCCTGTCCCTCCAGCCGAGTTGAAGAAGGGTTTCTACAGCCCTTAATTCATCATACCCAAGAAAAGCGGCAGCTTACGACTGATCTTGGACTTGCAAGTTTTTACAAACTCGCATTCAAAATGCTCACGTAAAGACACATTCTAACTTGCCCACTCTAACCTTTTCTTTTTGTTTTTCTGTTTCAAACGTGGCTTTTTCTTTGCAATTCTTCCCATAAGGCCTGCACCCCTGAGTCTTCTCTTTACTGTTGTACATTAATTTGGTGTTGAGCAGGTATAATTCAATGAAGCTGTCAGCAGAGGACATGTGAGGTGTCTATTTCTCAAACTAGAGACTCTGATGTACTTATCCTCTTGTTTAGTTATACATCTGGGCCTTCCACATCTCTTTCTGTCCTTGTTAGAACCAGTTGTCCTTTGTCTTTGAAGATTCTAGTGGACACCTTTGTATGAAATCTTTTTTTGCAATTTCAAGCATTGTATATAGCCTTCATTTCTCAAAACAATGATTGACTGACGAGTTTCTAGAGAATGCTGTTTCTATTTTTTGCATTTTTGACCTAATGTTGACATTAAGACATACCAGTCTATTGCATACTGTGGGAACTCAAAAACAAACACAAAGACAAAGTTAAGCTTCATTTAACTAACCAAATAGCTTTCAACTGTGTTCGATATGATGGCAAGTGATTTTCTACTGCCAAAGTAGCAATTTAGCATGATTACTCAAGAATAAGGTGTTGGAGTGATGGCTGCTGAAAATTACTTTTTTCGAATTGTGATGGTGCTGTTTTTTACATCAGTAATGTTCTGGCTATACTTTGTGATCATTTGAATGCCACTTTGGTGAATTAATATTCCAATTTCCTTCCAAAACAGCAAAATCTGTACATTATTCCAAACTTTTGTCTGCCAATATAATAGTTCCTATTTTTGAAGAAACACTCAAATACATATGTAACGACCTTCTCAAGGAGGACAGGGAAACTGGGGATCTGGCACAAGGTAAGTCTTTTAATGGTTCTTTATAATGTGCCACCATACACACACACACACACACGTAAGCACAGGAACGCTGAGTTGCTGTACGTCCGTCTCCCCCTGCTCTGTGGCTGCTGGCTTTTTATCCGCTCTCCTCGCTCTACTGTAATTAGAGACAGGTGTTAGACATAATTTAGCTCAGGTGAGAGCGCCCTTACCGCTTTTCTCTCCCGTACGAGCGCTTGACCACGCCCCCGCTGCCACAACATACTTGCATTCTTTTCTAAAGCAGTCTCATAACTCATGCATGATGCTCAACTCATTTTGTACACACAACCATAAACACATTCATGCAAACATTACATTTACATTTCAAACACACTCATGTCCATGCCGTATAAACCAAACATTATCACTTCCTCTCATGTTTTGTTTCCAACATTTCCCGAAAAACAACTACAGACAAACAAAGAAACAGATAAAAGTCTGGCAGAGTTTTTTTTTTTTTTTTCATTTATTTTTTTTACTTTTGATTTATTTGTTTTTCATTTTACACCTCCTCCTCCTCCTCCTCTTGCCGATGGGCGATTTCACATAATGTTGATTTGCACAGTCCGAATGCTCTGCTATGATGAATTCTTGTGTTTTTCCCTTGTTTGATGGATCACACGCAGCAGAGGTGAGACAGTCTCTCTCTTTCTCTCTTTCTCTTGTTCTTTCTCTTTTCCTTTCCAAACTGTCACCTTCTAACTGCCGTACTTATCTCTGCCATTCAAACATGCCTCTTTTCTCTAACCTTAAAATCCACACCTCACTTCTCTCTTCCCCCTCCTGTCGTAATTATCCTATCCAACCCTGAAATCTCAGCATGATTAATGACAGATCTAAGAGTCTGGGAGGTGCCGATGCTGGTGGAGATGTTTGGTGGGTGGAATAACATGTTTTTTGGGGGGGAATTGGGGGGGGGGGGTAATTATTTCTGATATATATTGATTCTTTTTCCCTATTGACTTACTGATCTCTGTGCTTAAGTCATTTGTAATGGGTCCGCTCTGCTGTTACAGTAGAGAAATCCTATTTTGTGATGGCAAGCTAATGTGATAAGCCGCATTTGAAGCTGCTGTTTTTGGGCCTCTGAAATTGCATCTCCCTCAGAAGCCTCTTCCCGTTTAGATTAGATTAGAGAAGCAAACCACCCTGCTGCCTCAGCCCGCTTCCTGCTGAAAACACATGACCTTCACATGGCATGGACGTCCTCTCCTTATCTGTCTTACAGACAGAGCAAAAAAGAGAGAGAGAAATCTGTGACTCGGAAATCAGTAAGAAATGAATAAAGCTTCTCTCTTGATGAAAATAAAAATGATGGAATGATAAAACGCCTATGTAATTAATACCCCAGAGGAACATTTAATGTATCAGAGGATGCTCTGTATACTCTAGCTTAGTTAAGTTTCAATTAAGTATCAACTTCTTTAGATGTTTACATACAGACTATTCTCAGAAAGTCAACAATGTAAATTGTGTTCTTTTGATGGGGAAAAGTCATAAATGTGTTAGCCCTACACAATGGACACACATGTCTTGTGTACTTGTCTGTTTACATTTTGACAAGAGAAAATAGCGATAAGTACAAAATCTATAAACATGTTTTGCTTTTTCTAACCCTTGAGCCCTTTAAATATGACATATTTACCCATGTAAAAGAGATACAAACAGTTTTTGATTATGAGCAGAGTGAGTGCGTGAAATTATGTTGAGCCCTGTGTTTCGGAACACAAAATTACACAATGTGAAGGGATTGTCCATATTTTTAATTCAAGAGTGAAATAAAGGATTACATGCATGATAATGTCAGCAGTTCTGTTGTGTAGCCAGATATTCCAATCAATTTCTCCTTATAATCAAAGATACAGTATAAGATCATGTTTAATATGTCTTGCATAATTAATAAGCACATAATACATTTCCTAAATAGGTCAGTTACCTGTGACAGCAGTGTGTAAATGGTGTATACACACCCATCTATGTGATTTGTTTATGCTTATCCCATTCATACCAATTGACAGTAAATATTACAGATGTCCGCAGTAATAATTAACCTAATTTACAGACATATGTCAGGAAAACAAATTCTGTCCGAATAGGTCTTTAGCCAAATTCATCTAACCGATGTTGAAGTCATTAAAGCCATGCTTACCATGGCAGCCTAATTAATTGTGTGCAATTTTGCCTGCTTTTGAAAATATTAAAAATCACTAGACCATTCAAAACCCAGGGTTAACCATAGCACTCATAAGTGAAAGTGATCAGTAATGGAATAATTCGAGTTTGGGTGGGAGATTAATGTAAATACTAATATCAGATACGAGTTGTGTCTTCAGTGAATATAAACAGATGGGACAAAAAAAATCGGATAAGGTCAATAGATTGGATCTGTGTGGTTTAAATGCAGCCTTACAGTTAGAGTATTACATTTAAGTGGATGCATTGCCAGATGATTTGATCTTTGGAAAAATTGAATGATAAATGTTTGAGTTCATATTGAAATATATTTATATATTTAGATTTATATTTATGCATTTGGCAGACGCTTTTATCCAAAGCGACATACAGTGCACTTATTACAGGGACAATCCACCCGGAGCAACATGGAGTTAAGTGCCTTGCTCAAGGGCCCAACAGTGGCATCTTGGTGGTGCTGGGGCTTGAACCCCCAACCTTCTGGTCAGTAACCCTGAGCCTCAACCACTGAGCCACCACTGCCCCAAATCTATTGATTGTAAACTTTAGTTTACTCAAGAAGACATATGTGAGATTACTTGGATCTTTTTCTCAGGAGAAAAATCTGAGACTTGAGCAAAAGTCTCCATTTACTCCCCCATTTAATTTAATTAACAATAAATAATGAAGATATAAAAGAGTCCCCTATGGGGACAAAATCACTTTTTGCTGTCAAAAGTAGCTGCTGCGTTTGTCTATATAGATCAGTTCTATTCCTACAGCCCTCCTGAGAAAGATGATTACAGGAGAATTGTGCGTGTATGTATGCTGCAATTCATTTCAGGCAAGATTGTTTTCTACCAAATCCTAACTGTTTTTTTTATAGGTTTTTTTAATGAGTCTTTATTGTGGATCAGCTCTGAATTACAACACATGTGCCATTTTGTTTATTGCAGTTTATGTAATTTGATGTAACTTTTAATAACTAAATTAAATCTCTAGTGGCTGTATACCTAAAGTCTGTTAGTATCATAGTCTTGATGCTCTCTGTGGCATTGCTTAAAATCCAAAGTGAATTCTTATTAATTTAGGCAAAAGGCATAGAGCCACTTGCACTAATAAACACAGAACCAATAAACACATAGACATGTAGTGCAGTCTCCAAGCAGCAAGGCATATTGCAGGATCAAACACTCGCATTTTCACACACTCTGCAAGCTCCCTTGTCACTGCTGCCAAACTCTATAGCAGTGGCGTATTGTGTCAGAAAGTCCGAAGTCAGAGAACATATTTGTTTCCGCCCTGCCTATGGTCTCCTGAGAGCGCCATCGAGATAGTGCTCTGATCTGTGGGAGGGAGAGCTCAGAACCAGTCTGAGTGTTGTGTGTGAGCTATCAGAAGCAGAGAGTTGGATTGGAAACCGTAGTGGAAGATGATTTTGGAGATGCTGTATTATATTTATTATATTATAGCTGTGCTAGATTGGTTGCTTGAGAATGGGATATGGTAACAGTGTTGAATCGGTTGTTTGGAGATGATTTTGGTTATAGTATTGGAAGAGTTGTTAGGAAACTGCTTTGGTAAAAGCATTGGATTGTTTGACAGGAGATTGACATGGTGACACATTGTAACCAACAGCTTGGAAACAGAATTAGTTTGGTTATAAAGAGATTTCTTTGTTAAAGGTGCTGGATTTGTGACAATGTTTTTTTTTATTTTGTAACAGTTGGATTGATTACTTAAGAGTTGTAACTGTTTTATTGGGTGGTGTGGTTGTTTATGTAATGATCAGTTGCTAGGAGACTGCTTAGGCAACTGTGTTGGACTGAGCAGTGTTGAACATTGTTATATAACTAGGCTACTTTGATGGGAGATTTTGAACAAGGATTGTTTGATGAGAGACTGAAGTTATGACACTTATATACTGTAGGAAAACGTTTTTGCAACATTGTCACATTGGTTGTAAGGAGATTGTTTTGTTTATGGTGCTGGATTGGTGGTAATTAAATTTAATTACCTTTAATTTGGTTTGTTGATATTTTGAAAATTTAGATCAGATGTCTAACGTCTGTTTTTTAGCTGTTTTGTATCGTAACATTGTTGCACATGTTAAGTTAGCAGTATATATATACAAATATCTGCTACCAAATTTAAAAATGAGGTCAGTGCTGTATAAGAAATTTAGTAGCTGTCAAAAGTTGAATAGGTTTTAAGCATCTGTTTTGAAGTGTAGAGCGTTAAGTGTTTGGCATCTGTTCAATAGACCTTATTAACAGTAGCGGCACATTTGATTTTTGACCTGAATACATGCAAAGCTGTGTGGGATAGACTTACACGGCCCTATTTTAAGAGCCATAAATCATAAGCACAAAGTCAATGGGCATGTACATGAAGTTTTGGTATTTTCAAGCAGGTAGGCACAAGTGGGTTTGGCGAAATATTGCACGCAACACACTAGTGGACTGGTACAAGTGAAGTTTCATTTGGTGGTTCTTCTCCATGTATTGCAGCATCTGCATCATATTATATAGTCCATATAGTCCCCTTTCAAGCACCAGTGATATAAAAAATGACAGCGTATTCATGAGTAGTTTGTTGAGTAAATGGACCGTAGGCGTTGAATTAGAAGAATAAAAATATTTCAAGGATAGTGACATACTCCTTTAAAATGTGATTCTAGTCAGGATTTGGATGTATGTTTGGTTAAATTATAGAAGTGTAAATTCTATTAATATTTTTTTATCTATTGACACACAAATCATGATTAGTATTAACACTGATCATGTCTGCTCGCACATCACTTTTACCGGTTGATTTTGATTTTGAAAATGTAATTCATTTATTGAAACATAAACAAATTCAACCAAAAGTATTTCTAAATTCAAATTACACTTCAAACAAAATGAAAATATAATCAAAATAAAGTAAATGGTCATAAAATTCACAACAAATCCAAACATTTTACCCTCTCCAACTTCTTTCACCAGCCTCTCTTGAAGTGACAAAAAAATCACTATGACAACAGGTGGAAAAATACCAATACAAATTAGATCATAATTGCAATTGTATATAAAATTGTAAAATTGTAAATATAATAATAATTAAAATAAATAAATAAACTATGACCTATAAATTGTTCTCATAAATTTTAACGGCAATTGTCAGGAACATAATTTGATGTTCCACAATATTTTCAGACTTTGGAAATTAACTTTATTACCACCTGCTGATAGAATCTCCAAAGTGCAAATACAGGAACTGTATTCAGACTGAAAACAGACCTACTTTTGAAATGTCTTTGCACAATGACCTATTTCTCAGGAATATTGCAAATTGTGCTTGTGCCAGTTTGCATGCATACACCCACAGGTAGCGCAAACACTCCCGCCCATGCTCACTTGTGCTTTACTCTGGCACGAAAATTGGATAAGACCAAACACATGGTCATTGTTCAACTGCGCTTTGAACGCATACGAAAATAAAGCCCACAGTTACTTCAATGGCGTTCACTGTTGAAAGGGGGCCTGTTTCATCAGCTGAATGATCCACAACTTAACCCATGCAAGACACTGTAAGTCTCATTTTCATTCCAGTCAAAATTTAAAGATGGCCCTACTCTGAATAAGGTCAATTAAACAGATTCCAAACACATAATGGGGCTTTTCCACTGCACGGTACAACTCGACTCTGCTCGCTTTTTTGGGGTTTTCCACTGTGGATAGTACCTGGTACCTGATAATTTTCTTTGTATATGTATAATTTTTCCAAGCGAGCCGAGCCGATACTAAATGTGACATCAAAATCCTGCAGATCACTGATTGGTCAGGGAGTATCATCACTACCAGCGACATCAACCCGCTAGTTTTAAAGTTAGCAACAGCGATAAGAGTATAATGTGTTTACGTGACTTTCGAATTGTGAAAAAAAAAACGGCTGTGCGCAAAACCACGCCGTGGTCAATAAACAAGGTGCAGACGGTCCACTCGTAGAGATGAGCTAAACGAAAAAGTCTCTCACGAAGTGTCTCAGCTGTTGTCCGCACACGGCTACCACCGGACCTACTAACAGTGTAGGGAAAAGTTAATAAAACTTTAAAGTGACTACAGAACCATCAAGGAAAAGTGGAAGTAGTTCAACCAAATGGATGCTATCTAAATTGGCGAGCAATGGGAGGAAGAGTGCCCTGGACTCAGCCACGATGGAGGATGGTACATTTTGTTATGTAAACTCTATACTCTGCTTGAAAGCTTCACTTTATTTAGCTGACCAGCTACTGGGAAGCTTGCTTCTAAAACAACCAGGCCAATTTAACTGTTACACTTGTGTAAAATCACCATGCAACAGCTGCTTTATGCAGCACAATGAGCTAGTAGCTAACAGCTAGCGGTTGTGTTATTGTTTTGGTCAGTTTGTGTCGTGTTTAAGATGATGTCATTGCAGTAGAGGCGGAGCAACTATGACAATCATCCTATAATCCCACACCACGTTGAGGCGAGTCGAACCGTAATGTGCAGTGGAAAAGTGCCTTAACACTCTACAATGCAAAACAGATGCTTAACACCTATTCAACTTTTGACACTCTGATAACACTCCCTCCTGTGTACAATGACATGTGCTGTGTACATACCGGGGTAGTTGACAAATAGCATGCCATTAAATCATGCTTTTTTGCATGTGCTTTTTGCAGTTCAGTCCTGTGGTGTGTGAAATAAATTTTTACAATACAAATATTATAAGGTCATGATACTGCATGTTTAATAATAATTATCACCTGAAAGAAAATGTCCAAAAAATAGTTTTAGATGCATTATAGAATGTCACACTGCTGAACACTTTTACTGCGTGACATTTCATGTCAACCCAACTGTGTTCAATGATGTGGAACCTTTTTTATTTTTGCTGAGCTTTTTTTCCGTTTCATGCTATTATGTAAGTGAAGTGACTCTGTTCTTTGCCTTTTATATGTTCTAGTAAAGGGTTTCTATATATAACATAGGTGACTATGTTCCATATGTCCTATAGGTGACTTTAACTCATGTTCTGAATGTACATTTTTTTAATGTTTTCAAGGTGATGTTAGATCATTGTCTGTATGTTTTATTTTCAAGCTTGTTGTGTTTTGTTGGTGATGTTTTGCATGTTTTACGGGGGGAGACTGTCCCGTGTGTGGTAAGGTAAGGTGACTGTGCTCTGTTAGGTAAGTGTTCAGCAGGGCTGGGACAGGGAAAGAGAGAGGGGGAGGTGACAGCTGAGTGCTTGCCCTTGAGTTCCCCAGACACCAGCATGGAGGAGTAGGGGTGGGTAGAGAGAGAGAGAGAGGGAGAGAGAGGGAGGTGGATGGAGGAAAAGAGAGGGCTGCTCATATTCTGCTGATACAGCAGCCTGCCCCCACCCACCTCCACCCAAACACTGCATTGCTATTTTTCCTCTCCCATTCTATCCCATTCTCTCCTTTCCTCTCTATTCTGATCTTTATGGAGGAATAGCCCGATCACCTTCTTTGCTATTAAATTTAATATTGCACAAAAAGCAAGAGTGATCTGTTTTCAGTCTGCGTCAATCATTAAACTTATGTCAAATTTTTCTGTTGCTCTTCTGTACTTCTATTATTGTCAATTCTATTTACCTCATTCATAGTTTCATTCATATTATTTAATGTCATCCCTTGTATCTTTATGTGTCAGTTTCACTGTATATTTTTTACATTTTGAATTGTTTGTTTTATCTGTATGCAGCTATTCTGTAAAAACATTGGCAAAACAAATGTGCAAATATGGAAAGAAAAGCCCATTGAAACTGAAAACTACGAGAGAGAAGGATAATGAAAGACAGATGGATGGAGAAGGGGCACTCTTTAAATGTGGATGACTGTTAGCAGACAGATGCAGGGCAGATATGCACACAAACAGCAGGAAGGAGGCAAACAGAAGTGATGCTGGTTCATAGAAGAGCTTACACACATACACAGTGTTTACTTCATGTAAAGTTTGATAACAGCCTGCATATAAACAGGTGTAAACACAAACAGTGCCACTAAGGACTCATTAGCACGCCGGTCACCTCTCTCACGCGTGCTATGACAGCAAGGCATGCAGACAAAGAAAGAAACATAAATGGAAATATATAGTAGTTTATTCAACATTGAAATTGAACCATTGAAATTATCTTTTTTATGAATCTGAAGAAATGCATTATTTAGCCTTTTAGTTCTCACTTCAAAACTGATTTATTTATGTCAGAGCTGTGGCTTAACAGTTAGAGCACATGCTCCATGTCACTGAGCTGTGGTGCTCATGTGGGTGATGCTAGTTTGAGCCTGGCTCGTTTAATTTCACGATATATTCCCTACTTCCTCCCTTTTCAACTTAAAGTATGCTGTTACTTTTGAAACTGATCAGCCTTTCAATTTTCACCTAGCAGATGATAAAAAAGACCAAACCAAAACCAACCAAAACACCCAATCTACCTCCTAAGAGGCCGTGCAGTCTGAACGTGTTCTAACTAAATATATATTTTTTTAAACCTGGCACGGCGTCTAAGAAATGTGGTTTTCCTTTGCAAAATGCTGAAAACAGATTAAGATGGAGCAACAGAAAAAGATATCCATTTAGCGCCTGTTTACATAGAAAAATAATGAAAAATCAGTGCAAATTTATGCAAAAACGTATAGTGTAAATGTGCTATAACAGTGTTCTAGCAACAACATAGCAACGCCTTAGCAACCACCCAGAACACCTCTTTTCATGATGGTGAATATTGCATAAGCAAATATCAAATTTTCATGAGAAAAAAAACTTTTATTACATGGAATTATTTTGGTAAATGTAGATGTAATATGACATTGAGTTGCACTTATGGTTTATTTGCATTCTTTAGACAAACTGTATGATCAGCGAGTTGTCTTTGATAGAAACAAGTATGCAACGATATGCACAGATTTTGTGTTCTAGAAAATAAAAATGTGCAATGCAGACTGTTCTGCTTATAAGACCCTCTCTGTCACGTGGTCTTACAGTCAGTGCGTGTATGTGTGTTTGGGAGCATTAGCTTACGCATGTGTGCCTGTCTCTGTGCGGTGCTTTAGCATGTTAAGCATGGTGGGTAGGTCGAGTGATGGTTAGTGGCAGCTTGGGGACCGGAGCAGGAATGGAGGCTGAGAGGCCAGGCACTGCTGGGACTCTGAACGCCAGGCAGGCAGGCAGGTGGACACAAACCACAACCACTGAGCTGTCTCCCTGACAGCATCACCACAGTGAAATTTGTATCTCTGGGCAAAACTCAAGAAAACAATTTGTGTTTCTTACTAAAGAGATTTTCTTTTAGATTTGATAGATTGTTTTTGAAGCAGTTTAGGCAGGCGTTCTCACACTTCTATGGCAAGAAATCTACTTTTTTAGAATGTTGTTAATGTAATATCTAGATCTACCATGCAAGTTTGATTTGAAAAATCCATAATTATTATTTAGATTTTTATTTATGAGGACTTGAACCTGGTTCTGCTTTGTAAGTCATGTTGAATTGCTAACTATAATTAGTTTTAACAGCTGCACAGTATGCTTTACTTCCTGTTGATTGTTATGGTAACAATAAAATCATTAAGGAAAGGAAATAAAAATTGATCTTTAAAATTCTTGTTATGTATGTAGATTTACTCTTCTCTCTCTTTCCTTTGACCTGTCAAATTAAAAGTTCACCCAAAAATCATAATTCTGATATTATTAACTCACCCTTATGCCATCTCAAACTTGTATGACTTTCCTTTGTGGAACACAAATTAAGATAGTTTTAAGGATATATGATGTGTTTATATCCATAAAATGCAAGTCAATGGAGTCCAAAACTTTCAAGCTCCAAAAAGGACATAAAGCCAGCATTGTTACTACAAAAGTTACTACACCATGTAACTTTTCACCCTCTAGTGGTTGAATCATACAACTAGCAAGTTACTTGCGGAGGAACATTGTTTTGGTAATTATGTGAATTGGGCTTCGGCTCTGCTCTTCTGCATGGATTAATCTGATGGTTTGAGGAGTACCGGAGTAACCATGGTTATCTTATATCAGAGCGAAAAAAAAAAAAATAATGAAAGGAGGAAAAAGACAGATATCCAAAAAATATTTCTGATGAGCAGGTAAGTAACATATCTTCTGCTGTTGTTTTGACATATTGATGTAACCCACACTCGCACACACAAGATGAGACAGTCACAATGTATATCAAAACTGCTTTTATTTTTATAAGAGCAGGCGAAGGTACAATAAGGAAAATCCAGAGGGAGAATGGTCGAGGAAAGCGTAGGGTCGAGAGCCGGGTAATCAGGATGAAACAGAAGGGCAAATCTACAAATAGAGTGGTCAAGGGAAGCGAGGGGTCAAGCCGGGTAATCAAATATATAGCAGGGTAATCTAGCAAGTAGAAAGGATAAGGATAAACTAGGGGATCACTAGTCGCTGGCAAAGTGCAGAGGTAAACTATACGATAACCAACAAATGCGAAATGAATGTGTAGTGGTAGATATAGTGAACCAAAGCAGCGGTGCAGGTGAAACGAATGACAGGTGACTGGGACTGTGGCAGGTGTGTGCAATGAGGGGCTGAGAGGCGAGTGCGGAAGTGTCTAATACTCTGGCGATAGGGAGCGGGCATGAGTGCCCGAGGGGGGAGAATGCGAGCGAGCATGAACGCTCGGGGAAACTGAACTAGTGTGGGAACACGAGGGAATGGGTTGAGCCGAAGAGGCGGGATTCGTTATAGTACTCCCCCCTCTGCTACGGGCGGCTCCTGACGGCCGGCTCGGTTACGAGGGCGCGACCTCTAGGAAGTGGTGCGAGGCGATCGGGATGCTGGCGGTGGTAGTCCAGTTTGAGAGCTGGATCCAAGACATCCCTAGATCGCACCCATGACTGTTCCTCAGGTCCGTAGCCCTCCCAATCGACCAGGTACTGCAACTCGCCTCCTCGACGTCGGGAGTCAAGTAGAGCCCGGACTGTATAGGCGGCTGGCCACCGACATCGAGTGGTGGAGGGGGTGTCTGGGCTGCCGTGGGTGGAAACATAGGGCTGTAGTGCACTGGTTTGAGAAGGGACACATGAAACACAGGACAAATTTTGTAGCGGGGTGGTAAAAGTAACTTATAGGTGACGGGGTTAATACGTGACATAATTTTAAAGGGCCCAATGTATTTCGGACTTAGCTTCTTGGACGGCAGCCGGAGTCGGATGTCACGGGTGGAGAGCCAAACCCTTTGGCCCGGATGGAACAGGGGGCAGGACGGCGTCGGGCGGTCTGCCTTAGCTTTCTGGGTTTGGACCGAGCATTGTATCGCGGTCATGGGTGGCCCTCCAGACCTGGGCGCTTCTCTGGGCCCAGGCATCCACCGCTGGAACGTCACTGGGGTTAGCCTCCCACGGAAATAGAGGTGGTTGGTAGCCGAGGACGCACTGGAAGGGGGTGAGGTGTGTAGAGGAGCTGACCAGACTGTTCTGGGCATACTCGGCCCAAGGGAGGTAGGTGTGCCAGCTGCCTTGGTTTTGGGCGCAATAGGACCTTAGGTACCTGCCTACCTCTTGGTTGAGGCGCTCGGTTTGGCCATTGGTTTGAGGGTGGTATCCCGAGGAGAAGTTGAGCTGGATGCCCAGCCTGTCGCTGAAAGCTCGCCAGAAGCGGGATGTGAACTGGGTGCCCCGATCAGAGGTGATCTCCTTGGGAATGCCAAAGTTCCGGAAGACGTGGGTTATAGATGGCAGAAGACCTACGATTAATGTCTTTTAAATGGGGCAGTGGTGGCTCAGTGGTTGAGGCTCAGGGTTACTGACCAGAAGGTTGGGGGTTCAAGCCCCAGCACCACCAAGATGCCACTGTTGGGCCCTTGAGCAAGGCACTTAACTCCAGGTTGCTCCGGGGTGATTGTCCCTGTAACAAGTGCACTGTAAGTCGCTTTGGATAAAAGCGTCTGCCAAATGCATAAATGTAAATGTAAATGAGTGATGTTTATACACGCTTTTACATGACTCATGTCATGTACATTGTAGGAAAGGAAGGAAAACTAGATTGCTGATTGCTGAAACTAGATCTGATTTGTTCTTTTAATGCTTAAACATTATAAAGTCTCTTGGCAGATTTAGGTTGTGAATGACTATAAATGATTCAATGAATCGCTAATAGCCAGGGGCGTAGCACCAAATTTTGGGCCCTGGGTACAAACCATCTTGCTGGGCCCCCGTACCAAATATGTATGTATAGAAAACTGACTTCTAAGGGGCCCCCCCTGCCTCGGGCCCTGGGTACTCGGTACCCTTTACCCCCCCAGTCCGACGCCCCTGCTAATAGCACATAAGACGCTCATTTGTTGCCACCTAGTGGCATCTCCAGAAGTGGTCACTGAACTAATCCATAAAAATAAAATGTGAAACGGAAGAAAGCCACACAAAAATATAATTTATGTTTGCAGCTAATTCTGCACAATTTTGCAGTTAATTTGCTATACTTGAATCTGTAACGTTCCAGTGTTGTCTGTCCTATGTCCTCTGTTTTCACCCATCACTTCTATGTCATGTTTCCTGGTCTGCTCCGTGTTTTCCGTTTCACCCGTCACCGCTCCCATTCCATGTCACGTTTTCCCTGTTGTCCGCCCGTAGTCTCACTGTCCGAGCATCTAAACTACATTTCCCACAATTCCCGGCCTCCGTCACTGCCTGCACTCATCAGTGTTTTCACCTGTGTCTCGTTGAGTCTTCATTGTGTTTGTGTATTTAACCGTGTCTGTTTCTCCTTTCCCTTGTCGGTCTTTTGTTGTATGTAGATGCCTGTTCCCATGCTTCCTTCGTCGTTTTCACTCCAGCTATCCACGTGTTTACCTTCCGTGTTAAGTTAACCCTTTGTTTGCCTTCCGTGTTTATTTACCTTTTCCCATCGTGGATGTTTCTTTTGTTGGTGTTCCTTTGTGTTGCCGTTATTGTTAATAAAACCTGCTGCACTTAGATCCTCGTCCCGACTCTACCTTCTCCGTCATTCGTGACAGAATCACTAAAATCACTGTAATTGGTGATTTTAGCTAATTCTTAAAAAGAAAAATATCCCCAGAAAATGTTTTCCTTGAGCAGTGATTCTCTAACCTTTTTCCCCACTCGTGAGTTTGCATTCCTGTAATTTGTTGTGGCATTGCAAGAATTCATTTGCAAGAATAAATCTACAAATTAGAAAAGAAGCAATATTTTAGTTTTTTCATTAACCAATTAGCACTCTTGCCACCTGTGACCTCCTTACACAGCATATGTGAATTGATAGTGGTGTTGTGCTGTTGTGTATTTTATTCGTAAAAAGCGTGCAGTGGCAGAAAAAAGGTTCTGAAACACTGACTTAGCTAGCTGGCTTAGCTTACCATCACAACGTTTATTTTTTTTCCATTGTCCTTCCTCAAAAAAACAAAACATAGAAAGCGCTGCAGTACCACAATCCATAATAAAATGCCCCATTAGAGTGGCTAATGCTATCTAACAAACTACAGTGCTAAGAGAGCTATCTCTTCCAATAAAATATATTACCTCTGAAAAGCCAATCCGATGCTGTTTTGTGTTTTATTACGGGCTCTGTCGCTTTCCCATTTTGCTTGCAGTCTCTTCTCGGTTTGAGGATTCTTTATTTTGAAAACAGGTGATTCACCAGAGGGTTGCCTTTTAGAATGATCCATGGTCAATGTCATCCATTTGTTGTGGCTACAAGCTTTCAGCTTCAAACTAATACCACACCTATCGCTAGACATATACATGTGCTGTATTAGCTGCGGACCTTCTATTATTTATTTACAGACAAGCCATAAACACGCATGGACGAATGACTGAAGTAATTTCCCAACAAATCCATCCTGACAGCTCTAAAATAGAAATCATTATTATAGGCTATCCATAGTGAATCAGGGTAAGGCATAAACATGATTTAGAAGACAAAATGTTGGTGTACCTGCTCATTAATGAAATTCTGTTAATTTCTAACAAAACAATCTTAAATAGTGTAAGCTAAACTGGGCAAATAGCACAGAGTTTTGTGAATGAAGCACAATCTACTGTATAATTTACATAGAAAGAAGAAAAAGACAGCATTTCGGTGCTGATCACGTCAGTTTAAACTAGATTGTGGGTGGTTAGTGAATAAGACACAGGTTTTTGCACTGAAATACCACACACGAAAGTTATCTTCTCTTCTCTTCTCTTCTCTCCTCGCTGTCCCTCAAACTGGTCCACACACGCTGGCATGTGGCTTTACTCTTGTCCTCAGTGCCAGGGGCCCTCCAGCCTGTCGGGCTGCTGTGTGTGTGTATTGTGTTGGCTGCTGCTGGCCCTCTGAATCGCTGGCACAGTCCTCTCTGTTCCAGTCTCATTGCCGTCAAACTCACTTACCACACCAGCTAATAGTACACAATCTGAGCTCACAGCAGACAGCTGCCCAAGGTACATATCTTTGTGTTTGCAGTCTGTCAGTCACAGATGCACCCCACAAACACACACACACGAACACACACCTGTTATCTTTGTGGCTGGTCATGTGTGGTGGGCAGGCTCGGGGGCTTTGCCCTTGTGCAGTATGGATAAAGAGATAAGAACAGGGCGTGTGAATGTGGAAGTAATGAGAAAGAGAGAGAGGAGAAGTGCAAGTTTTGACAGCATTTCTGAAAGAGGATTTGGCTGAAAGGAACAAGATGCATGGAGGTCAGAAATTCACTCTATTATATATTGACCCACAGAAATGCCAATGGTATGTTTTTATCTTCTGTCTTCTATGTTATCTTATTATCTAATATAGCCTATGTCTGTTATATCCTTTTAATCACTTTTTAATCTCTAGACTCTAGCAATAAGATTTGCCTTGACAGCTACAACATTTTATTATGCTTACATTATGACATTAAAAATCCATTACTATTTAAGTCTTGTCCAAAATGTATGAGCTCATTGGCACAAGAGAAATATTTAGTTGTTCATTTTTATTTTTGAATGGGTACAATTTTGGGAAATGGATCTTGTTTGCACACAGTAGCCTTTTTGTGTTAGCTTAAAATAGCCAGAATAAAATCACTAGTCTCTGATCTGTTCACAGAAACTTGCCTTCCTAATGCTCATTCCGTTTTCCAGTCAGATGCTCTTTTTAAAACTAAGCTTAGTCTGTGTCTGAATTGGGATAGGTGCCCACACACACACACTTAAAAGCACAAGAGAAATCTGACTTTTAGTGCTGCAATAGTGTTTGTGCACATCAATAGCTCCCCCTATGGAATCTCTTAAAGCTGCTCTTAGCGTTTTCATATTGTTTTGTTTTTCATTTCAGAATGTGTTTTGTAACCTCATATTTCAAGACTTCAGGACATAAACAATGCCGCTGCAAAACACATTTTTCAAGCATTTGTTGTGGAACCGCCTCATCTGAGTAATCCTCAGAATGGGCAGATATTTGGCCATTCTGTGTGATCTGTCCCATTCTGGACTGCTGTCTTGTATTTTGCAGGGTTTCTCTGAATTGTTTTGACTTAAAAGAGTCTTTATAAGAGATCCCTTAATTTCAAAGAAGATGCACGGGTCCTCTCCAGCAACCTTTTCCTGAAACAGTTTGATAAAAGTGTTCGGAAGTGTGAATCTCTGCAAAACTCACCCTCTGTATCTCTCAGTAAGGGGCAGCAAGCAGAATTGACAGTTCACTCTGAAATAGCAAAAATATGAATTCGTAAGTAAATAAAATGAATGACCAAGGTAGAAGAAGCTGAAGAGCCTTATCTCCTACTGAGCTCTCAGACGGTGTGTGTGGTGTGTGTGGTGCGTGTGTGAGAGAGAGAGAGAGAGAGAGAGAGAGAGAGAAAGCGTTGGTGGTTTGCTGGAGTCTTGCTGATGTTGTTGGAACTCTCTTGATGAGGCTAACTGAGTTGCCTAAATATAGATTACAGTAATTTACTTTCAAACAACTCATTTTCTGTGTTTGACATGTCCATTAACCCTGGCAAGAAAAATCATTAATTTTTCACCACTGAAGACATTAGTCATTTGAACGACTTTTATTGCTGTCTGCCGCTTGGACTGAGACGGATGTATGATCATGCAGTTCACGTCTGTCCAACACACATGTGACCACCCACCCACCCACACAAATATATACACACAAACTGAACCATCCTCTCCTAAGTAGGGTGGCTTATTGCTGGCTGTATTGTCCCTCACAGTGTGAGGTAATTAGGTCCTATGCGATGGCTGTCTTTCTCTCTCTCTTTCTGAACGGCGAGAGAAATGGACCTGTCAGTTTTCTGGCACCAGAGAATTCAACAAATGGTAAGCAGTAATGGCTTCCTTTTGTGTCCTGGGGAGTCTTTGCATCGACGGAGACACATAAAAAATAATACGAGATGTTTCTCTTCTCTTGCACCCACACTCTCCTTCCCTTTTATTTGCAACTTACGATAGTATGATGCATTTGTTCAGGGAAAGTGTTTCTTTGACTGTGGCTGAAAGAGGCTGTTTAGATGAAACCAGACACATCAGCGGCAAAGGAAGGGCAGATAAAGGATCGGACTGCTCAAAGACATCAACAGCAAGTCATTGATGTGATACAAACATTCTGTGTCTGTTCTATTCGCTCTATTAAACACATTGTTGGAAGGCAAGTTAAAGTAGTGAAGTCACTCCACTGTGGACTTCATCCTTTCCAAGGACATCTCCGCAGAGCAGCAACAAACAGAAATCCCTCCAGCCTAATCCTACATTACTGACCTGTCAGCATCACATCCACTCCTGACAGCAGGTGCGGTAACACACACACACACACACACACACACACACACATTGGCGCGCACACATATTTAATCATGCACAGGAGCTACATGATTCCCTGCCTACATTCTTATGAGCTGTGAGCTGTGATTGGATGGAAGGACGCCTATAGACCCATTAAACTTGGATTAAGTGTTTGCTCTAGATCAAATCTAGGATGTTTTAGAAACTTTTCTGGTGTTATGTAGCCCCACAGCCACATCAGTAAAACTTAAATTGATAGTTCACGAAACACATATGACTTTATTCCATGGAACACAAAAGGAGATGTAGGCAGAATGTTAGGGACAATGTCAGTCACTGTTCACTATCATTGCATCTTTTTCCATACAATGAAAGTACATAGTGACTCAGCCCCCTAAACATTCTGCGTGACAACTCCTTTTGTGTTCCACAGAAGAAAGGAAGGGTTTGAAACAACATGAGGGTGAGTAAATTATCTCCCCAATTAGGAATGCCCAATTCTCAATATGCTCTAAATCCTCATGGTGGCGTAGTGACTCGCCTCAATCCGGGTGGCAAAGGATGAATCTCAGTTGCCTCCGTGTCTGAGACCATCAAGCTGCACATATTATCACGTGGCTTGTTGAACACGCTACTGTGGAGACCTAGTGCGTATGGAGGCTTCATGCTATTCTCCGCTGCATCCACCGAGAGCGAGAACCACGTTTTGGCGACCACGAGGCGGTTATCCAACGTGACCCTACCCACCCAAGCAATCGGGCCAATTGGTTGCTTAGGAAGTCTGACTGGAGTCACTCAGCATGCCCTGGATTCGAATTTGTGACTTCAGGTGTGGTAGTCAATGTCTTTGCTTGCTGAGCTACCCAGGCCCCCCAATGATGACAGAATTATAATTTTGAAGTAAACCATGCCTTAAGCACCCCTTCATTAACAACAAACCAGAACCATGTTACTTTTCAATCTTATTATTATTGATATCATTGAGCATTATCATTAATATTATTAATATGACCATTACTTTGGGTGAATAAACAGACTAATCAAGTAGCTTTGTCTAACTTTAATGACACACACCTCAGCTTTTTTTTATTTATCTATTTTTTACATTTCAGTGGCAGTCATGGAGAAACTTCCTCCAAGACCTTAACAGCAAATGTATAATACATTAAACCCACATGTGACATATAACAAAAGTTAAAGGAATATTTCGGGTTCAATACAAGTTAAGCTTAATCAAAAGCATTTGTGGCGTAATGTTTACTACCACATTTGTTTATTTTATGGGTTGCAGTGAGGCACTTGGAAGTGAATGGGGCAAATTCGTAAACTTTAAAATACTTACTGTTTCAAAAGTATAGCCACAAGATTTAAACAATGTGTGTTTACATGATTTAGTGTGATAAAATCGCTTACTAACCTTTTCTGTGTGAAGTTACATCTAATTTTACAACTTCGTTGCCATGACAACACAACTCCGTAAACCTTGAAACCATAAAATGACCTTACAAATTATGATTTAAACAACATTACAACAACCTACATCATTTGTAGTTTTTGTTCATTGAAATGAAATGATCACAAAAGCGGAATATTAAAATCATCTTTGAGTAAACCAAACCCCAACACTTACACGTATTGTTTTTTTATTACAAAGATGTTAAGACATTAACTACAAATAAATCACAAGATTAATTGTGATGAATTATTTGAATCTTTTGATATCATTAATATTAACAAAGAAAATAAATCTCTGCTGAAGATTAAAAAAGATGTTTTGACTACCAAAGGGTTTGATAAGTGTGTGTATGTAACAGGAGAAGAGGGTCATTGTTAGCTGTCATGCTCTGGTGCTCTGTTTCCTTTACCTGTCAAATCCAGTGAGACAGTGAGAACAAGCGAGAGATAGAGAGAGGAATGAAAGTGACCCTTCACACACACTTTACACACAAACTCCTCTGCACTGATGGATGGTGACTCCAGGTCACTCTGAGCATAGCATCACACTTATCTAAAAGTCTTCAAAACATCCAAGAATACAAAACTATTCCACTTGATCATAGAGCGGCAGTCCTCTCCTAGACCTTGAAATGCACTCCCCCTTCCCGCCAATAAAGACCAGCGTCACCTCGTTCCCCTTCTCCTTTATGAGGCAGAACCTTTCACCTTCACAGAAAGTTCTGTCAAAACACCTCCATCCCCAAAGATACCGGCTCTGTGCATAACTGCTGCAGTCTCATTTTCCTTAATGCTTATGATCGTGTCATTTGGCCAATGAAAGCATTACCAGCCAATAAACCAGCTGTCGTATCTTATAACTAGGATATGGACATCTAGCCTGCAGGGGCTGGTGGTGTTTGAACCCAGCCGGACACACCACCACAGATACAGATCTGGTACTGCCATCTAAATGTGTTCCCAAAAAAAAATGCATTAAGGTCCGGGGTATAAATAACTAATGGATGGAAGGGTTGGATTATATTTATCCGGCTCAATACAGAAGGAGTACATCAGTCTGCCCTGACTCACACACCTAATGATATCTGGCTTCAGCCCATTATGGACTGCAGGCAGTCGCCTTATAAAAATACCCCGACATGGTGAGCTCAGACTGGGGTAGAGAGAAGAAACAGCCAGCACTGTGGCCTGCTGGTGCTCAGGTCAGTCTGAGTCATCTTCTCTGCTGTTGTATAAAAGTCACATTTCTCCTCCTCACACTATGAAGATAAGGAAGAAATGTTAGGACTAAAAGCAGACTTTTGAGGTGTTGAAACATTGGAACAATGGTGTTTTTATGTTATTCTTGGTGGCAGGACATGTTCCTATGTGGTGGGTCCATATAGAAAGGTGAGGATGAGGGTGGCTGTGGTTTTTGCAGGCTTTGTGTTTCCTTGTGACTCAATTTATAATGTTAAAATTTACCCTAGTTACTTGGTTAATACATGTTCCTGGTGTCATTGCAGAATTCATCAGTGCAAGTTATTCTAAAGATAATAAAAATGTTTGTCTTTGTAATCTTTCATCGAAAGATGTAATAATTGATCTGCCTCTGCAACGATTTTCCTTTTTGGCTGACATCACTAAGGCCACAAATGCTATTGTTTAATGTTAACTAATAGCCATATAACTATTTCATCAATGTTTTAGACTACTGTTTTAGGGAATGCAGCCTTTCTAAAATCTAGTTACCATAGTAATTTTATGCTGGTTAGCATTAATGTAATAAATGTTATGGTAATAATAGCAAATAACTATATATTTCCGTGAATTGTTAGCATTGGGATATGTCAAGGTGCTCTTAAGAATGGACTTGACCTTCAGCCTCCACATCCTAGGTCTCCTCAAAGACTCCTCAAAAGTGGGTGCCAGTGGTGTTTCAGTAGGTGAGTGGTCCTCCACAATGAAATGTAAACTTGCATTTGGTCTGGCTCCTTTCTGGTATGGAACCTGATGCCAAACCGTTAATGAGGAGGAACAGACAGATAGCAGACAGACATGCACATACCCTAAGTCTGCCCATTTATTTAGCACTTATATTTATTTAGGATTTTACTTCTTCTGATTCCAAGATCTTATTTTCTGCAGTCTTCAGCGCTGCATTTAAAGCTTGACTTACAGAATCCAACTTTAGTTTGCTGTAGTTTGAATGAGGCTGATAAGAATATATTATTCTAAGAGTCAACACTTTTAGCCATAATCCCTTAACAAAGCTGTGACATCTTCACAAGATGTTCTTCACTTAAATTGAAACACTAAATTACGTGTTTTGTGTGCACAGGGCAGTTGACTCTGTAAAGTAATTTTAATCAAAACTTCATAGAGACATGATTTGAGTCCCTGCCGCTTGGAAGATTTGAAATTGTGCAGCCCTACCATTCTCTCCCTCTCAAAGCTCTGTGCATCTCTCTCTGATTGCCATAAGAATGACTGATTGGATTGTCACTGATTAAAATGGTGTTGAACTACGCAAGTAAGACTCCCACAGAACAAAGCACATTTTTATGTTTCTGAAATAGGTATTATGTGGTATTTATGGACTAAGGATACTTCCTCCTGCAAAAAGTCACAAAAGTAAAAAAGTAGAATTTTGGGCCAACAGAAACCATTGGAGATCAGATTTAAATGGTAATTATTGCACCTCCATTCAAAAATACTATTAATATAAATAAATAAATATAAGAAAATTAAGTGTCATTTAAATAAATAGTTCACTCAAAAATGTAAAATTCTGTCATAATTTGCTCAACTTCATTCCAAACCCGTTTAACTTTCTTATACAGAACATGAAATGTATTTATTTTTGCCTGGTCCATATTTTCAATACAATGTCAGTTGGGAGTGACTCAATTTAAAGCTTAAAAACAACCCAAGAGTATCATAAAAGTCCATACAGCTTATGCGTCATATTCCAAGTCTTCTGAAGGCATGTTGGGGAACAATTTGACATTATTCAGTGTCATACAGGTTTGGAATGACATGATGGGGAGTACATTATGTGTGAATTTTCATTTTTGAGTGGACTGTTCCTTAAAATAACATAATGACAGACTTCTGTCCTGGCATATCCATCATAGCGGTTGTTTGCAGCATTCTCATCAGAGCTGAAATGAATGAGCGTTCAGTGTTTGCCTTTATGAATCTGATTTACTAAATGAGATTGTTTCTACTCTTACATTAGTAAATGAATTGCTGCAGCTGCTGAAATTCCTCTGGTGATAAATTCTCTCTCTGTTTTTCTCTCTCTGAGTCAGTGGGAAAAAACCTAGAGAGGTGACTGCTTGTATTTTCTATCTGACAACAGCCTTGATGAGATGTCCTCGAGATAGTACAAGAGCAGATTACGATCTACTGTACAGTCATACATATCTTTGGCTTCTTGCCTTCACCTGTGCATAACGCTACAAACTGAGGACCAAAAATATGGCAAGGTCATATGCCAGAAAAGTTTTTAATGCAAAATAAATTGCAAAAGCTTAGTTAAAGATAAAGAGTGCCATTTTTGCGCCACTAGTTCCATCAAACAGAATTACAAAAATAATGACTGTTGTCAAACAATTGCTGATTTCTTAAACACTCTCCCTGCTTTTACATTGGTTAGATTAACATGTATATATACAGTATCTCACAAAAGTGAGTACACCCCTCACATTTTTGTAAATATTTGATTATATCTTTTTATGTGACAACACTGAAGAAATGACACTTTGCTACAATGTAAAGTAGTGAGTGTACAGCTTGTATAACAGTGTACATTTTCTGTCCCCTTAAAATAACTCAACACACAGCCATTAATGTCTAAACCGCTGACAACAAAAGTGAGTACACCCCTAAGTGAAAATGTCCAAATTGGGCCCAAAGTGTCAATATTTTGTGTGGCCACCATTGTTTTCCAGCACTGCTTTAACCCTCTTGGGCATGGAGTTCATCAGAGCTTCACAGATTGCCACTGGAGTCCTCTTCCACTCCTCCATGACGACATCAATGAGCTGGTGGATGTTAGAGACCTTGTGCTCCTCCACCTTCCGTTTGAGGATGCCCCACAGATGTTCAATAGGGTTTAGGTCTGGAGACATGCTTGGCCAGTCCATCACCATCTCCTTCGCCCTCAGCATCTTTAGCAAGGCAGTGGTCGTCTTGGAGGTGTGTTTGGGGTTGTTATCATGCTGGAATACTGACCTGTGGCCCAGTCTCCGAAGGGAGGGGATCATGCTCTGCTTCAGTTTGTCACAGTACATGTTGGCATTCATGGTTCCCTCAATGAACTGTAGCTTCCCAGTGCCAGCAGCACTCATGCAGCCCCAGACCATGACACTCCCACCACCATGCTTGACTGTAAGCAAGACACACTTGTCTTTGTACTCCTCACCTGGTTGCCGCCACACACGCTTGACACCATCTGAAAAGAAGTTTATCTTAGTCTCATCAGACCACAGGACATGGTTCCAGAAATCCATGTCCTTAGTCTGCTTGTCTTCAGCAAACTGTTTGCGGGCTTTCTTGTGCATCATCTTTAGAAGAGGCTTCCTTCTGGGACGATAGCCATGCAGACCAATTTGATGCAATGTGCAGCGTATGATCGGAGCACTGACAGGCTGACCCCCAACCCCTTCAACCTCTGCAGCAATGCTGGCAGCACTCATACGTCTATTTCCCATAGACAACCTCTGGATATGACGCAGAGCACGTGCACTCAACTTTGGTCCACCATGGCAAGGCCTGTTCTGTGTGGAACCTGTCCTGTTAAACTGCTGTATGGTCTTGGCCACCATGCTGCAGCTCAGTGTCATTGTCTTGCAATCTTCCTAGGCCATCTTTATGTAGAGCAACAATTTTTTTTTCTTCAGATCCTCAGAGTTCTTTGCCATGAGGTGCCATGTTGAACTTCCAGTGACCAGTTTGAGGGAGTGTGAGAGTGATGACAACAAATTTAACACACCTGCTCCCCATTTACGCCTGATACCTTGTAACACTAACAAGTCACATGACACCATGGAGGGAAAATGGCTATTTGGGCCAAATTTGGACATTTTCACTTAGGGGTGAACTCACTTTTGTTGCCAGCGGTTTGGACACGATGGCTGTGTGTTGAGTTATTTTGAGGGGACAGCAAATTTACACTGTTATACAAGCTGTACACTCACTACTTTACATTGTAGCAAAGTGTCATTTCTTTAGTGTTGTCACATGAAAAGTTATAATCAAATATATACAAAAATGTGAGGGGTGTTCTCACTTTTGTGAGATACTGTATATATATATATATATATATACAGCACTCATGCAGCCCCATATATATATATCCTCCCAAACTCATGCAATTGGTAGAGCCAATGTTTCTATGTACTGTAGGACTGGTCAGAAGGCTCAAACAAATAGCACTTTTCAGGGGAATCAGCCTACAAATTGTATACTTAAAATTCTCTGTACATATTAAGTTGGAATAGGGTAACATAGAATAAGCAATTTGTCAATATTTTGCTATTGGAGACACTGGTCCACACCAGTTATGTACAGTACAGCATGTGAACCATGCTAATATTGTGATTTCTAGAGCAACATCTCTCTTTTATTTTTTCCTTTTTTTCCTTTTCTGAGAAGGTAACTTGACTGTCCCTGTGGCTCCTTTTGAAGGTGTTTTCATTTAATCTTTTCTGTAAAAAGATATTGGCCCGGGGTCACAGATCACACCAGGGTTGTTTTCTGACTCACTGACCATTCAATCAAGCTAAAGTCCATCACCGCGGCACCCCTCGCTCTCTGCTTTTGTTCGCCGCTCTCAGAGGTGAAGTCGCTCTTCTCAACATACACCTTGCGGTCCCATCCCACGCTGCTCTTCGGCTTCACTGACCAATGGATCACCTTGACCCAAACTCTAGGGAACTCAGAACAACAGCTCACTTCTCTTCCACCCTCTCAGCTCTGAAGACATTGAACGAGAGGCATTACATTTTTTTATTATTATTTATTTATAAAAAGGCTGAGGCACCAAATCCCCAAAACGTATAATTTTTTTCTTAACTTTAAAAGAGGCTGTTTAAGATTCAGGATTATTTACTCTTCCAAGTGTTCCAATTAGAACGCAAAATGGTTTTGCAGCATAATGCCATAGAATACATTTTTAAGTTCCACAAATAACTTTTGGTATTCTCTAGATATTTAGAAAACCTAGTTCTTAAAGAACCCAGAAATCAATATACTGATCTAAAGAACATGCCTGTATTATGTAACAGCAAAAACAACCCAAGAACCCTATGTGACAAAAAGTTTCTAAGGTGCGATGAATAACACTTAAACAGCCTTCAGTGACCTACTTTAAGAGTAGCTGTGTTTCCTGGATGTAGTATTTTCAACAAGGCTTTGTTGCATGTGATGATGCTTTTATTCCTAGCTGTTAAGATGTAAAGGCATCTACATTTTTGAGGCTTGTGTTGTTTTTTAACCCACAACATTTTTGACACTCATTTTAAATCGAGTAATAACAGCTGAAGCATTTGATGGAGCTTTTTGGAGCTCTTATTCATGTATACTTTGATATGAGCAATAAATTCTATTCTTTAACTGGGCATTCAGACCAATTAATATTAATACTTTATCATGTAGCTTTTTATTTTTCAACATTAATAAAGGTTCCTCAGGTCAGGCTCTCTTTAAACTGGACCTGGTCCCCATCAGAGCATAAACAGAGTAGAGAGATAATGGTGAGACCACCTTGAAAACAGTAAGCTACATTTACAATTAAATAGGTTTTGCAGAAGAGAGAAGGGGGTACACCAGACCTTGAAATGCTAAAGTAAATTGATGTGATTTACTTTCCTAATGTATTTATGATTTTATCTGGCTCATTTAATGAAGTATTGAATTACGAATCAAGTGAGGAATTGCAGGCTATTTTGGATGCTACAATTGAGTGGCTATGAAATGCAAATTCTAAATAAGATACCACAGTTGCTAAATGTGTTGCTTAAGAAAAGTTCTTGGTAGTTTACTCAGATGAACAATGGAACAGCAACTCTAAAATTGGCATTAAAAATCCAATATCTTGATTGTTGTTTGTTATCCACATTTAAATTTAGATTAGAAGTGAGATGACAAAGTGCATATTATATGATGGTCTTATTTCAACTTGAGGTGATATCACATAACAAAAGTTGAAGCATTTGTTTGCAAAAGATCATAGATTTGTGCTTTGCCTTATTCTGTATCGATATAACATGCTGGAAACATGTAATGCAAAATGTGCTGAGTACTCAAATCTCATCCTGTACACACTCAATCTGGATCCTCACTATCTTCTGTTCCAATCCAAACTAATCACAAAATAGTTGAATACATGCATCAATTCAGCACATCCTTTTTGTTGAGAGTGTGTGTGTGTGTATCAGCAGTTATAATGCTAGGCAGGCTATAGGAATTTCGCACAAACTGTGAGAATGAAATGAGCAGTCAGCTGTACTTTAATCCCTTTTAGGCTGATACTGAATGATTCCCATCAAATCAGTCTGATCCTGAAAACACCTCAACTCCCTCAAGTTCTTTATACATCCCATACTCACATTTCACCTTACTGATGCTACACATGGCAAAACCTTGAGTATATGGTCAAATGTACTTCGACAGTATAAATCTTCCAATAAATAAACAAACAATTTCTCTCTTTGCACATTAAGGGTGATAGTCCTTGGCACCGAAAAGAACATTTTCTCATCATTGCAGTTGATTGAATGTTTTCTCTTTTAGTCAGAGGCAGCAAGTTTCTCTTTAGGAGTCAGAGAGACATCTGTGCTGGTGGTTCTTACTCTCAAGCGATGTTCTGATTACAGCTACATTTGGCGATGTCTCTGATTATGGCCATGACTGGCACACCTTCTCCAGTCACTATGGCAACTCGCATATCAGCAATCCTTTCGATAATTCCCATTGATTTTGAATATTGTTGATTTCTTTTTTCGTTTCTTTAGTTTTCTTCACTTTTCTTTCTTTTCCCTTTTCATCCCAAATTTCATCCCTGCATTCTTTTTCCTTCCTTCCTTTCTTCCTTCCTGCCTTCCTTTTCCATCCAACTTTTTTTTCTTTCTTCCTTTCTTTCTTTCTTTCTTTCCTTTTAATTTTCCTTGCACTGTGTTGAAGTAGATATCAATGTTCATCCTGTTTTATCAGGACTGCACCAAATATTAGATTAATTAATGTGATATCATGGAATGATGTTCAGTCTGTCATATTTATGGGTTTTTATGCATTTAAATGACCTCTAACTGTTTTTCTCTCTCCCTCGATCCCTATCTCTCCCTATTGTTACTCTCTCTCTCTCTCTCTCTCTCTCTCTCTCTCTCTCTCTCTCTCTCTCTCTCTCTTAATAGTTGATGCATGTATCAGTTCTTTAAAGACTTTTGTTCATACATCAGTTTCTCAGGATGAGCGAAGAATACATGCTTTGACATCTGTCTGTCATATAGTACAGTTTGTCACCTCTACAAAATCTTTGTAGCTACTGGACCTTAAAAACACATGATCAGATACAGCACTAACATATATAAATGCTTGTATGTGGCTCCAAAAGGTTATTTTATCAGATATGACATCATTCTAAATGGGCTGTCTTTTATATAGAAATGTCTGATAGTATAATTATCTGCCCTTTGATTGAATTGACCATGCCTAACTTTGTGCTCTGAGCTTGCAGAATGAAACACAAGCCTGTAAGCTAAATACATTAGTGTGTTTCTCTAGCTTATCCCAGCTCTCATCTCTGACCTTCCCTGTAGCATGTGTTAGCTAGGCACCATTAGCAATCCCATATGCAACTCTTACTGTAGTAATATGATATGTAATCCAAATCCAGGTCTGCCTTTCCTATTATAGATAAATCAATATTAGCCTATAACATTGAATTTGTTCTTGTGCAAATGTGAAGCTGCCAGGGAGGTCTGCTCATAGTCATTCTTGAAAATGTTCCCAGTCAATTAACTAATGGAGTCAAATATTGTTGAATATGAGAATGGTATATGTATTGGCCACTTGATATGATATTTTATGCTGTGCCCTCCATAGTGTGAAGTATGAATGATGATACATACAGTCTTTAGAGTTTCCAAGTTTTTACGGTTGCTGTCATTTAGAAAAAATAAATGGGTGAAAGTTGATGTCTGATTTGAGCCATCTACCTCTCAGTGGCTAAACAGAATTTTATTTAAAGTTCCTGAAATGTATTTTCAAATACAGTATAAAATTATCAACTGATCAACATGATTGTGAGTTAATTAAACTTTCTGTTGTACAATAAAAATGTTGTTTAAGAAAAAAATGAAAGACTCCTTTCACACACACACACACACACACACACACACACACACACACACACACACACACACACACACACACACACACACACACACACACAGTATATATATACATTTGTACCAGACTGTTAAATTGATGAGTAAATCCCTTCGATATTGCCAACTCCTCTCCATCTGTAGGCAAAGAGTATTAAGAGGTTGTGTTAAAGGGATAGTTCACCCAAAAATGAAAATTATTTTATCATTTACTCACCCTCATGCCATCCCAGATGTGTATGACTTTCTTTCTTCAGCAAAACACAAACAAAGATTTTAAGAAAAATATCTCAGCTCTGTAGGTCCATACAATGTAAGTGAATGGTGGTCAGACTTTTGTAGCTCCAAATATCACATAAAGGAAACATAAAATTAGTCCATATGAATCGTAATAAGCAATATAATAGGTGTGGGTCAGAAACGGAACAACATTTAGTTCTTTTTTTACTTTAAATCTCCACTTTATCTTTCACTTTCAGATCTGAATGTGAAACTAATCAGGCGCTACATGTGATTTTCAGATGCAAAGGTGAGAGTAAAAGTGGAGATTTAGGGTAAAAAAATTACTTTTTGTTTCTCACCTACACCTGTTATATTGCTTCTGATATGGATTTTACCCATGGAGTCTTATGGATTACCTCTATGTTTCCTATGTGATTTTTGGACTGATTACCATTCACTTGCATTGTCTGAACAGAGTTGAGATCTTCTAAAAATCTGTGTTCTGTTGAAGAAAGAAATTCATACACATCTGGGATGGAATGAGGGTGATTAAATGATTAGATTAGACATGTTTGGGTGAACTATCCCTTTAGAGAGACTATGTTGCATGCTTGCTCCTTAGCTTTAATACTTTGTAGTAAAAGAATACTAAAATATCTCATTTGAACAAAACTCTGAAACAAACATACTGTATGCACTTGTAACAGGTAGGAGGCGGGAACCGGCTGAACAGTCAACATAACATTTTCATGCAAAATCAACATAAAACAAACCTAAACACACACATGCAGCTACGTGCATCTCTCTCTCTCTCTCTCTCTCTCTCTCCTGAGTGACATCCCTTATCTCGCTCTCCCACTGATCATCTGATTCAGTGCCGGCCGTGCACCCTCATGGCCTGGCCACGCCCTTCTCCTCGTCACAGCACTCTTTAAATCCCTTGGTCCCCTGCTGTTTGCCAAGCATCAATTCCATCTCCGTAAGGAGAACAATATATGCAGACCTGATACTATGCTTAGGATTTCTGCATGCAGTTTCTATGAAGAATGACAATGGCAGTTAAAAAGATACCAGTCTTTTTTTATAATTGCAAAACTGTTCTCCCAGAACAAATGCCCTGGACATTTAAATATTCTCTTCTATTTCACTCAGTATTTGTGAAGTGTAACATAATCACATTTTGGCTGTCTGTGAAATGGTGATTTTTATACACTTCCTTGCATGTTTTGTGTATATTGATTTGTTTTGCTAGAATCGATGGCGGGCGTGGTATTTTCCATGCTTATCAGAGTTTAATCACTCAAGTGTGGGAAAAGCCATCACTTTCAGTTCCGCGTGACTTTCCAAAGGTTAGCCTGCAAATTAACGCCCTTGTGCATTCAGTAAACAGAGCGGCCATACTTGCTGCACCTGGCCTGATGCATTGCCACACAGGAACTCTATGAAAAGCTATCAGATACTTTAGCACATTTTCCATGTGTCTGAGCTGAGCTTATTATCTGTTCTCTCATCTGTTTCTTCGTCTGCCTCCCTCACTCTCCTCTGTCTTGGTTTGTATGCTTGTCAGAGACACCAGATGCCCCTGAATGGGGATTTTCTTTGCTGTTTTCATCCCAAGCATATACAGGCCTGCGAGCTGATAGCAGCCGCCATAATGAACTATGTGCTATGTGAAACGCAGGCCCCGGCAGGCAAGCAGCCATACGTGCAATGTGTGGGAAGATGAGTGTCGTCCGCCTGCTCGCTCTCTCTCTCTTTCTCTCGCACCCCTCTGCCAAACTTTCTCCCTCCCCAGGTCTGGAAGATTGCTTTTATACAGCCCCTCAATCATAAACCCACAGTGCCAAACTGTATTGCAGCCACAGATGGGGGTAGAGCACAAATCAGATGTACAAAACACTCTCCCCAGTGGAGATGGAGGCAGGTGGGAGGGGTTAAAAACAAGCAGAGGAGAGAAAATAGGGGAGTCATCTCAGCACTGATTAATTAATAAGGTTGTTAGCTGCGGGGTGAGACTGTTAGATGCAGCAGATTGATATTCTAAAGAGACAGCGTGCCACTTGCGCCCAGCCTCCCTCCATCACTGTTGCTGATCCAGCATGGCTAAGGGGTCGCCGTTCCCCTGGGTGTGCTCCAAATTAAAAACAATGACCTGTGACATCACTTCCTGCAAACGCAGCACTGCTATCGGAGGCCATTTTAGTCCTGGGTGGCTATGTGGTGGCGACTCCTGACCGTGATTTTTTTTTTCTCATTTGTTTGTTTTGCCTCAGATTAATTTGGATTATTTCAAGTGCTTTTAGTATCAGCCTCAGACGGCACGCCCACGGATCACCCACAGTAAATCACAATTACAGTTAACCACAGCAATAAAATTAAAATGTATTGTTTATTCTTCGGGAATGTTGTTCATTCCTTCGTTAAGTGCACAGTCTTGATGCTCTTTTGTCTTTTTGTCCAATTTTCAAATACTTTTTTGCTTCCGATCTATGTTTGTAATGTTGTAATTTACTTCAAAGCTGGTTGGTTTGGTTCATAGCTTTATTATTCTTTATGGGGAAACAATTAGAATATTACTTCCAGAACCAAGCTGTTGGTGCTCTATTGCACTCGAAACTGGAAAGCACTTTCTCAGTCTAGTAAGCTCAATCGACAGCATTTGTGGCATAATAAGATAAGAGGTCAGTGTGTGACTGTTTGGTCTTCTATAGGTCACGAGTCCTCTCTTCATATGGTTTTGCAGGTCAGAGGTTTGAATGGAACGCAAAGTGTAGTGTGACCGCACCTTAAATGGGCGGTTCTTGGCAAGAATAAGCTGCAATATGGACCAAACCTTTTGCTGTTGTCAAAAGTCTGGTAACCTGAGACTATAGTGGTTGTGACATTTTCAAAGTAAATGCTTGAGAATACAAATGGATGGGGTTGCAGTAACAATGTTGTGCCACTATTTACCTCCTCCATACCCCCCATCGTTCTCTCTCTCACTTCCTCTCCATCAGTATATCCACCCCACGATGCATCAGCCTCTAGAGGGTCAGAAGCAATAACACTGGCCCACTTCAATTTTCTCATTTCAGCTGGTGTTGATGGGCCAACAGCATCATCTTCCACTACAGAATGGCGGGGTCAAAAGCTAGCGGCCCTATGATCGCAGGAAACCCCCCTGCACACTCACACATGCTCATTCGCTGATACACTCAAACAAACAACCTAGAGTCTCCTATTTATTTGCCCTTTTCTCCTTAAAATCTGCATATTAATTTGGACATTAAAAGGATGGGATATTACCTGCTGATAGTAACAGTGTGATCTGTCCCGGAGAGCGGTATTCATAGCCTCTCTCCTACTTCCAATACATAAAAATTATCTCTTGCTCACACTTACACACACATTCTGTTGCAATATTTATCTCTCTGTGACTCATTTTTCGGCTTGTGGGAGATTTTGGCACCATGCCAACTCTGACCAGGGGGCTGTATTATAATTATAGCAGATCGAGGAAAAGCTGAATAACATATTGACTCTCGCAGTCCTGTGGTAATTTTGTGTGTGTTTGCCGAAAAACCTCAGTAGTTACAGACTTTGGGAAAAAATATATAATTCTAATAATAAAAATGAATAAAATAAAAATAAAAAATAACTAGAAAAAGCACACTTAACCTTATCATCCTGTAAAAATAACAACTCGCACTGAAGCCAGCGCCACGTTTGATCTTCAAGCTGCCCATCTGCTATTCCCAGTCATCTGATTGGCTACTAGCCCAGAGTAGGCGGTGCATTTAAAGTTTAATCATTTAAAGTGTTACAGAGCAATGGGTATGTCAGGATGCAGTACCAAGCATTTCACCCTTGAGGATTCCTACATCAAACATCAACTTTTTTTTGTTCCTTTTTTTCCCCTTCTTCCCTCTCTCCACTCTTTTTATCCTCTTCTCTTGTTCGATCTCTCTTTCTGTCTGTGCAGTGTTGCCCCAATGGGCCGCCCCTACATAACAGAGAGTGGACTCAGATAGAGAGAAGCTAAAAATAACTTCAAAAGGCAATTAGCTTCAACATTTCTGCTCGAGTGTGTATGTTCTGTAATGTGTGTGTGTTTGTTCCAAGCCTTTGTAACTGCGTGCTTAAGTTTTCACTCCTGTCTAAATTTGCTCAACGTGCTGCCGTTGCCAGCACGAGAATGTTACACTTCCATGGAAAGTTGCATTTCTTCTGCTGAATCCATTAGAATTTGATGAGCCATGAAATATCAATGGAAAACATGAACATTTTTGATTAACCTGGGGTAGACCACATGCCTGTGCAATGACAGAAAGGCAAGAGATCATGAAGAGAGGTCACAGTAGAGGCCTTTTCATGCCTTTTAGAGGAAGAAATTACCCTTTTGTGCTCATCTTGAACAAGCACTCAGGATTTAACATAAATCTTCATATTAAGCGTCATGAGAACAAACCACAAAAATGGTCTCAGATGTGCCGCAAAGGGCAGCCCCTGCCAACAACCATTTCTCTCGGCCAGCTCTTCTTAAGTCTAAGGTCACTCCCACAGGCTCAACACAGTCAATTGGATGGCAATTTGAATAACATTTACATATCATTAAAGTTTGTGGCACACGCATGTTTGGAGGAATTTAGAACCACTGGGACCTTAGCTTAGTGGTTGGCCCTGCAGGAATTAGTATAAGCGGTGCCATGGCAAAATAAATTATATTTTATCTCAGTTATGAATTTGCAGTCTAAATTCAATAGGATGAGAAAAAAGACTACAGCAAAATAATTCAAAGACAATTCATACAGTAGAAACCACATCTTTCTATTGCTTCTTCGCTGGCTGCTCGCTAGAACGAACATTTAGCTCAACCAGTGTAGTTTGATTCACAAACTAATTAATTTTATTTGTCATTTTTGTAGTGAATAAGACTTATTAAAAGTTATTTCTGATTAACACTTTTTATTGATTCTAACACATGAAACAGAAAAGCAAAACATAATTGCACAGAATCAAATTTTAACCCCCATTATTCCGCTTCACCCTTCCAATCCCCAACCCCACCCTGACCCCCAACAAACATCCCTGTGGTCCAAGCCAAATTACACACACACAAAAAAACACTGAAAAAAACAAAGATCAATTATATACATACATATATATATATATATATATATATATATATATATATATATATATATATATATATATATATATATATTCCCACTCATTTAAACTATAAATCCCCTCCACTGCCCCTCCACGAGAGTTCCCTTCCGAGGAACTTCGCACTGCGTCGTTGAAAACGACTCTTTGAGGAACGCTCCTTAGCGTCGCCTCTGAATTATGAATGAAACTATTCCAATCTTGATTGGTGTTAGCGTCATGACGTAACATGTGACGGCATAACCGGATGCATAAAAGTGACGCCGGCACACAAACACACCAGCTTTCAGCTCTTCAGCAAGCGCTCTATGTGTATTGTTTGTCTTATTTGGTGTTGTTTGTCTGATTTAAAAATATTATGGCCACCCAACAGTTCATGAAGTGCGTGCACCCCTGCCCTCGTTTCATTACGGGTAGGGACACGCACGCTTTATGTGTGAATTGTTTGGGAGCGCTAGCACCTGCAGGCAGCTCTCGAGGGACCTGCCTGTGAAAGTTGTGAAGCACTACCCATGAGAGTGCTGCGCCCCGGTTGGCGTGCTTTGATGATCACGGTCAGGCTCGCGTTCCCCACGGATCTGGTCCCGCGTCTGTTGAGGCAGCGCGCGGTTGAGATCGTGGGGTTCGCAGTGGGATCTTGCAGATGAGAATGAGACTGCTGCGGCACTTTCTCATTCTTCGTTTGAGGATCCCGAGCCTACTGTGAGTGGTGCAGAAGCCGCGTCGCGGCTTCTTCTGCCCACGATCAGGTCCCAATGCTTGAGCTCTCTGCTTCCGAGGAAGTAGATATGCTCAGCATTGATCGCGAGCGACCGTGAGTCAAGCACGCCAGTTTTCGACCAAGCTTATGAGGAGCTGATTGAGGTTGTGACGCGTGCCGTGGCCAGACTTGATATCAGCTGGCCACAAAATGAGCAGGAAACGCAAGTTGAAAGACAAATTAGACGAGCGTTTCCTGCGGCACAGATCACAACCTCAACGCCAGGGTTTGCCGTTTTTTCCCCGATCTCCACAAACATAAAAAAAAATATAAATATATGTCTCGAGATCGTGGGGTAAACCGCATTCGTCCCGTGTCTCCAGCCCCAGTGTGGTGATTACAGACGATGTTTTGGGGGCACGGGATATGGGCTAAAACCCCGGCGCTGCCTAGTAAGCCCTGCAGGGATACATCTGCTTTAATAAGTAGGGCTTACATGGCGGAAGGTCGGGCTGGTTCTTGCCTGCACTCAATGGCTATTGGCCGCTCTATGGCAGCTATGGTGGCCACAGAGAGGCATCTGTGGCTGAATTTATCGGGGATAAAGGAAAAGGTTAGATCTTTTCTGCTTGATGCTTCCCCTGTAAGGTAAGTCTAAATCGAGTAGGGCAAGCAGATCAGCCCCAGCCATCAGTCAGCTCCTCGCACCACAGAGTTCCCCCCCGCTGCAGAGCAACCGAGGTTGTTCTCGCAGTGGCGTCCTCAGGGAATCGGTGTCGGTTTCCCGCCGTCTCTGACGCTTCGGGCCACATCAATTTAAATAAAAAAAAAAAAGGTATCCATTGTGGTCACAAGAACCGTATCGACTAAATCCTGCCGGTCTCTCGCTTCAGGAAGTCGAGAACAGTGCTCGGGAAACACCCGAGAGGCTGGTTCCCTTAGTAGAAGCTTCGGGAAGGAGGTCCTACCAAGGTGGTAGAACCTCGGAGGGCTGTCCCTCCCCCGCTGCAGAGCAACCGAGGTTGCTCTCGCAGCGGAGTCCTCAGGAAATCGGTGTCGGTTCCCGCCGTCTCTGACGCCTCGGGCCACATCAATTTCCAGCGGACGCACGCCGTGCCGTTCGTGTCAAAAAATATATATAAAAAAAAAAAAACAAGCACCAATTGTGGTCACAAGAACCGTATCGACTAAATCCTGCCGTTCTCTCGCTTCAGGAAGTTGAGAACGGTGCTCGAAAAACACCCGAGACCAGCCTCGAGAGGCTGGTTCCCTTAGTAGATTTTGTAGAGGCATGGAATCATCTTCCCAACATATCTGCATGGGTCCTGCATATAATAAAATCAGGGTACAGACTGCAGTTCGGGCACCGCCCCCCCAAATTCTCTGGGGTGGTGCAGACAGTGGTTCCGGAGCAGACTCAGGTGATGGAACAAGAAGTGCAATCTCTGCTGCTAAAGGAGGCCATAGAACGTGTTCCTCATGCAGACAGGGAGTCCGGATTTTACAGCCGGTACTTTATAGTTCCAAAAAGGATGGGGGTTGAGGCCGATTTTAGATCTCAGAGTTTTGAACCGGCCTTTGAGGAGGTTCAGGTTCAAAATGCTTACTATTCCTGCCATCGTGAGCCAGATCAGATCCGAGGACTGGTTTGTCACGATAGATCTAAAAGACGCCTATTTTCATGTATCCATCCTTCCATGTCACAGGAGGTTCCTGAGGTTTGCTTCGGGGCTAAGCTTACCAATATCGGGTTCTTCCGCTCGCCTAGCACTCTCTCCCGCACATTCACCAAATGTATGGATGCAGCTCCTGCTCCTCTGAGACTTCAGGGCATCTGCATACTGAATTATATCGACGATTGGCTCATTCTGACCCAGTCTCGAGAAATGGCGGTTCGGCATCGAGATGTCGTCCTTGGCCACATTCGAAGTTTGGGGTTGAGACTCAACACAAAAAAGAGTGTGTTACAACCATCCCAGTGCACAACGTTTCTGGATGTTGTGTGGAACTCGGTTACGATGCAGGCACGCATGTCTCCTGCACATATCGAATCCGTTCTGGCGATGGTGTCCGGGTTAAAGCTAGGCCAGGCCATCACTGTAAAGCAGTTTCTAAGACTGCTGGGCCTCATGGCAGCAGCATCCAACTTTATACCTTTGGGCCTTCTACACATGAGGCCCCTCCAGTGGTGGCTGAAAGCCAAGGGGTTTTTTCCCCCATGGGGAATCCATTTCGTAAAATCAGAGTAACGCGCAGATGCCTTCGTTCTCTGCTAATATGGAAGAAACCTTGGTTCCTGTCCCAAGGGCCAGTGTTGGGAGCATCATGTCGCCGGGAAACCATTTCGACAGACGCCTCCCTCACTGGCTGGGGCGCGGTCATGGACGGCCGCTTTGCCAGGGGTCTGTGGCAGGACCATCATCATTCTTGGCACATAAACTGTCTAGAGATGTTGGCTGTGTTCAGGGCTCTGAGGAGCTTCCTTCCAGACATCTAAGGTTACCATGTCCTAGTACATTCGGACAATACATCAGTGGTAGCTTATCTGAACCGACAAGGGGGACTCAGATCGCGCCTCTGTGCAGACCGAGCATCAGATAATTTCTTTGGTCCCAAGGGAAAATACTGTCTATCAGAGCATGTATGTTCCGGGGTTCAGAATCAGGGAGCAGACATCCTGTCGAGGCAGGGGCTGAGGCCCGGGAATGGAGACTTCATCCAGAGGTGGTGAAGTTGATATGGGACAAATTTGGACCATCGAAAGTGGATCTATTCGTGTCTCGAGAGACGTCCCACTGTCCATTTTGGTTCTCCTCTCACATCCAGCCCCACTGGGGTTGGATGCCATGGTACAGGCCTGGCCGAGGCTTCGCCTGTACGCATTTCCCCTGATCGCTCTGCTCCCGGAGTCCTGGAAAGGGTCCGCCAAGAGGGCATCAGTCTACTTCTGGTTGCCCCGATGTGGCCGGCCCGAGTATGGTTCTCAGACATAATCTCACTCCTGATAGCTCCGCCATGGCAGATTCCTCTGAGGAGGGATCTGTTGTCTCAGGAGGGGGCACAGTTTTCCACCCTCGCCCAGAGCTGTGGAAACTGTGGGTCTGGCCCCTGAGGGGTTCAGTACCTAAATGCTGGTCTATCAGGGGGTGGTTGAAACCATACTTAACTCTAGGGCTCCGCCTACTAGGAGATTATATGGCCTCAAGTGGAATGTGTTCTCCACTTGGTGTAGAGAACATGAAGTAGATCCAGTTAACTGCCCGGTGGCTTCAGTTCTGGAGTTTCTTCAAGATCGCTTCTCTGTGGTCTCTCCCCTTCCACACTTAAGGTGTACGTGGCTGCCATTGCGGATTTCCATGCACCATTGAGTGCTGGGCTTCTGGGGAGGCACCAGCTGGTCATTCGTTTTCTCCGTGGTACATGGAGGATGAGACCGACAACCAGGTCCAGGGTTCCTGCCTGGGACCTGGCGGTGGTTCTCGAAGGGTTATCCCTGGCCCCCTTCAAACCCCTTCAGTCGGCCTCGCCCAAGGACCTGACGTTCAAGATGGCTTTTCTCGTAGCTATTACCTCTCTAAAGAAGATGGGAGATCTTCAAGCCCTGGCAGTAACACCAGCTTGCTTGGAGTTTGCCCCTGGCGGAGTTAAAGCCATTCTGCACCCGAGACCTGGCTTTGTGCCTAAGGTGCCTTCTAACACGGCACGGTCTACGGTCCTGCAGGCATTCATCCTCCACCTCATGTGTCGGCAGAAGAAGAGAGGCTCCATTTGCTCTGCCCTGTCAGAGCTTTGAGCTGCTACTCTCGAGAGGTCCTCTTCTTGGAGGAGGTCGGACCAACTGTTAGTGTGTTTTGGGTCACCTAAGAAGGGGCTCCCTGCTTCGAAACAAACCATTAGTAATTGGATTGTTCAGGCTATTATCTCGGCCTATAAGGTGCTAATTTGCCTTCACCTTTGGCCATAAGGGCTCATTCAACTAGAGGCATGGCGTCCTCTGGGGCTCTCTTATCGGGAGTGCCCTCCAGGAGATCTGTGAGGCAGCCGGTTGGGCTACCCCAGCACACTTTCATCAGGTTTTCTGCACCTCCCTAGTACGCCTGGCGACGTGTGCTCTCGCCCTAGCTGAGTGCCTGAGTTCAGTTTCACTCTAGGGCAGGCCTTTTTCGGCGCGTGGCCTAGTGGGCATTCGTTCCCCAAAGAGTCGTTTTCAACGACGCAGTGCGCAGTTCCCTCGAAGGGAACGCCTCGGTTATGACTATAACCCTTGTTCCCTGAGAAGGGAACGAGACACTGCGTCGTCCTGCCACGCCCTCAATGCCTGAGAGCGGCTTGCTTCATCGCTAGGCTGGTGTGTTTGTGTGCCGGCGTCACTTTTATGCATCCGGTTATGCCGTCACATGTTACGTCATGACGCAACACCAATCAAGATTGGAATAGTTTCATTCATAATTCAGAGGCGCACGCTAAGGAGCGTTCCCCAAAGAATCGTTTTCAACGACGCAGTGTCTCGTTCCCTTCTCAGGGAACAAGGGTTATAGTTATAACCCGAGACGATTTCCAAAAAGGGCAGGTAGCTGCCCCACTTCATATTAAACACCCCCAGGTTGCTTAGCCTTCTATCTGACATCTCCTCAAATGCTGGCACCCTGCCCATCTCCGTGCACCACTCCCGAAATGAGGGCACACCAACCAACTTCCATCCCCTCAGAATGATCTGTCTACCGATCGTGAACCCTCAACCAGAATTATTGGATCTTAACACACCACCAACAAACATGAGTTGTGTCCCCATCTTCTGATTGGCATCACCAGCAAGTGGGAGTGTCTTTAAGACCAAGCCTGTACAATCTAGAGGGGGTCCAATAGAATTGATGTAAAATCTTGAATTGCATAAGACTCACCCTTTCATCTCTGGATACAGACTTGACATTTTTTAGAATCCTAGCCCACAATCCCCCCCTCCAATACCAAGTTTAAATCTTTCTCCTATAATCTCTTGAGAGAAGTTGAAGCTCCGTCCCCCAGACCCTGAATTAGCAGGGAGTAATACACTGATGCCTCATGGTCTTTTCCCAAAGCAGTAGATTTATGAAGTTATAAATTTGAATCCATCTAATGAATTACTTTGCAAATTACTAACAAAATTGACATCTGACTTACTAACTGGATGCTTACAGTATATAACACACATTCAGATACGTGTTTTTTTTTTTTTAAAGGCCGTCAACCCGTGCATCTTATCATGTGCCTTGTTGAGCGCATTTGCCACGGAGACATAGCGCATGGAGACTTCACGCCATCCACCATGGCATCCGCACCCAACTCACCACGTGCCCCACTGAGAACGAACCACATTATAGCGACCATGAGGAGGTTACCCCGTATGACTCTACCCTCCCTAGGAACAGGGCCAATTTGGTAGCTTAAGATACTTGGCTGGAGTCACTCAGCACACCCTGGGAATCGAACTAGCGAACTAGCAAACTCCAGGGGTGGTAGCCAGAGTCTTTACCACTGAGCTTCCCAGGCCCCATAAATTGTATTTTAATACAACATTTATAATGTTACCAAAATATTATTGTATTGTTTAGTGTGTATTTGGGCAATAACTGCTTTCTGCTTATGGACAAAGCAAACTGATTTTGGTTAAGTCAGTGTTTATGTTGTTTATTATTTATTTTGTATTTGATTATATTTAAACCACATTAATCTTTAGTCTCTTCACTCTCCTTGCTTTTCACCAAAGGGCCATTTAAATGTATCATTGAATATAGTTAAACAGGTTGCCCTGTGAGATCCCCCCAATTAGAAAGGTCTGGAACAATAACGCTAGTACTTAATTGCATTAACATAATGCCTCCTAACGATCATTACACTCACCAAAATAGTTGTAATAATAAAGCCATTACTATTTTGAGAGCACAATTAGCCTACAGTGCCACCCTTTGTGATGTTATAATTGCAACATTTAGACGTGCACACATTCCTTCCTTGTCCTGTTGGTAGCAGAGGACAGGAAGCAGAACGTTTGTCATAGACCGTGGCAATTTACGTCCCCATCCGAGATGTCACCTGCATTCCTCCAAACTACCCAACAGTGACACAAGCCGATTGGTTGCATAGATAGACGGCATTCTCCAAATCTGTCAGAGGTGAATGAAATGGCTTAAGATAATAGAGTTAGATGGATAGATAGACGGGGGAAGGAAGACATGGAGAGGGTGCTGGTGAGATATAGGGAAGGATAGAAATGGAGAAAGAGATTGGTTTTCATGCCTGGTAGTCAGCAGCTCTGTAAATCTCAGAGGACTGAAGAGGGGGAGAGTAGAAGGTTGATAGTCATCCATCACTTTTGACAATTGCACCTCTCTGTCACCACTTACTTGACGGAAGACCCTGAGCGAATGAGAGGAGAGAGGGAGAAACAGTATCTTTTTATAGAGGAGGAGCTTTTAGATGGTGGCACTGCTCAGTTTTGTTTATATATATAGATCAGACAGATATATAAATATATCTGTCTGATCTTGAGTGAGAGGTTGTGGCACTTCAATATAGTCATGCTGCAACACTGCAGGTGCCCTGGAATCAGGTGTGTGTAAGGCTAAAAGCTCTGAGAGATGAGAAGTCATCTAGTGTCAAACATCCCTTGTCAGGTTAGAGGGTGAGGCCATGAACCATGGAACCTCTAAAGGAACTAACACAACAGGGTTCCCATGGTCACAAAAAACCTGGACATATTAGGAATTTTCAAACTTGTGTTTTCCAGACCTGAACATTCATGGAAAATAATGCAATTTTAAAAGTATGGACATTTCTATAGCTACAGTATTTCTAGCTATAAAATATTTAATTGGTGAAATATTTCTCAGGGGTGGAGTGAAACTATTTAAATAATCAATTGATGAATTAATTAGTAATATCTTAAAAGTAATGTTAATTCTAGAGTTAATGTACAATTCAACTGTAGAAATAATAATAAAAAAATTACATTCAAATAATAAAGCTATTAATTACAAACTTTTAATAAATAAATATAAATTAATATATCAGTAATATCTTAAAAGTCATGGAAATAGGCAGAGTGAATAAAAAAAGTTGTTGCAAATTAATAATTCAATTCATGAGTGAATATACAATTTTCTATATAATATTTAATTGGCTAAACTTGGTTCTTGGTTCTAAACTATGGGATCCCTAAATGAAGAAAGAAGGTAAAAGACCATGTACCATGACAGGTTCATGCATGTCCTATTAAAATACATCCTCGCTCTGTTCATTATAGGAAATGTTGATGTAGACACACAAGAACAATGATTTGTTCCATGGGCAGTTCCCTTGACATGCACATATAAGCTACCAGCATCAGGTTAAGTATTACAAACATGTATACAAAGGTCTTTACCTCATTGCTGCGTACAGAGCCGTCAGTAGGTTAACTGAATGCTTATAAAGCTCTGCAAGCACCATTATGTGAGTGACTGTGACCTTTTTCATTGTGTCAACTGTGTTTTGCTGGACTGTCAGTCAAAGGTGATGGAGAGACCTAATTAAATATGTTAGAATCATGTGTTGCTGCCGCACAATGGAGCAGTAGATTGCGATTGCCTATTCACTGAATACAGCAAAAGCGCCCACTTCCTGGTTTTTCCAGTGAAATTAAATAATCCTACACAAAAGGCTCTGAATGGCTGAACCAAACAATAGGTCTACATGCCTGCTGCTTCACAAACCCCTGTCAACGTTATCTGATATCGGAGTTATTGAATGCATTTTAATTTTTTTTAAAGAAGGAAATTAAAAACTCATTAAAATGCAGCACAACATGCTTGCAGCCTGCCAGTTGTCAGTATGTGAAATTTGTCCTCTCTCCTTTTTCTTAAGAAAATCATAAGTGGATTTATCATAGCAGAGCATGCATTGAGGAAAGGTAATGTATATACGCTGATATTGTCATCTTGTGTCTATGTAAGAGTAAGCGTAGTTCTAGCAGGAAGATCTCTGGATTCATTCATCAGGCATCACATCAAATCACAATACAGCTTCCGCTTTATAAGCCCCCATCCCACACCATCTCCACCAGTTTAGGGCCCGTCCTGAGTGGGGGTAAGCTCTACTCCCCTGCCGTCATTGCCTCCGGCAGGATCTGATGGTTCAAGCAGCATCGGAGTGCTGAATGGGGATTATGCCAAATTATGTAAGAATCTTTTCATTATATTATTCCAATAATCTCAAGTTTATCTGATATAAATATGTTATGTGACCTCTTCCTGTGTGACAGACCTACACCTGACACAGCAGAGAGAAAGAGGGAAGAAGAGAGAGGATATTTTATATTCCTAGGATCTACTCGTGATTTTTTTGCAGTTTAAAGGGATAGTTCATCCAACAATGACCATTATATCATCATTTACTCACACTCATGTTGTTCCATACCTTTATGACTGCGGCCAAGGCAGCTGAGCTCCAAAAATGTCTAACAAAGCACCATAAATGTTCACCACACAACAATGCCAAATCATCTAAAGCCTTATAATAGTGAATAACAACTTAATAGGAATAGTTCATCAAAAAATGAAAATGGCAAATTTTGGCAAAATTTTGAAGCTCCAAAAAGCACATATAGCCATCATAAAAGTAATCCATACAACTGCAGTGGATTAATTAATGTCTTCTGAAGCAAAACGCTAGATAAGTAATAAATAAATCAATATTTAAAACTTTTTTACTTAAAATGTTCGCTTTTGACCAGCTGTTGTATGCACGTTAACGAGAGTCAAGGTCACATAGCCTCTCAATACACCCATAGAGTCACACAAAATATTGAGGGTGTGCAGTGAACATTTTTCCCCTTGTCGATTTCAGACCAGCTTAGGGATCCAATGATAGCTACACGCCAACGTGCTTACTGTTACATCTGCTTCCTCCAACCACCAGAGGGAGCGCTCACCTGAATACTGATCACACTCCATTTTCTTCTACTGACATTTCCTGTTTGCTATCTATAAAGAGACATATTTTCCAACAACACGTTGTGAAGTATTGCCAGTCTTACCTGCCTTACTGAGCATTTTCTCCATTGCCATTGTGACTGCTTCCTAACCTTTTGCCTATTTATTGGACTTCACATTTATTGGATTATTGTTTTTTACTTGTTTGCCCATTTGGAATGTCTATTTTGATCCTTGACTTTTGCCTGTATTTTTGACAATCCCTTTGCCTGTTTGGATTTATTAAACTTCTGCAAATGGATTCAAACCCACCACCAAACCTGAGTTCATTACACTTACGTCACATGAAAGGCAGTTTAAACTCCACCCTCGTGAACATGCATACCACAGTTGGCCTTAAGCAAGCATTTTTATTTAAAAAAAGTTTTAAATATTGATTTATTTCTTACAAACACCTAGCGTTTCATTTCAGAAGACATTAATTAATCAACTGGAGTTGTATGGAGAACATTTATGATGGCTATTTGTGCATTTGGCACCCATTCACTTGCATTTTGTGGACCTACACAGAGAGATTAAATATTCTACCAAAAATCTTCGTTTGTCTTCTGCTGAAGAAAGAATGTCATTCACTTCTGGGATGGGATGAGGGTAAATGAGTAAATGATCAGAGAATTTGAATATTTTGGTGAACTATTCCTTGCAATTTTGGGCAGTTCTTTACACAAAGCTATGTTATGACATCAAAGGACTTGGAATATAATGTATGACTCAAATTTAATTAATATTATTAATATTTTGGAAGTTTTGGAGCTTGACAGCCTCAGCCCCCATAATGGAAAAAGACATTTTTCATTATCTGTCAGGTTATAAACATTGACAGTTTGTTTCATCTGTATGGCTTAATGTACTCTATTTTTTTTTTTACCTCTGCCATAGTGTCACATGCTGCATTATTAAGTGTTATTAAGCTAGTATTTATACACATCAAGGCCTCTAAGTAAGAACATGACATACAGAGGGCAAAGTACATTATTTATGTCTGCCTCAATTTAGAATTGTCTCTTAAATTTTACAGCAGAGTTTTCCCCAGACCTGGACTCTCTGCTGATCGATCAGTATCAAAAGACACCATTTGCCCCCAAACACTGTTTGACATCCAGCTATTTCTGTTCAGGAGCACTGGGTAGGTCATTAGAGTGGGGCAGCCCTTTTTGTCTTTTTCTGTCTCTTTCACCTTTTCTCTGCCTCTGCCTTCTAACAGAGACAAAATCATTAGTTCACCTGTGCAACCAAGAGCAACTTGTTTAAATTCAGGATAACTCTAAGTGTGGAGCAGGTGTGAGTCTGTAATTTGTGTAAATAAGAGGATTCTTCTTGAATCCCAGAATCAGGATGTAATGAGGTCTTTACACACCACAGACTGCATGTACAGCAGCAACTGATGCCACATAATGTATGCTATAATTATACAATTGTATCACAATAGTACAGTTTCTTGGTATATTTATTTCTACTCTCTGTATGACATTTCATTGAATGGACAAAAGATGCAATAAAAGTGAATCGTGACTGTGGCTAATTTATTAAGTGTTTGCTGTAAGAACATTTGCTGAAACAGCTGTGCCATATGTTGTCATAATATTGTGGTATCTATTTCAGATTTGCCAGCCCATAAACAAAACATAAAAATAAATAACGTAGTTGTCTGCTTTATACTGTATATCACTCAAATGTTTTCTTCCTGCCTAAGTGGCTGTTCTTGGCCAGAATAAACTGCAACTGGAAAGGTCTGGTTACTTGAAACTAGGCTCCAGGTTAGGGTGAATTTGTGATGGTGTGTGAAAAGAGCAGTGAAATAACTTGACATTCCTGATGGAAAAGACATCGTAGGCAGGCTGGAGGTAATGTGTTCCTGTCTTTCTATCAGTAATTGAATTGACTGTTTTCACTGTTCCTTCAAGACCAACTTTGCACTGAGCCATGTTTCTGGAAACCAACTCCAAATTACTCCTCAGTGTAGATACATTGGCTTAAGTAGCGCAAGGGGTCCCACCAGTGACTTGTATGTGTGAGTGTCTGTGTGTGTGTTTGTGTGTGCTTATAATGCATTTACACAAAGCTCTTAATGAGCTGGAGATGAGATGTGCATCCAATTTAACCCAACAACCCCCCCGTAACTCCCCTGTTGACTGTGATGAAGACGCTGTAGGAAATAATGACATTGAATAAAGGGAGAGAGCCTCTCATGGGACCACGAATATGACTGAGTCTTAACTGGTGATGAGATATAAATTCTGACAATGTCAACTATAAGGAGTCACCTTTAAACTTCACGGAGGTACTCAGCTCTGTCCTGCTGGGGAGCTTGTCTGACAACTAACTGCCATCTTTGGAGACAGCCTCATAGGAAGCCATTCTCCAAATAATTTATTGGCTGATGTTAATGTTCGGTTTGCGTTTGTTTGTTGGGTTTGAAATGCAAAGTGATCAGATAAAATAACTAACTTTAGTATACATTAAAGTTAGATGTATACCTAGAAAGGAAAATTCTTTCATAACTTTGTAATCCTGAAGTAGTTTTAAATACAAATTACTTTCATGTTTCTGTGGAACTCAAAGGGAGAAGATAGTCAAATAGTATAGCCTTTAGCACTATTCACTTTCATTGCATGTTTTTCTTTTCTTTTTCCATACGATAAAACTGAAAGGTGACTGAGGCTGAACATTCTCTCCAAACATCTTTTGTGTTCCACGGAAGAAAGGAAGTCATATGAGTATCAAATAACATATGTACAATAAATGGTGAGGACTATCTGGCTCACTTTAATAAATGGCTCAGTAAAACTGAGACATTTTTGGGGGGGGATTCATGACAATTTATGTCTCACTATGCTAAATGGATGTGAACTTTCACTGTCTTATTCCAGCACTGTGTGATGTGAACTCATCACACTGTTCATTTTGGCCAGAGAGAGAACTGACCCTACTGTTTTCCACCCTCAAGTCAAGCCTCTGCAATACATTTCAGTCTGCACACAGATACAGCCTGCCAAAGTAGAAAATCTGAATTTTGTGTTGGGAAAAAAAGAAGAAACAGTGGCGTGATGTAAAGGTAGTGGAATGAGGATGTATTTGCCTGTGGGGGAAAAAAGACTGAAAGTAGGCTGGCAACAGATGTGTAGGGCAGTAAAAGTGTAATTGAAATGCCAGCAGCAATGGTCTTATCTACCCGTTCCAGCAGCTACCTCGCGTCTAAACATCAGTTAAATGTCATTTTAGCCCTGGCTGATTCAGACCGACCACAATCCCCCATCTTCTGTGACTGCAGCCACTGATGGGAGGGGAACAGAGGGATGGATAGATAGATGGGGGATTGTTGAAGAAAAAGAGAGGGGGACTTAGAAAAGATAGAAAGGTTGTAATTGGATTTCGTTCGCACACTGTTGACTTCTATCTCCTGGGCTTAATTGGGTATTTGATATGGTTTATTACAAGAAGTCATTTACAGATTGGTCGTTATATCATTGTTAACATTATCTATATTATTTATACGCTTAATATTTTATAAACTTCTTATGTCTTTCTAGGGATCATCTCTTGAAATGGTCCTTTATCTCTTAGATAAAGGGTTTGGGTGTTTTGTGATGTGATGGAGAATCTACCTGCCCTCAGATTGCCCCAGAACTGCTGCAAAAACCACAAGGGGTTTTTGCAGCAGTTCTGGGGCAATTTGAGGGCACAGGACAGGACACAGGACAGGTCGCTAAGATGACGGAACACTGTCTGAAGTTGTCTATGCCTGGTCACAGCTGTTGTAACTTCCAGCATATCTTTATTTTGCAAAGTGCAGGCTTCTCTCTATGTGCACCAATAATGTATCCTAATTTGTATACTTTTGGTATGAGTTAAAGGGATAGTTCACAAAACAATGAGTCATCATTCACTTTCATTACATATTTTATTCTGTACAATGAAAGTGAATGGTATCTGAGGCTACCAGTCCATAATATTCTGCATATCTTATCATTCTGTGTTCCAAGGAGGGAATATAACATAGTAATATGGGTTTGGCACAACGTACAGGTGAGTAAACACTAACAGAATTTTAATATTCATAAATTTTGGGTGAACTATCCTTTAACTTTTTGCTTCAGACGTTTAGAAACTGCTTTTTGTGGATTCGGCCTCAAATTCATAACCATTTCTATATACTTAAAAAGTTGCAAGAGACATCACAAACTATTCTTCCTTAGCCCAAGCAATTGTGGGCAGTGTTAGCTCAAATAGAAAGTACAGATGCATACACCAAAAATCCTGAATCTCATCTCATTCCTTTCATGATTCATTATGTTGGCTTTTTTCAAATCCCTGAACAGATACCAACATTTCTAACATTAACTCTCCCTCTACCTTTCAAGCCAAACTCAGCACATACCTTCAGACTGTTCTGGAATAGTGTGCTATGCCTTTTTTTGACTGATCGGACTTACGCTTTTCACAATCTAATATCTGAAAAATCCCATTGATGGAAATGTTCAAATGATCCAACGGAATGCTCATTAATTCAAACTCCAAGGGCCGATTGCATAAACATTTACGTAAGTCTTCGTCTAACAATTAGTCTGACTAAATAAAGATGCCAGAGAAAGTCTGTTGTTAGTCTTTAGTAAGACTAATTTGCATTGCATTGTGGGAAAAGTAAGACACTGAATGACTTAAAAAAAACACATTTCTGACATGTTTCTTTTTAATGAAAATATTTGCTTCTTAGAAGAAAACAATGCTTAAAAATATATTCTAATGAACAAATTGAGTGATTTTAATGCAAATAATAATAAACTCAAAAATGTTTTACCATCATAGAAGTCAATGTGTTCTTCAAGATGTCAACACAAGCCCCTTTCAGTAAGGTGACCAGATTTATGAAATGAAAAGTTCAAGTGGTCAATAGGTCATTGAAATGCCATGCTAATTATTAAAAAGGGGACAAATCGGATTATATATATTTTGATCATGGTGAATGAGATAATGTGCTGAACTATGTACTGTAAGAAATGGTTTTGTTTTTTAAAAAGTAAGTAACCTGGTTGCCTTATATTTTTTAGTTCATGTAAAATACAATTTTATAATGATATTAAATAAATAAATAAATAATACTTTGAATTAAAAGGTTTAGTAACAAATGTTTTTGTTTGTTTGTTTGTTTTTTACATTATATAAGTGCATTGCCATTAGTTTACTCAATAAAAACACAAATTATTATGTTATCTGAACACATTAGTGAATCAAAGTTGATTTGGCAAAAAATATAAAGTTAACAAATCATGGGAATAATTTTTACGGTGTGGTGTATCATGCTCTATTGACTACTGTAGCCTTTGTCTCAATGAAATTCAAACACAGATGTAAACACAGATGTAAACACAGACCAAAAACCTTGACTGTCCCCAGAAAAAGGGGAAGTCTGGTCTTTCAGCCCTCAATTGACCCCTCTGGCTCAGCTGACAGTTATTTTTCATGGTATCGTAGTATATAAACTAAATTTAGCCTAGTGGCATGCTGTCTTACACTCTCTCTCTCTCTCTCTCTCTCTCTCTCTCTCTCTCTCTCTCTCTCTCTCTCTCTCTCTCTCTCGCTCTCTCTCTCTATCTATCTATCTCTCTCTCTCTCTCTCTCTCTCTGTCTCACTCACTCTCTCACTCACTCACTCACTAAAAGTAGTTGAAAATTTCAGACAAGCCTTTGTCAAGCCAATGTCTCCGGTCCTACTTGTCCCGCCCTGAGTGGGATTCAATCCGGCAATTCCTGGCATGGGATGCGGATGCACTAGAAAGGAGGCTAGAAAAGACATGGTCTCTAGCCTTGTCACTAGTGCGTCTCTCAAGTCCAGGAGAGTGAGGTTTACACACTACACAGCTATCACATATGAGCTGGCTACTGTTATGCCAACATCAAAGGACTGAAATTGCGGACACTTATGTGAAATACAAAAATGTATGATAGCAGATCCATATTTTGGATGAAATAAAGATAAACTCTCACATAGTTTAATGTTTTTTTCTCCATTGTCTTTCATGTCAAGTTCACACTGTCTTCACATTACATAGTCAGCGAGATCCTGTAAGATTGTTTTAACAGGTTTGGTGTCTCGTACAGCACTTCCCATTTGCGCTGCTAATTTTGAAACTCGCTGCTTGCTTCTGTGAAGAACAGCTAATTGAGAGTTTCTAATCTCTGGTGAACGGAGGGAAAATATAATGTTTTCAACATAGTCAACTTCAGCAAAACCACGAGCCAGCAAAGAGATCAGATGTCCCCCATGGTGAAGTCAACCAGCCGGCCTAAATGGTATTTATACCCTCTGCAAATATCACACTCATGTACACTCATGTGTCCACCTACTCTCTGCCCAGCACAAGCCCCTGTGTTTTCTACATTATAATTACAAACTAAACAAATCCTCGACTTATCTACCACATGTAGTTTTTCCTTTCCTTGCATCTCGAAAAATGTAAGTAATAGTTGTGTTATATAGGCTCGAGCATGGATCCCACACAACCACTGTAGATACAGTGAATAAGACTCAGCTGTCGCCACGACTGTGTGCACTGTCAAGATATCTTACTGTCTTATCTTTCTCCCTCAAACAATAGGAATTTTCATTACCACCTCTTCGAGTTTTCACAACGCCAATGTTCCTTAAAGGAATCGTTCAATGCTTTCTCACTTTTCTCTTTCTTCTCCAAGTTGACAATAGTGTGTTTGATGTTCCAGATGAGAGGTTGTGTTGACGAGGATTTTTGGTCTCCATGGTGATGCTGTCTCGGTAGAAAAAGGGACAGTGACAGGGCTGTCGGTAGAGGAATTATGAGAAATGCCAGAGAGATGCTGAGCTTTGGGCATGAAATGGACAAACTCCTCATACGTGCATGTTTACAGCACATCACCCTGGCACCATTTTCTCCTGTGGCATGACTGAAAAGACAGCTAAGGGGCCATTCATATGAATGCATATTTTGCATCCTGTTCAGCACTAGACAGATGATGTCTTTGATGTTGCACTGTACCTCACTGTGTTTCACTATGTCACGGTGTAACTTTTTAAAGTTCTCGAGATTGTTATATTTGCTGTGCTGCATCTTGCTTTTTTAGCACAATAACAACTTCAATCTGAACGGCCCGGCCCCTAAATATGATCAAATTTACTTTTCCCTGACTTTGATGTAATACAGGCTAAATGTTTTTAGACAACCCCTTCCATTTAATGGGTTTGTCTATTTCAGCTACATATTTCTAACATGTGCATAAAATCAAACATAAATAGAAATTAATATGATGTCATCATTTAATCACCTCCATATGTCTTGGAACACAAAAGGGGGGTGTTAGGCAGAATGTTGCACCCAGTCAACATTCACTTTCATTGTACAGAAAGATGAAATGAAAGTGAATGGTGACTGAGGCTTTCAGTCTGTAACATTCTACCTAACATCTTTTGTGTTCCATATAAGACAAAAAGTCATACAAGTTTGGCACAATGTAAGTGGAAGTAAACTGTAGCAGCCAATAATGTAATACTACTGTTAATGTAATAACTGGCAACTGGCATGTAATACATTTTCCATTCTTAATGTAATAAAAGTCAATAATGTAATAACTTACCAATAATTTAATAAAATTTCTGAACCAATAATGTAATAACTTTTAGCCAATAATGTAATAAGTTATTACATTATTGGCTGGCTATTACTTTATTGGCTGGGTTAATAAAAAAATAATACAAAATGTATTACATTATTGGCAGTTATTACATTAACGGTAGTTATTATATTATTGGCTGCTACATAAATGATGACAGAATTGTCATTTTTGAGTGAACGGTCCCTTTAGTGCCTGTGCTTTTGACAACAAGCACATAGAAGTGTGGTGTTTTTCATGTCCGCATACTTTTGGCTATTTAGTGCAGGTCCCAACAACTTTTGGAACTCACATAAACACATATGCATACACACACACACACACTGATACAAACACCCACACGCCTCCTGTCAGTATTAATCAGAGCGATGCATTTCCATTCAAACACTCATCTGCCAGGTTGGATTTGCATGGGCCATGCAGTCTGGGCAGGTGAGGCCTGTCAGAGGCAATAGCAGGGAACTGATGGATGCAGAAGGTGTGTATGTGCAAAAGCATGTGCATCCGTACTGAGAGCCACTACACTGTGTTATCCTGACTTGATGAACAGAGGTTATGTGATGCAGAGTATCCGCTCAACGGAAGCCTTGACATCTGTCTTGAGTCAATCAAGGGTATTCAGACAAATGGCAGGCATCTGCCAAGGCAGCCTGTCTTCCTCTGCCAAACCCTGGTCATGGCCTAATGGGACAAGACAATTTGATGGAGATGCTGCCTGAAAACAATGGACTGCGAAACATTTCACAGTCAAGTTGATGTCTCCTACGTGCCTGTGTTTAACATTACCCTCAGTTGTGTGTCCTGGGGGTTTTAGGAGCTTGATGTCCAAGCTGACTTTTTTTAGGGAATTATGTCATAATTTACCTGCACTTGTTTTTTTCGTATGGGTTTGGCACAACATTTACCACTGTTCCAAACCCATACGACTTTCATTCTTCTGTGAAACACAAAAGTAAATGTTAGGCAGAATGTAAGCCTCAGTCACCATTCTATTTCTTTGTATGAAAAAAAAGATTAAAGTAAAGGGTGACTGAGGATAACAATCTGCCTCTTTCTAAGAAAAAGACAAATGGGTTTAGTAAAGTAAAGTCTTATTTCTACTGATTTACTGATTTCAACCTATTTCTAGCCCTTCTTTGAACAGTAATTTGTTGTACAACACACCCACACTTGCTGCGTGATTCACCCTTCCATTCTCAGAAATATAACTTATTTTTTTCCGGTTGGAACATTTCAGAAATTTTCATTGCAGGGAGAAGACAGATTGACATTAGACGACATTTCTTTTATTTCCACCGACATCAAAGTTATTGTTTGAATCATGTATTTTTCTTTCTACCAATCTAAAGCTCATGTGGTGTGAAAATAAGCCTGTAGCATTTAGAATTTCTGAATGCCCGGGCAGAGAGAGACGGAGCACCTCTGTGTACAAATGCCACAGTGATAGTCATCAGACGTCTGGATCACGGTGAGCTGATCATACCAACGCTGCGGCACAGATTCGGGCATTAGGACTTCAATAAAGATGAGAAAAGACCACATAATTCTCACACAAATGTGAGACGATCCTCTCCATTTCTCATCCAATTATAGGGGTGTGAAAGCAACATGCTGTGACACAAAGGGAGGCCTCGCACACACACTTTTGCATGTTACACATGCTCTCTTTCACACATATGCACGCGTGTGTGCAGGCAACACATGCAAATATACAAGTGATAATGGCTATGTGTGGCATATACGTGGCATTTAATAGATTGCATGTAAAATAGAAGTGAACTTGGGCTTTATTGCTGTGACAAGGAGGAGGGCGTGGCAAGGCCGTGAGGGTGCACTGAGTCAACAGGAGAGAGAGATAAAGGGGAGCCAGAGATGTCAGTTCGGCAGAGAGAGATACATACGTGGTCGCTGTGTATGTGTGTGTGTGTGTGTGTGTGTGCAAAATGGAGTGTGGTGTGTGCAACTCAAAGTTTACGTTTACTGTTCTGCCAGTTCCCGAAGACTCCTTGTCCATCTTTACCCATTACACTAGTGCCGGAACCCGGGAAGGAGGAGGGATGTGCTGTCGTGGAGTCCTCGCCACTGCAGTCCGCAAGGGGAGGAGATGCAGCCATCCGCCGGGGGAAGGAGGAGTCACTGCCTGGAGTTGGAGGCACCATTCTGTCCACTGGGGGTCGGAGGTCTTGCTGCCATCTGCCAAGGGAGGAGCCATTCCGTTCGACGCGGTTTGGAGGACTCCCTGCCGTCTGCCCGGGGAGGAACGGCTGTCGTCCGACAGAGGGCAGAGAAGTGGCTGAGGACTAGGCGACGGCTTGTCTGGGGTCCGCGAGCAAGTATTTTTCTCTCTCTCTCTCTCTCTCTCTTCCTCCCTTATCTCTCCCCAGGTTCCCAGGAGACGGGATGGACCATCGGCTGGCAGAACGAGCGTAAGGGCAGCGCCCACCCTCCGGGGGGTGGGGTGTGAAAGTAGGCCAGTTTGGATGGTGCCCTGGCCTGAATGGGATGGGTGAGGAATGTGATGAGGAAGAGGCCATGGCCAGCCATTAGGGTGCATGGCCGGCACTGAGTCAACTAATCGCCTGGAGAGGGAGTTAAAGGGGAGCCAGAGATGCCAGTTCAGGTGAGAGAGAGACGCGGCCGCTGTGTGTGTGTGTGTGCGCTGTATGGCCTTAAAACTCTTAATTGTGATTTCATGGGGTCTTAAAGTCAGCATGGAATAAAAATGTATCCTATTTATTTTATTAATTCATGTTAATGGTATTTTGTATGAACGATTCATCCATGCATATTGGCTATTTTGTCATTTATTTATTTTTTTATCTCGTAATCTTTAATCAAACTATCATGACTTGGTCTTCCATTGAAGTGTCTGACTCTGCTCTGCTAAGGTATGCAGGTGGTACTCAGTTTTAACTCTGCCCCTTCAAGAGATCAACAAACTTGCAGTCAAAGTAGCCAATACAGAGATGAAAATATGTATTTTTGGCTGTTTTCCTACAAAACTACTGTTCATACCTGGCTTTGACGAATGAGGAGGAATAACGGCAAATTTGCGGATATGTTCGAGATATTTCATGCCTGAACTGCTGAGGTGATCACTACTGAATACAGTGCTTCGGATGCCTCTGGAGTTTATTCATACCTTTTAATGCAGGTATATCGGGATAAACAGCATCAGTAAGTGTTTTTCCCGTTATACAGTATTTAGTGTATTGCGATTCAAAACGTTAAAATATTGTTATCTTTTACTCACTAATTTTTCAACTGCTACAGCCTCATTGTAACCAAAGACTGCAATATGCTTGTGCGTTTATGATCGCGATTATCAATCTGTTGAGATCGCTGCTCAATTTCACCGATAACCGACTCTAGCTCGAGCAGCACAGTGAAAAGTGTGTGTGTTTGTGTCTAATGCAAACTCGCATTCACATCTGCCTCCACTCCGGTATGCAACAGCCACTTTTCACAATCTAAGCAACAACCTATGGATAACGTTCCTGCCCTAAATCTTTTTCTTGTCCAATAAGCCGTTTTACGTGGAAATACATCACAATGTGGAAATAAAGTTGGACGCAACTTCCGTTTCATGCCGACTTCAAAGAAGTATCCAGAACACAACATTATTACAAGCTATTTATGTGTCTTTATGAGGTGAGTGTGCTTTTTAATGTTGCCTAAATGCTTAAAAATTTCAGATGGCATTTGACTATAATTTCAGGTAAAACACTGTTGTTAGCCGACAAATGTTGTCATCTCAATGTTTCCACTTCAAAAACCTGAGCAGCTGTCTTTCATTTCTCTTGAGCATATGCTTTTTATTGTTGTAGCTTGTTGCCTGAATCTTTTTTACATTCTCCTTTCCATTCATTTTCCACCATGACAAAAAAGTCGAGCAGCTCAAAAACTGCTAATCTTTCTTTGACAAGCAGATATGAAATAAAGCAAAGAGCAGCATTAACTGTCTGATCCAGCCCTGTATGCTGCATTGGATAAAGTCAAGAAGATGAAAAAAAAGATTTAGCGTGGGAGAGAGAGTGAGAGAGAGAGAGAGAGAGAGAGAGAGAGAGAGAGAGAGAGAGAGAGAGAGAGAGAGGTTAAGAAAAAGAAGAAGAAAGAACAGCATGCCTTTGCTGCTTTTATCTCTGGAAAAAGTAACTTTTAACCTGCAAGTTGAAACCTTTATCTCTATCTGCAGACCGTTCTTCCTCAAGGCTGGCTGATGCTGAATTTGTGTGTGTGTGTGTGTGTGTGCGTGTGTGTGTGTGTGTGTGTGTGTCTCTTTCGCCTGGAGCTCATCTGTTGTTGGCCCCATGACAGACAGACAGGCATCAGATTGGAACTTGGAGGTGTATGTGTTTGTTTCTGTGTGTATGTCAATGTTTATGCTTCTACAGTCCAGCAACAAGTGCAGTAATTATTGGGGTGAGGGGAGTTGTTTACCAGTGGTTTCCAGGAGCAGGCAGGGCTTTCTCCTGAAAAGGGACAAATATATTGGTCATTCACTTGTCCAAGTAAAAAGTTACTTGTCCGGAGAGGAAAAGGGACATTAAAGTTACATGCTCAAGTAACATTTCAAAGTTTATGTTGTATTTTTTTCTAAAATGTTTGCCACCAACCTAATAGTGTACCTATGCAATCAACTCAATTCTCTGCGACAGAAATGTAATCTTCACTGGGTAGGGGAGGAGACTATTGTCATATGATCATTATTTTATGTTACGTATGGTAGTCAAATAAAGGAAAGCCTCCATCACCATCATTTACAGCAGGGGTGCTCACACTTCTATGGAATTAGATCTACTTTTGTCGGTACTCTAGTAGACGGTAGTGAAATTTGACAATTCTCAATACCAGTTTCAATACCACAACTACGGTGGCCCAGTAGTGCACAACACAACGAAATTCAAAAAGCAAACATAAGTTCACAACACAACGGAAACAAGCCACAACACAACGCAAAAAAGCCGCAACACAACGGAAACAAGCCACAACACAACAAAATAGCCACAACACAACGGAATAACCACAACACAACGGAATAGCCACAACACAACGGAATAGCCACAACACAACAGAATAGCCACAACACAACGGAAATGCTCCCGACCACTAGGGGGAGAGGTGGTCTCCGGAAACGGTAAATTGCTCTCAATCTCCCATTCGTTATCGCTGGCGGTCTGGATTAGTGATGGGCAATCCGGCTCTTTTTCGTGAGTCGGCTCGTTTGACTCAGCTCACTGAAAAGAGCCGGCTCTTTTGGCTCACAAACGGCTCTTTAAAAAAAAATGTTTTCTCTATGATAGGTGTGAAAACAATTCTAATTCAATTATTAAATGAAATCATACTCGCAATGTCTCACAATTTCTTTAAAAATGCATTGATTTGTTATGAAAAAATAATACTATTAAGCATTTGCATTAGAACTTTTTAATGTATAGAAACAACATTCAAAACAAATACAATCTGAACATAATAGAACCCATATTAAAGAAAAAGCTGTTTCTCGAAGCTCCGCTAGCTTCACAGTTGGGTGCACAGTTCGCATATGCCGGTGTAGGTTGTGCGTAGAACCGGCTTTATACGATATTTTTTTTTGGCAAATTCTACACTGTGCTTTAACATTGTCCACATCATTAAAGTGGTTCCAAATGCTGCTGTGCTTCCGACTCATTTTCCTGCTTTTGCTTTGTTTTCACATGTGTTTTTCCTCTCCTCTCCTCCGAGTTTGACGCTGTGTGTGTGTGTGTGTGTGTGTGAAATATCGGCTTTTTAGTGCCGACGCTGCCCCCTAGTGGTCGGGATCATTTCCGTTGTGTTGTGGCTATTCCGTTGTGTTGTGGCTATTCCGTTGTGTTGTGGCTATTTCGTTGTGTTGTGGCTTGTTTCCGTTGTGTTGTGAACTTAAGTTTGCTTTTTGAATTTCGTTGTGTTGTGCACTACTGGGCCACCGTACACAACAAATAATAACACTAACTAATATGCTAATTATGGAAGAATGGTTTCAAGTTCTTAAGTAATTATTCAAGACTAGTAAACAAACAGTAATAAAATAACAATAAAAAACAGCAAAATTATTGAACAAATTATGAAGATTCTGTGCTTTTTTTTAACAGATTTAAAAGATTTTAACAGCTGTAGGCTATCAAGTATTCTAAACATTCAGAATGAAATGCAACATAAAACTACTACTAATTATAATACATTAATACTTCATGCATCATATTCCAATTCTTCCGAAGGCATGCTTTAGGTTTTGATTAGAAACAACTCAAAATGTAAGTGATCTTTATGTGACATTATTTGAGTGTTTATGATTGCATGAAAGAAGCTTGTTTACAATGGCATACATGTTCACATGAGAACATTGTTTTTAAATCTAGTTAACCCAAGTTCTCATGTGAACACGCAAGCAACTGTAAATGAGCTTCTACTTAAGTACTCATTAACTGCAGTGTTCATTAAAACATATTTTGTGTTTCCCGTGAGAAAGAAAGTTGTACAGATTTGGAACAACATGAGGGCTATTAAATTAAAACAGATTATTTAAAAAAAAAATGTTTTTGGTTAATCATTCCTTTAAAATACCTGCCACAGTTTTATTAATTTTATTTTGTTAAGTGATAATGAGTGGGTGAGAGGCAGTATATACAGGTGTGCTAAAGATATTTCGTTTACTTACTGCTAAAGGGGTATTCACACTGATAGTTATGTACATCATAGTGACCAGACATCATTCATTTCCAATGAGATTTGGTGATTTGCGGTGACATGAGCATTAGAGACAACAATTTCAACAGAGGGACAAAAAAGAAAATGTTCGGAAAATGTTAGCGACTGACACCCTCAGTCACCATTCACCCTCTTTATTTTTCAAACGTTGAAATTGAAAATGACTGAGAAAAAGTCAACCTGCCTTTTTTGTGTTCTACAGAAGAACGAAAGCTAGGGTTAATGACAGCAGAATTTTCATTTTTGTGTGAACTGTCCATTTAAGTGTCTAAAAGAAAACTTCACAATAACTTCAGTGAAGTAAATCTTGCAAATTTCAAGAAATACAAAACAAGTCTGAGACTCGTAAGCCTAATGGGGAATTTTGGATGTTATAGTTGTCACTCTCTTGCATTGTGGTCCATGTAGCCTTAGCAGGCTAGCAGCAGTGAAGAGGACTGATGCATGGTCTTACTGCTCTTAAGTGGGTGGATGAAGTGGCTGTAAGCTCTTCACTGGACTGAGAGCTTTTTAGCATTCAGAGAGAGAAGAAGAGAGAGAGACCTTTGCCTGCTGATCCTCCCGACATATTAAATCCATTCGAGAGGCTGGGTGCTTATTGTAGGATAGACTGTACCTCCTCTTTTCCTTCTGCTTGATTGGCTCCCCCAGCTCTCAGTTACTCTCTCTTTTCTCAGAGAAGTCTGGCTTTGTATTTTTTTTTTCACCAATTGTAGGTGAAAATACAGGAACCTAGTCAGGAGTGTTTGATGTTTATATCACCCAATCCTGTCCTAATGATCTTTAATGTCTAAAACAACACATAAACACATTTTCAAAATACTTCCAAAGCCTTTCTGAGACCACCTTTCTGAGAGTTTTGTGGCCTTTAGCAGAAATACTCATTGAAAATGTTGTCATTCACTTTTAGGAAAACAAACTAAAATATTTCTGACTTATCTTGTACTCACAGTTAAAACCAAGTTCTTTTGGCCCCCAAAAAAAAGATTTATAAAAAGACAATGTACCCTCCCCCTGACACTACTTTGGTCTAACTAGCAATAGCAAATCATAGTGTACGTCTGTGATGCAAACTAAAGTTCTAACACAGAAAAAAATCAAGAATATCAAGAGTTTAGCCAATGGTAGCATGTTTTAAATGGACACTAAAGTGAGTTTACTTCAGAATATTGTGCATATTGTTGTTACCTCCGCAGAAGTGCCTCTGTGTATCCGCCCCTCCATGTGTCCACTTTTTTCTCATGTCTTTTTTCCTCTTTAATTCACACTCCAAGTTGACAACCTTCTCAACTCCAAGATGCCCCCCCCCCCCCCACCAACATACCCCCCACTGTGTGGGCTTATTTGTTAGCCTGATAGAGCGGAGAATTAGCAAGCAGCTTCTCTCTGCCGGCATAAACGGCAAACGCAGCAAGCGAAGTGTCACGGAGCTTCTGGCGTTCTGGGTTCTGTGAATATGGAGAGCATTGTGGCACTCTCAGCAGATGCTGCTGGGAACTCCCAGCATGCAATAAAAGCAGAGAAGAGCGGGTGCCATCCATAACAAAAAACTAAAAACTTTCGTAGTGATCAGGCCTGCAATGAATGCACTTTCAAAGCACAGTGAGGGTTTGCTGCTGTGATTGCGACAGATTTTTTCATCTCTTTGCGCGAAGCTATGAAGCAGTCACCTGAGAATTAATGTTGATTTATAGAGTTTAGTTTTGTAAATAGTTGTGTTCAACTGCCTGTAGGTAAACTGCAAGGCAAAATGACTGATTTACATGATGTTCATTGTATGGAAACCGGCTGTCACCCTCTCTCAGTGTTATACTACTAAAAACAAGTTTTGCTTCCATAATAAGTAGCCTACTGCTGTCTTTACATATGTGTACTTTATAAAGTATACTGTTATTGGTATCTCTTTTTATATCACCAACAGAAAAGACCTCTTCAAAGAAAAAAGAAAAACATTACTGAAAAAAAAAAAACCTTTCAAAAATAGCACAGGGGCTAGTGGGAAATAACCTTGGCAAGGGTATGTTTTTTTGAAAAAAATAATACATTGAAAGAAAACAGACAAACACACACACACACACACACACCAGTTTTCCAGTTTTATAGTCTCTGCTATAAAGTCCGCCTGGCCATTTTGCTTTTGTACTAAATCCTTCCTGTGAACGTATGATGTAACAAAATAGTGAAATTGTATTTGGAGATGTCTCCGGATCCACCAGAGAGGCTGCTAGCGGTAATTGCCCTGTCAATCACTGTGCTCCTGCTGTTCAGTCTGATTGGTTAAGCTGTGGGTAGGGGAAGCTCACCTTTGAGGAGAGGAAACTCTTTCGTCTACCTCACTCTTTCTCCATCTCTTTCACCCTCTTTCTCTGTATACCTCATGGGCCTCAGCTCACCCAGGGGGTCTCCAATGTTTACAGGGCCTATTTTCTGTGTTATAACAAACAAAGATGGGGAAGGAGGGAAATAGTACAAAGATGCAGTTTTATGTTGGGGAGAGTTTCTTTTATAACAAATAAATATTCTCTAGATTTGGAGATGTTCACCAGAGCTGGCCAGGTAAAAGTACTCTGACACATTGAGAACTGGTGTTCATATGTAGGGCTGGGTATTTATACAAAGTTCCCGATTCAATTAGATTCCGATTCACAAGCTCTCAATTTCATTCATATTTCGGTTTGATCCAATATTGATTCATATGGGTTTATTTCAGTTATAATATCCCTTTTGCTTAAATATAAAATAAATTATCACCCAGCTAATGCTGTTAATTATACAGGAGACCTTTTAAGGTTCATTAACTTAACTTTCCCCTTCTGTCGCTCTCTCCACGTTGTGTCGGAGAAGCGACACTAGGGGTCTCTCTTGAGCGCCGATATTCACCTCTGACCTATTGAAAAGGGCCAATGAGAGTTGGCAGTCAGTATTTGCATACCCCGGCCCCGCATACGGGTATTTAAGCGGGGCAAATACGGAAGTTTAGTCAGAAAATTTCTTCGGAGCCGATGGTCTGTCTGCAGTTTGCTGCGAGTTACACACCACATTAAAATGTTCCTTTTTCCTATGACGATCTGCATGCTGTTGGATCTTGACGGCGCACAACAGCGGCTTTCTCCTTTACATTGCACGGCGTGCATTGTTGCCCCTTAGCGCTTCGACAGTGCAGACACACACACACACTGTGTATTAAAAGAGTAAATTCCTATTAAAAGAGTAATTTCTCTAAAAGAGCAAAACACAGCGGCGTTGAATGTTCTTTTCAGAACGCGTCTTTTTCAAGATGCCCTTCCGCCCCTGTGTTGTTCCTGGATGCGGTAGAGTGCTCTCCGCTTCAGACGGCCACAGGCGCTGTCTCGTGTGTTTGGGCCGCGATCACACCGAGACGCGTTTGTGGATGGTTCATGTTCTCACTGCGAGAACATGACCATGACCACGTTGCAGTCGCGGCTTGCTTTCAACAGAAAGCAAGCCACCCCAGCTGCACCCCGCATTGCTCCTTCTTCCCACGGGATTGAGGACGATGCGGTTGGCGCTGGGGGCGATTTGGGGGCGGCAGCGGTGCGGTTTCGCCGGGTAGCCCCCGCGACCCTCCCGTTCCCCGACACGCTCGCTGGTCCCCGTCCACGCTCGCGGCGATTGCGGCTCGCCTCACGGCCCGGCTGTCTATCCTCCCGAGCCCGAAGCAGATGAGCTCGCCGCTGCATCGGAGAGTGTGATGTCTGATGCCGAGGACTCCCCTGGACTGCCGCCTTCGGGCCAGCAGGCCCAGGCTGAGGCCGACGCTCAGATGTCTGACATGCTTTCCCGGGCCGCTGTAAGCGCGGGGTTGGATTGGAACCCTCCATCCTCCCCACAGCCTTCACGGTTGGATGACTGGTTCCTGGGGGCAGCGCGCCGCTGCCTTTTTCACGGAGGTGCATGACGAGCTGACGTCTAGGTGGAGAGCCCCGCTCTCTGCCCGTCTAGGTGCCACCCGCTCCACTCTCACCACCCTCGACGGCGGAGAGCGCCACGGATACGGGGCGATTCCCCAGGTCGATAGGGCAGTTGCGTACCATCTATGCCCCGGTAGCCCTACCTCCTGGCGTGGCCGCCCCGTACTCCCATACGAGCCCTGTAGGACAACATCCTCGCTCAACGCGAAGGCCTACAGTGCGGCTGGACGCACTGCCTCCGCCCTGCATGCGATGGCCCTCCTGCAAGTCCACCAGGCCAAAGCACTCAGAAACATGCACGGGGTGGACCTGATCCTGATGTGCTGCAGGAACTGCGCTCAGCGACCGACCTCGCCCTGAGAGCGACGAAGGCCACGGCGCAGGCACTCGTACAGGCGATGGCCACCCTAGTGGTCCAGGAATGCCATCTTTGGCTCAATCTGGTCGAGATGCGTGAGGCCGACAAGAACCGCCTCCTGGACGCACCTGTCTCTCAGACTGGCCTTTTCGGCGACACCATCGAGGACATCGCCCAACAGTTCTCCGCGGTGAAGAAGCAGACGGAGGCCATCTCTCAAGCATCATGCCCCGCCGCAGACCTACCGCTACGGGCCCTGCCGCGTCTGCCCGCCGAGGGCGTCCCCCTGCGAAGAAACCAGCTCCTGCTCCGCCTCAACCCGGGCCCAGCTCTCAGCCCCAGCGTCGAGCACCCCACAGGGGGCGCACACCCCTGTCTCCACGAACCCCTCTAGGACCCGGAAGGCTCCCAAGCGTTCCTGAGACAGCCGACCCAGAGCTGAAGACGTTAGCTCCAGAGGTGGTAAGACCGCTCCGTCCCCGGTGGAGGGCCGGGAGGAGAATCCTTTGTTTTTCATTTGCCACACCCCTGACGGGGCTGTGGTACCCACATTCTAAATAAAAGAGCTATTTCCTTTGCCTCTGGGTCACCTGGCCCGCAAATGCCATTCTCACGGCAATCTGCTTTCAGATTACGACAGTCCTGGTACACCGGACGCCGGCGATCCCGCCTTCTGCCTGCCCATGACTGTCCCCGGCCGGCCGGTTCAGACGAGTCCAGAGGACGCCAACATCAGACCTCCTCCTCAGTCACGAACCCGCCCCTGCCGGGCGCTGAGCAAGGTAAGTGCTTTGAGTCTATTCTCAGCACCCCAGCCTCAGGCTGCAACGAAGCCGCCCGACGCTGCATTACCTGTTCCGCCCCGCTGCGAGGCCCCGCCGGGTACATCCAAAATACTCGTCCCTTTGGTGCCCCTAGCGCAGAGCAGGGAAGCGTGGCTTCCCAACACGTCACGCTGGCTGCACCGGACCATTCGAATCGGTTACGCAATTCAGTTTGCCCAGCTCCCGCCCCCCTTCAGGGGCATCCTCTTTTCCGTAGTACACGGCGAGCATGCCAGTTCCCTGCGCACGGAAATCGCGACCCTCTTAGCCAAGGGCACGGTAGAGCCTGTCCCTCCAACCGAAATGAGGAAGGGTTTCTACAGCCCTTACTTCATTTGTACCCAAGAAAGGCGGTGGCTTACGACCAATCCTGGACCTGCGAGTTTTCAATCGGGCCTTGTTAAAACTCCCTGACCTGAAGGACGCGTACTTCCACGTCTCAATTCTGCCACGACACCGACCGTTCTTACGGTTCGTGTTCGACGGCCAGGCGTTTCATTACAAAGTCCTCCCCTTCGGCCTGTCTCTGTCCCCTCGCGTCTTCACGAAGGTCGCAGAGGCGGCCCTTGCCCCGCTACGAGTAGCCGGCATCCGCATTCTCAACTACCTCGACGACTGGCTCATCCTAGCACACTCTCGAGAGTTATTATGCACACACAGAGACCAGGTGCTCCGGCACCTCAGCCGCTTGGGGCTTCAGGTCAGCTGGGAAAAGAGCAAGCTCACTCCGGTTCAGAGCATCTCTTTTCTCGGGTTGGAGTTAGACAGTCTCAATGACAGCACGTCTCACGAGCATCCGGATGGGGTGCCGTGTGCAGCGGGCACGCAGCAGCGGGCCGTTGGAAAAGGGCCCCGCTGCGTTGGCACATCAACTGCCTGGAGTTGCTGACCGTCCTTCTTGCCCTCAGGAAGTTCCTCCCGTTAGTTCGGGACAAACACGTCCTCGTGAGATCGGACAGCACCACGGTGGTGGCGTACATATAATCGCCAAGGCGGCGTACGCTCCGCCACATGTCACAACTCGCCCGCCGTCTCCTCCTATGGAGCCAGCAGCGACTCAAGTCGCCACGTGCCACTCACATCCCCGGCAAGCTCAACGTCATAGCAGACGCGCTATCACGACAACGCCTGCCCTGCGGGGAGTGGAGGCTTCACCCCCAGTCGGTCCAGCTGAATTGGGAACGGTTTGGCAAGGCCCAGGTAGACCTGTTCGCCTCCCAGGAAACCTCCCACTGCCCGCTCTGGTACGCCCTAACAGAGGCTCCCCTCGGGACAGATGCGCTGGCACACAGCTGGCCCTCGGGGCTGCGCAAGTACGCATTTCCCCCAGTGAGCCTTCTTGCACCGGTGCTGTGCAAGGTCAGGGAGGACGAGGAGCATGTCACGCTAGTGGCCCCCTACTGGCCCACTCGGACTTGGTTCTCGGAACTCAGGCAACTTCTCGCAACAACTCCTCCCTGGCGAATTCCCCTGAGAAAGGACCTCCTCTCTCAGGGACGGGGCACGCTCTGGCACCCGCGCCCAGACCTCTGGAACCTCCACGTCTGGTCCCTGGATGGGATGCGGAAGAGCTAGCTGGCTTACCAGCGACCGTTGTGAATACAATCAACCAAGCCAGAGCCCCCTCTACCAGGCACCTTTACGCCCTAAAGTGGCGCTTGTTCGCAGATTGGTGTTCTTCCCGAACTGAAGACCCGCAGAGATGCGCGATCAAGTCAGTGCTCCTGTTCCTACAGGAGAGGCTGGACAGGAGGCTGTCCCCGTCCACCCTCAAGGTGTATGTTGCCGCCATTGCCGCCCACCACGATCCTGTAGACGGCAAGTCTTTGGGTAAGCACGACCTGATCCTCAGGTTCCTGAGAGGCGCCCGGAGGTTGAATCCCTCCCGGCCAGGCCTAGTTCCCTCCTGGGATCTCTCGGTAGTCTTGGCAGGACTCCAGAGACCCCCCTTCGAGCCGCTTGAATCAATTGGACTCAGGGCCCTCTCTCTCAAGACGGCCCTGCTGATCACGCTCGCCTCTATCAAGAGGGTCGGGGACCTGCAAGCGTTCTCTGTCAGCGACACTTGCCTGGAGTTCGGTCCGGAGGATACGTCTGTGATCCTAAGACCGCGACCGGGCTATGTGCCCAAGGTTCATACCACACCATTCCGAGATCAGGTAGTGAACCTGCAAGCGCTGTCCCGGGAGGAGGCAGACCCAGCCCTTTCGTTGCTGTGTCCAGTGCGCGCCCTGCGCATTTACCTGGACCGCACACAGAGCACCAGACGCTCTGAGCAGTTCTTTGTCTGCTTTGGGGGACGGCAGAAAGGGAATGCTGTCTCCAAACAGAGGCTCGCCCACTGGGTTGTTGACGCCATCACACTGGCTTATCACACCCAGGCCGTGCCCCTACCCTTGCGGGTCCAAGCTCACTCAAGAAGGGGTGTTGCGTCCTCGTGGGCACTGGACAAGGGCACCTCCCTAGCAGACATCTGTAGAGCCGCGGGTTGGGCAACACCCAACACCTTCGCGAGGTTTTACAACCTCCGCGTTGAGTCGGTTGTGTCTCGTGTTTTGTCAGGTCCGAGCCCGTAGAACTCGGTAACACGTAGACTGACCGGCCAGGTGGATTGCTTGCGCCCAGCGGCCTTTTCCTGACGTCAAGGTTAAGTAGTGCACCTTTTTTCCCAGGGCGTCCCACTCCGAGTCGGGACCCTGGTCGATTCCTCCCCAGCCCTCCGGGTCCGCGGTTCAGCGGAGGAACTCGCCGACCCAAGCCACTGCGGGTACCCTGATGGCTACCCTGTACTGGTATAGGTGCTCCACAGGTAAGGCCTCCTGCTCGGACTCCCCCTGTGTGTATTTCCACGGTTCTGTCCCCTTACGAGCGGACCCCGTGTCTCCCTTAGGCAGTTACAGCTGCCCGGTCGCCGTGCTGTAGCAACTCCCCCCTTTCGAGGCTGGATCTACCACCACGCCATACTTTCCACACGAGCCCGAAGACGGCCGTGTGACGTGTCTACCACTTTTCCTCCCCAAGAAAAAGGGCAGGTGTGGTCTCCGCAGGGTCTGGGTAAGACCCCCTTCCCTATATGCGTGTAAGGGCCCCGGCCGTGATTGCTCTATGCGAGAAACATAGAGAGAAAAGAGGCCCAGCCAGGCTGCCCCGTTCCCATGTTGGCAAACATCGCCTTGTTCCCCTCTCAGGGTAACTGGAAGGATCCCGATGTTCGTATGGGGCATTGGGGAAGGGTACGTGCAGCCAGGTACAGACGATGCGCGGCACTGGATGAATCCCTGCCCGCCTCTGTATCGGCGGTTCACGTACACGGTTCAGCGCATGGCAAGATTGGAATGGGTCCCCTAGTGTCGCTTCTCCGACACAACGTGTAGAGAGCGACAGAAGGGGAACGTTTGGTTACGTATGTAACCTCCGTTCCCCGAGGGAGGGAACGACACGTTGTGTCTTTCCTCCGCCATGTCGCTGAACCGAGCCACTGTTGTGGCCGGACCATTTCCGGCTCCTCAGAAAAATCCTGACTAAACTTCCGTATTTGCCCCGCTTAAATACCCATATGCGGGGGCGGGGTATGCAAATACTGACTGCCAACTCTCATTGGCCCTTTTCAATAGGTCAGAGGTGAATATCGGCGCTCAAGAGAGACCCCTAGTGTCGCTTCTCCGACACAACGTGTCGTTCCCTCCTTTGGGGAACGGAGGTTACATACTTAACCAAACGAATTATATTATATTACTTTTTCATCATTTTGGTCACATTTGGGCTTTTTAAAAATGAACAAATAAAAGTATGCAATCAATAAATAATATATATAAAATAAAAATCATATTTTTGTTACATATTTATTGTTAATTTGCATAATTTGTACTATTTATAATTATTTAAATTGATTTGTTGAGCGTGCTAAAACTGGTACTGTCTCTGGCATTTCTGTAAACAGCGCCTTTAAATGAGTGCATGTTAACTAGAGAGGACTCGAATGGCTTTACCTCATCTGTGTGATGCATGATTCAAATTAAAAGTTTTTTGTAGTACAGTCAACAACTGACTGTAAAGAACAGAAAAAGTATTAAAAGAGACAATACTCAATGAGAAATGGGTTGCATAGATCTTGTCTTCGGACACACATTACACTGAACAACTTTTACTCTCAACACGTTGCGAAAGGATCTTGCTGCTGAACACTTCACAACTAAACTACACAATTACTGGTGAGTGAACTGAAACATGAAAATAAGCATTTACGAGCCAGTTGCCAAATATATATTTACTTTAGTCGCATAGTACAATGTTTGGTTGCTTTTCTGAGATCCTTTGAGCATTGAGTGAAAGATCGATATTGGTAATTAAGAATCAATATTGAGATATTTTAAATGAATATCGTGATTAATCTGAAAAACAGTATTTTTACCCACCCCTGTTCACATGGGATATCTGAGTCTGGCTCATGTGACTTCCCAATCCCTTCCCACTATCCCCCATTAAACATTCCCTCTAGAACTACTGATAGCACTTTAGCGACATCAAGATAACGAGAAGAATCTGTGAGACAACCCATGGCAACCAGGAAGTAATTGCGTTCACATAAACAGTGATTAGCGTGATTCATAGATTTCTGTAAAATTTAAAAAATGTTCCACTGATGGGTAGGTTTAGGGCTTGGGTTTAGGGGTAGAGTTAACAAAATATGCATATACATCATTTACAACAAAGAAGAACCTGCCTTTGGCTACACTCTGTGGACAGTTCACTCTGAAACTGGAGCTCACACATTCCCATACATTTAACAACATTTCCAGCTTTGGCTTTGAGGGGCAGTGATTCAAATTTCGCATAGCACAAAGCATTTTCACCATCAAAACGTTCAACCTACTGTAAAAAAAAATTGCCAAAAGGCCAAAAATGAATTCTTATTAGACATAAAACAAACCCAATGCTTTCATATACAGCACACACAAATTGAATATGAAACAATCAGCCTCTACCTTTTTATGAGAGCTCACAGTGGGCAATAGGAGGACAGTGTGTGGTTCACTGAGTTTCTTTGTTATATTTGCCATCAGTCTAAAAAGCCATTTTGCTATTGTGTGCTGGATTTCTGTGCCGATGTGGTTTGTGGCTTAAAGTTTTGAGGTTCGCTACAAACATCTGACACTGTGAATGCCAATGTGAGACGGAAGAGCTTGGCACAGAAACTATGATGGAAGTAATTTTGTAATGCTGACATTGCTCTTTGATTATAGTGGCCAAAAGGGGTTCCACTTCTAAATGGGAATGCATTTGTGCTGCAGTGCAGTGCATTAGACTGATTAATCTTATTTGTTTTCCATTGCTTTGCACTTGCTTTTAAAAAGTCTGCATTTGGATCTTGATACAGAGTTAAAAGTTTGTAATGTTTCTGCTGTATAATATGAACATTAAGTGGACTTACTTTTTACCTTCGAGAACTGTTCCTAAAGGAACTTTACAAGTTCCTCTATATCTTATTTTATGAAATGTTTTGTCTCTTTTTTTTGTTTGTTTTTGTTAATCCCTTTCGCCATAAGGCCTTGTCCAGAATGCGCTCTATGTTTGCATAAGTCGGTGAAGTACTTGAGACCATACAAATATACTTGCAAGTGCCCTTGATGTAATCTTGGGTAGACCACACTGTTGCAAACTTAATAGTGTCTAGCCTATTTTCTTGACTCATTATAACGAATGTAGGTTTTTGGGTGAGAAAGAAATTATATAGAAGAATATATTAATTAAAATATTAAGTAATATTCTATCATTCTACACTCATGTTAACATATTTAATGTATACGTCAGTCTGATTACATGATGAAATCGGAGACAATAGAGTTACCGTTCTTTAGCTAAAACCAGTTGGTGCTTACGTAAATGCTAAACACTGCCCCCAGTGGTTAAGGCACGTGCAAGCTTCAATTTCAGGGTTTAATGTTCCATGGAGGGGTGTTTTTTCAGCTGTACAGGCTGTAATACAGTAAAGAGGAATGCATATTTTATAACCTCTATGGCCCCAACCTAAACCTAACCATTAGTGGAGTAAAAATTTAATATTAGAAGGAAAAATGCATCCTCCAAACCAAGCTCATCACTGATTATGCAAACACAATCACTTACTAATATCATCACCGATCCTATGGTACTGGAACTCTCGGAAACAACATGCCGACTTCCCGTGTGATCATGTTGTAGAAGTATGCTAACACTTCAATGAAGCGTGATGGTTTCATATATTACATGTTTATTGTGATTTGGCCTGTTTGCTTGTGAAGCTTCCATTAGCTAAAATGTTTTATTACATTTATAAACACTGAATATTTTCTGTGATAAAACTGTAATGAAAATATCCTGTATTATAACACCCCGGTTTGGCTAATCACCCCATTCTGTGGTCAAATACATACATTTATTTGTATAATAAGTGTTATACTATCATTGACCTTTGTCCCAGGCGATCGATTTTCTACAAAGCTATGCTAGTCTATATCTCTAATATTTAGGGCTGAATCAAAATTTAATCAAATGGTTTTGAAATCAGAATCATTTTGGGAGCTTCGGGAAATCTGTAGCCCTACTCATATCACTTCATGGTCTCTCTCTTCTCATACAATAAAATAATTTCAACTCAAATCATAATTTCGTTTATTTAGCCTATTTATTTGGTAAGCAGCTGTGTAATTAGTGGGATAATTTACAGTCAGCCTTTCAAACAGTGACTCAAACAGAGGAGAGCTTACAAAAATCTTCCGCAGTGAAGCTGATTCTCTCAGGTCTCCACCATCTTCACATTGATGTGGCCACCCAGCCCCTCGCACAATTAACCATGTGGCATGCTTTTAATAATTGGCCTTTTAATTGTCGACAAATGAAGAGTGATGTAAAATAGCTAATAGCTTGTACTAATTAATAGGGGAATTGAAAGCTTGTTAATTAAGGGCATACAGGACAAGGACTGGCTCAACTAATTTGAGCAATAAAACCATGCCTAAGGTTTCATTTCCAAACAGATTTGATTCCCTGGATAAGGCCGGCCCCTGACTCCCAGGCCCTTTTTCTCAGTTTCTGATGTATGTGTTCCAGGATTAGATGCTTTCCTTTCCCTCTTGCCCTTCCATTTCTTGAGTTGTTCTTCATGTTAGTTTTGTAGACTTTGGCTCTTCTATATGTGTCTCCTCTTAAACGTGCTGTGGAGGAATCATCTAGGTCTTCGGCATGCCTTTCTGCATAGCGTGATAAGACACGGAGGCCTAAGCCCTTATTCTAAAGAACAGAGCATCTGCTTTGCACTTGTGTGTCAAAGTTGGAATAGAGGGTGTATAAAATGAAGAAGGAGAAGAAGGGAGTGTAAAGGATCTATTTGATGTTGCAATATTGGAGTTCATTTGGTCTGGCTGAGAAGTGAGCGTGGTCGTGCACACAGAGAGATTCTTCAGAGCCAGTGGCGTTCAAGCACTTCTTTCAGAATGTAATTACTGAATTATATTTATTAGATGAATTGGCACCTCGCTCCATTTTCACCCACCAGTTTCATCTAGAAAGATTAATTCAGATGTGTATTACAATTGCTGAAAAAATAGAGGCACAAGTGGTTTTCCGATTGAATAATCCGAGAGAGCTATTAGCATTCATGAGCTGAACCAGTAAAGTGAGATTATAAGAGAAATAATGGAAGGTAATGTAAAGAATAGATGAATAGTCTTAGCATAGTGTGCATGTGAAAGAGAGCAAATAAGAGAGAAGGGACCTGGCAAGACAAAGAGACATTTTGGGGGTACAGTTCCTCTCCCTCTTCATAAATGACTTACCTGGACATTTTTATGTTTGCCTGGAGGATAATTAAAACAGATTCCATTCCCCCGGTTGAGCGCGGTGACTTGTGTCAGTGCTCTCGTGGTTGAAAAGCAGTCTAATCTAAATGCTTTTGTCAGGGGAGATTTCTGAGATTGCTGCCGCCTCTGCTACAAATTGGTTGTGTCATCTTATAATGAACTATTTGAGTGTTGCGTCTCTGTGGATTATTACTGTATGCTGCTTTCACCATTATCTTCAGTGGTACCTGGCTCTTTACCTGCTTTATTTTCTCTCACACCAATCGAATAAATGAAGAGTTTTTAAACTTTTTGATTCCAAGAACCTCCAAATATTTGTGAGGTATAAACCTGAAGATAAACATGTTTTGTTTTAGTTTATATTTAAGTTTTGTTTGTGTGGTTCTTATACAATAGATATTATTTCACAACAGCATTACAGAGAATGATACCTTGCAAAACTCCAGTGCACAAACTAAAGGTGACAATGTCGAGGAGAAACTCCCTAGAAAGGTACAGCACAAACTATTCTTGAATGTATTTGCTTGTTGCAAGAAGGTATAATTTAATGCTTCTCAAAACATGCAGATTTGTTATTCTTAATGTTAAAATGTGACTTCAATAGAATTTCATAATTTCTGACTTGGCTTTAGAAAGCAAAATGAAACTGTAAGAATTCTGTAAATGCTTGTTTATTTATTTTTATTTTTATTATTATTTTAAATTAGCAAACCTAGCACCACCTTTGGTGCCCCCTGGTCCTTTTACCCCAGTTTGAAAGCCCTTGTAATAAACCACAGGAGGCATGTGAGGAGTGTGTTCTGCATTGTGAGTATCGCCTTTCTGAGCCTTCTCAATGTTGATTGACATGTCTTTGAGTCCTGGTGCTCAAGTAGAAGCTTGAGATGAGATGGTACATGTGTGTTTGCGCATGTTGGCATGCTCCGCACACATGTAAGTTAACCTTTGACCTCAGCTGGGGGATTGCGAGTATCTCAGTGATTCCACAATGCGCTGCTGTCAGATGCAGAAGTGATGGGTCAAGCCAGACAGAGAGTGGATAATTTCTCAGTGGAGACAGACAGAAAGCATGGAAATTCAAAAAAATCAGTATCTGCAGAGTGCAGTCCTCTCCAAGCATTTCCGCGCTCATTTGAACATGAATCCTAAAGAAATGCTACTCGCACTTAATTGCATCCATCCGTTGATGCCCAATCCTTCCATTCTTCCTCTCATCTCAGCCTCTTCTCTGCTCTCTCTTCCTCTCACTCTCCTCCTCTTATCCTTCCTCTTTTCCTGCTTTCCAGTGAGAGGAGCACTCAGAACAGAAGATAATTTTGCTCCTCATGACTAATTAGCTAATGTTCCTTCTGCTAACTCCTTCTGGAGTTAGAAGTCTGTTTGATATGACTTCTGAAATGTGTATATGCGTGTGTGTATATATATATATTAATTTGCCTCTTTATTATGGTGCCTTTTTTCAGTCTTTGTTTACGGGTTTGTGTCTGAGCATATGAAATGCAGTCATGCACGGCTGCACGTTCTAAAGAAATGCACTAAATGCAATCTAATGCCATGTGGGTTTGGAATATCATACAAATCTTCAGCCTGACTGAATTAATGTGGGCAACCAATCAAATTACACAGAATCAGAATGTCTGAGGAAGCAGTGGCTCCCATCCCATTCATATTATCTGTTCAGTTTGTGTCTGTGGCTGATTACTTACTTATTGCTCCAGACTAGTAGAATACATAAAGGCTGCATCCCAGTTCACATGCTATCCATCCTAAATAGTGTTTGACCACCATTATATGAAGGATAAATGACAACTCATCAGATTAGAAATCTGAATAAAATTCTCCACCATTAAATATGTAATACAAAAGGCTCGTTGTATCTGCTCACAATTTATATGTGAGGAATTTTAGCTCAAGAAGGGAATTATGATTAATTCGGGTAATATTGAAAGAATTAAGGTCTACGTCTGATCACTTGATCAAGCTGAGTTGATATGACGCTTCTGTTTACTCTTTAGTGTAATACTATTCTAATGACCATTGAAAATAATATCACAAATATGTTGAAATATTGTTTGAGCATGGAGCATAGATCTTTAAAAATCAATTGGCGAGATTATTTATCAAAATATACCAGTCAAATCCTCTTTGAATACAAACAAGACTTTATTTCTAATCAACAACATCAAACTAACAAACACACGTAGACAAACATAAAACTAGGATGGTGAGTGACAGAAGGTGAATGGAAATTATATGAAACAGAGAAAACTTTACTTTATAGAGTCTATAGACCATGCCCTTAACCATCGATACTTCATTGACTATACCTCGATTTGCAGTCGGGTTACCTGAAGTATTTAAATAAAACACCAGTACTTTTTAGCAAAAGTCTGGAGGTGCAATTGCATTTCTTTCTGTTGCTTTGGTTCTTTAGCTGGGTCCGTAGAAAGTTTTGGTTGTTCCGTCGATGTTTTAGACCTCTGTTAAGATCAGGGATGATGTGTAATTTGGTGCTGGAATGATCGGGCGAGCCACGTCACATGCGTGAGTCATAGCACAGAGAAGAGAGAAGAGCTCCTGAAATATACATTGTGTAGAATTGGGCAGAGGGTCTCCAAAGCGAAGCCAGCTGAAGAATGGCTAAGAGAAGAGCTAGAGCCAAGAGAGAGAGAGTTCGCCCTAGATGGGGAGGTTTTGTTGAGTTGAGGTTGGCCACACCCCAAAGTTGTCTTGAGCCAATCAGCAGTGTCATTTGCTGGGTCACATGGTCATTTCTGTCCTTCCCTCAAGATAATTAATTTATGGTCCATTGTGTGTGAAGATTTCTGTTTCTCACTCAAAATAGGGGATTGTTTAATCAAACTTTTATCTCTTAAATAAAACAAATTATAACAACAAATTATTTCACCCATTGCTCTCCTCATGGGAAAACAAACCTTCACATACCAGACATGATACATGTGCTCTGAAAAATAATTAACTAACTATTTCAACATGGATAATACCACATTAAAATTCTGAATCACCAATTTATCAGTTATAAAAGTGATTACAAGTCACTACACATATTTTAAAGGATACATCAGGCTATAATAATATAATAATTTGTGTAAGATACATTTTTAATATAACAAAATAGACAGTGTGTTTTGCAGTGAAGAATGACAATATAGTCTTTTGATAGTGTTAGTCTTTTGACCGTGTTATAGTTCATAATCCCTGTATATTCATTGTAAAAACCCAAGAAAAGTTTTGTGGCTTTGGAGATGATAGAAAAACACTAGTTTTGGTCAGGCTAAGGAGAGTTTGAAAGAGATCCCTCCAAAGACAGTTTTGAAGATCTCTTTTTTCTTGTACATAGTTTCTTAGCATGTGACTGTCATGCTTCCACAGAAAATGTCTCGTGCTCTCTTATTAATCCATTTTCTTTGGGTTTCTTGGGAGAGTCTCTTACAGAGTCTTTAATTTATGACGTTGAGGAATTTCAGGGTAGAATCTGTATAAATGTCTTCTGTTTCCAAGCTCCTCAGACCTTACACTCATTTTGGACTAATATTACCCACAAATATTATAAATAGCTAACTTCTGGATTGGATACAGCATTGCGATAGGGAATTGGAGGAATTTGTGGTGGATCTTTTATTGACTTTTCCAGTTGAAAAAAATGTAATCAAATGGCAGACCCACAGTAGATTTTAAATGTTTGAACATAGGAGTTAGTTAATAATGAATTTGTATTATTACAGTAATATATGCAAACGTAGACAGCATGGTCAAGAGGATCTGTGGTATCAAGATGCAACTTTATGATGTATTAGTGTGTCCCAGTTCTGGTGTAAATGTAGTTGTATATTGTATTGTCTTGTATTTGATTGTATTGTCTTGTTACTGTATTGCAGTCTTTGTATTGTATTGTTGTATTGTCACATATTTGCTCATGTGCACTTTGTCACTTTGTTCCATGTATGCTACATTGTTGTACCTACAACAATTTCCACCAGCTTGCTATGTGGCAATAAACCATTCCATTCTACTGTCTTACTACATACTCAGAAGTATTTCCTTTCCTATTTCCAGTAAGGTACTGTTCATACTTTGAAGTCTGAAACATACTCTACTCAGGTATGTGAATGCAGATGTGTCTAGGTACACAAGCTCAATTTTGTGTGTTGTTGAATTCCATAATGTGTGAGACTGCAATTCAAAACACAACGCAAGTACATAGTGCATTATCAACATTATCACAAGGGGTGCTATAGCACAGTGTTTCCCAACCACTTGTGTGCTGTGAAAGAATGTCAGGTGTGCTGTGGAAAATTATCAAATTCCACAAAATAAATAAAAACATGAATTTTTTTTTTTTTTATAATTTCAGGGATCCAAACTCCTCACCTTTCAGAGAAATTTACTGTTTTGAAACCATAATCGGTCTCTTTTTTATGTGGCAAACATGTAAAATCACCCCTCTGTGAGGCTTTATGCAAATTATAAAATGGGGGCAGTGGTGGCTCAGCAGTTAAGGCTCTGGGTTACTGACCATAAGGTCAGGGGTTCAAGCCCCAGCACCGCCAAGATGTCAGTGTTGGGCCCTTGAGCAACAGGGGCTGACCCTGCGCTCTGACCCCCGCTTAGCTGGAATATGCACAAAAAAAAACTTTCACTGTATATATGCAAGAATTTATAATTTGGGACCAAATAAAGGCTGAATTGCTTCTTCTAAAATCCCACCCTACATTATTTCACACATTACAACAGTTAAATAAGTGAACATTTTCTGAAAAATGTTCTCTATTCCAAAACAAACATTATAAGCACAGCATCTCCTCTGCCTCTCCACCGAAAAAAGTATTATTGTTGCTTGACCCTCCTATATTGTCTGAATCACACACCCAGCCCAAAGCTACAGACAAAACTTAAATATATTACAGTATTGCACTTCTGTCTTTCACTGCATTTCCCCTTGGAACTGAAAAAGGAGTAGGGGGGAAAAACAATTATTTTGCTTTTTATTGCTGTCTCTTTGCCTTTTACTGGTGAAATATGTAGCCATGATTGGGATGGACAGAATGTGTGCTTTTCCCCCATTTTTTGAAACTACACAACAACAGAAAAGAACGCAATAAGGTACACTCAGTTAAGGTGTACATTTTTCATAGAGAGGATGTGTTGCAGTGCCATAAATTGCTACATCCCTTGTATGACCCCTGTCCTCTATATATTTCAAACATAATTCTGTTTTTTGTACTGTATGGCTTGAAATATATTATTTATGTACCAATAGCATCACCAAACGGAAATGCCAAAATATCGTAAGGGAAATCAACCTACAAATGGCTTATTTATATTTGTCTCTGCGTATTAAGCTGGTATAGGAAAAAGTATTTTAACATTGATAAATGTGTGCACATCACATTTAATACAGTTTATTCTAGTACCTGGTTTGATATTAAAGTTGGACAAATACATTTTTTTATTGATTTAAAAAATAATCAAATTTAATTATTTTCAGTATTTAAAAATGTTCAGTGTTGAATGAATGACTTTTTCTGAAGGTCAAAAACTTTATCCACACTCTGAAACTGTTGTCTTTAATTCATGGGTCTGCACCCCTGATAAACGGTTTACTCTGAGCTTCAGTTGATTTGACCGGAGCGTATTTAATTGTCCAGAATAAAATGTCAAACTCGATGATAACAGTCATAACTCAGATTCAGAGAGAATCAGGAGGCTGTTTACTGTGAACCTGTGTTTAAATAATTACACGAGAACTTTGGAATGTAATTAAAGAGGCGAAAAAGGATGACAACTCACTCCTTCACAATACAGCCCATTTTCCCTCTGTTCAATCTTTGATAAAAATTACCTTATGAAATGTTCTTGTAATCATATGGTCTGTATTCAGGGAAAACATCCCTTTCTGTGCCAAAAATAACACAATACCTAAACAACTACGTGCATGCTTTTTTTTCTTCTTCTAAAAGCACCTCTGTTTGCACCAAAATATAATGCGAATTCTGAATGTCAATGCCAAACGTCTGGTCTTGTTTGCAAGCTGATAATATTTCATTATATTGTGCAATATTTAGTGCTGGCTCTGAAATAGCTCCACCGTTTGCGCTGGCAAAAGGTAGAGCGCCTGCTGATTAAGATGGATTCACCAATCCAGCAAAGTATTAGATTGGGTTCAACACTTATCTCTGCACAACACCTCCCAGAATCCCCTCCTCATCTGAGCTATGGGCACGTAGGCCCAGTTTTTGAAACTCTGTGATACTGAAAGTGTTAGGGCTGTGATTAAGGGGAAAACATGAAGGAAAAAGAGTGGAATTTCTCCTCTATTTCCGTGGCTCCTCCGTGCTGCCATATGATCAGATAGCTCTGTGTGATGTCTTTGCTAGAGGACACAAAGAGTGACTGGAGTCCATTAAAATGATCATTGGGCCATTGAGTGTGTGAGAGAGCACTCCATCAGGGGCCTGCAGATTAACCCATTACAGTGGTGGCATGTGGGCCCCTGGTGGGTGTGTATGTGGTGTGTGTTTGTGTGTATGAGCATCTCGTGCTGCTCGCACCCCAGATCCCTTAATGTTTTTCTTATAATGATGTCTCTCTCCTTTTACATAGAGGCACAGTATGCATCATATTCCAATTATTGCCCTTATATAATAACAAACATGCACGCAGTCTTATGTATGCATAAATATTCTCTCACTGAGAAACATTACTAGACTTATGAGTGTTTCTGTACATCCAGTCGCCTCCATTAACTTCAACTGTCTCTCTCACTCACTGTGACTGTCAGTGGTTAATGATGGGTGATAACTCGCTCTTTGCAGAAAGGCTATAATATTTAAGAGAGTTGATAACTGGCTGAGAGAGTGATTAGTGATACACAGCACTGTAATTCCCTTTGAAATTCACCATGAAAGACACTTGTCTTTATCTTTCCAAATGGGTCGTTATGTTATGGAGACATTGCTGAGAGTTGCCCTAAATTAATTTAAACTTTGTTTTAAGTTTGATTCAAAGCAATTTGGAAAAATAATATGCCTGAGGAAACAAACTGTTTAACTGTTTAACTGTTGCCTGCTGTGCACGGCTAAATTGTGAATTAATTAGAGTCAGCCTTATTTTCAGTGCAATGAAATTTGTACATTCGTTTTAAAAGAAGAGAGCAAATAGCAGGTGAATTGAGGAACATTTACAGTCCATACATTTCTTTTATCTGCCATGTATTTTGCATTATTTGTTATTCAAACAATGCATTTTTGTCACTCACAGCATTATATACAATATGTGCCAGTCTCTTTCACTCCCAGTAAATCTGCACCTGTCAAATAAATGTGAAGACACTTTGTGATTTTGTACCTCCTGTCTTCATTTTGACATATATATTCCACATATATGTTGCCTTAAGTTAATCTTTAGTGGAAAAGTTGCTAAAATAAGTGAATTGCTACAGATGTTTTCCTAGTCTACATGGTTTGATCTTTGATTTGAATCACTCACATCACTTACAGAACATCAACAAGGAGCAGATTATTGTTTTTTATTTATTTTTTGACTTATCAGAGACAATTTGTACTCTCATTTGGCTCTTGACAAGTGTTCATTTTGGATCCTGGAATAAAGTCTCCATTTATGACAACACAACCAGGGTTGGTGGAATTTGTTTCCATGACTTTCACACAATGACGTCATGGAACAGAGACATAAATTTATTACAAGGACAGTCCCACTGGAGCACCCTGGGGTTAAGTGACTTACTCAAGGACATAATGGTGATGGCTCATGGCTCAATTCTTGTGGGAATTGAGCCAGTAACCTTCCAGTTACTAGCCCCGAGTCTTAACCACTATACCACACTGCACCTAAGCTAGATTTGATTAGAATATTGAGTATACGCTGAGTTTGTAATTCTTTCTTCTAATGGACACACACTAATGGAGAAAACGGTTTCCATTGCGTTTCCAAATTCCATTTACCTGTAATCAACCATCCACACTGGAGTGGAAGACATTACACAGGCCATTTTCCTTCAGTTAGTGGACCTTGAGAGAGGGAGAGGGTAGGTGAGGATCAGTCTGTGGGAATTACTGTACTCACTTCAGCAGAGAGAAAAGGAGAAGGAGAGGGTAAAGTTCATTGAATAGACTCCTCCCATGTCCTCCCATGGTTTGATTAGATGGCAAATCAAATCCCCTTTTTCTGCTGTGTTAGTGTTGAGGGTATCAGTGCAGCTCTCTGTCCAGATATCTCTCTTTCTTCATATTTTATCCTTTCAAAAAAAATGCCACTTGCTTTGGCTTAAGTGTCCAAATCCTTTGGGGCCACTGTTTATGTCACTAAATAAATAATGGGATAAAATACCTTAGACATTTGGAATAAGTGCCCAAATGCACAAAGTGTCCTCTTGCTAATGTCTGTAAATGAATTACAGCCTTTCTGATTTGGGCCTAGTGAAAATTGTGTTAAGACAAAAATTAAGAAGTTTGTAAGAATGTTCATTTGTCCAATAATTAAGAATTTTAGAACATTCTTGAGCAGTCCTTTCAGGAATACAAACTAGTCTTAACCTTTTTTCTTAAGTTAGAAAACACAAAGAAAGTAGTAGTTAAGAAGAATTTTATTTATTTTAGAATTGTAATAATCTCATCATGTACTCACCCTCATGCCATCAAAGATGTGCATAACTTACTTTCTTCAGCAGAACACAAACAATGATTTTTAGATAAATATCTCTGCTCTGTAGGTCCATTCAATGAAATTGAATGGTGGCCAGGTCTTCGAAGCTCCAAAAATCAAATCAAGCCAGCATAAACATAATTCGTCAAACTCCAGAATGAAATGGCTCAATAAATTAATATTAATAATAAAAACACTTTCCCCTTAACAATAAACACAGCTTGTACATATTCAGTATTTTTACATTTAAAAAATAAAATAAAATCTGGTGTAGTGTTTCAGAAGCATTTCACTTGCCATCACTTCCTGTTCCCTTGGAACTCTATGATTCAGTGTGGTGCTGGCCCATGCCATGTACTACATTCGAGTGTGGTACTGCACTTTCACAAGTTCAAGGAGAGCTCAGCGGCAGACAAGGCCTGCACTGCTCTGTTGTGACAGCTTTTTTCACACCTCAGCCACCAACAAGAATGTGTAGAAATCAGTCCATAGAACAGAGTTCCTCTCTCTATGTCTCTTCTCTGAACGGTCATATGGATGGATGCTGCGTTGGGGTGTAGCCCCCTGGCTACCTCTACAGCTGAATGTGTGAGATTATTGCCGGAGGCCATCCAGTATTCTTGCCTGGTTGACAGCTCCTCAGGCTGCCGTGTGTGTGTGTGTGTGTGTGTGTGTATTGAGGTTCTTTCGTTTGGGATGAGGGTACTGAAAGTGAGCTGTTTAGCTTTAACTGGCTCTCATTTGTCTGAGGCTGTCAGGCCTGCAGATGTCTGTGTCTCAGAGAGGTGCCTCCATAGATCCAGCCTGCTGCTTCCTTCAGCTATACCCTCCGGCATGGAGGAGAAGAAAGGGAGTCTTCAGTCAAAATGGCACTCTCACGCTCTCTCCCTATCTGGCTTTCTCTCTCCATTTCTCACTCCCTTTTTTGCCAACCAGCTATCTCCTCGGCCAGCTCATTAAGACTTGATCATGCAGTAAAGTGTCTCAAGTGCATTGTCAAGCAGGTATTATTTGTCATGCTGTTGTTGTTTTCCTGTCCTCCGCTGCTGTTATGGATTATTAACATGATAAAGCTGTGATGTTCTGCAGATTATGTGTCTGCATCCTTTATTTTAGATGCTTAGAAAATAATAATATTAGCAAACTTATTTAGTTTCATATTACATTATACCATTACAAATATGGATGGTAGTAATACCATGGTACTTTGAGGTGTGTATATATATATATACACACACATATATATATGTGTAGGTCGTGATCCTACACATCCGGTCCCGTTTTAGGCTAATTAAGCCTCCGAGAGGGATAAAGGTCGACTGCAGAGGATCGTGCGGGAGAGAGATAGTTTACGGACATGTCCGTCATGTGTGTGTTTATGTTTGTGTGCTTCAGTTTATTATTAAAAATATTATTTATGTTGAAAAGCTGGTTCTCGCCTCCTCCTTTCCATTGACTTCTTTAAACATATATATATATATATATATATATATATATATATATATATATATATATATATATATATATATTAGGGCTGTCGATTTAACCGTTTATTCAATGCAATTTAATTTTACAAAAAATAACAATTCACGCAATTAATCGCAATGCCCCCAGACCGTAATAAGGAAGATTCCTGAGAAATGTAAGCATGTAATACCACCTCCTTAAACAAGCCCTCATAATAAATCTTTAACTGATTGACAATTTCACTTACAAAATGGATTGCTGTGAACCGTGTGCCAATGATTGACTTATGATCAATAATATGGTAGTAAACAATACATTGTATTCTACAGCCGCTTTTGGTATTGTCTTATCAATGATTAACGCTTCTGCCACAAGAATGTAATGCATTTTAATTATCTGGATATTTTTTAATATATATATATAGGAACAATTCAACATCTCAAATTGGTATTTCCTTTTGACACACTAAAGCTGAAGGTATAAATAGCCATCTTAAGACAAATGTTTTTGTGAAACATCTAATGTGCTAAAGTCATTTGCACAGTACTGTATATCATTTAATTACCATATACTGTGTATCTTATTTTAATTGTACTTGGGGTATTTCAAAGTATACCATGACGTTACCATCATGGTAGTAATAGCACCAATGTGTTACCAAAGTAATGGATATTTTTATGGAAATAATTCCTTTTCACAGAGTTTGACATATTCCTGCTTTAATTTAGCAGGGTGAATGTGGCAAACTTTTTTTTTTAATGTAAATTATTTAATGCACTGTATATTTATATCACTGTACTTTGTGTTATTTTAGCCTGGCATTAATAAAACAAAGAAAAACTAGTCTACTGCAATGGTGTTTTAAATACAGCTGATGAGAAAGCTCTTCTGGCTGCAATAATATTTTGTCCTCTTTTTGGCACATCGTGGAACATAATAGTATATTTACTTATTTATTTTTCAGTTTGCTCCTGGAGCAAAAGTGAGCAATGCATTACATTTGCTATGGTCGTGCATTTACCTCTATACATCAGCAGCAACCTTTACCCTGCTGTAGTTTACCAAAGTGCAAAGCTAGTTCCTTTTTGTAATGTTATATTTAATTTAGCATGTTTTGTTCTTGTTAGTTTGTTTGTTTTTTGTAGAAAAGCTTTACACGTGTAGCAGCCAGTTTTATAATCATGTAGAAAAACATCATGGCTATGATGTGCTAGCTATGATAAATTTAGTTAAAGTCACAAAATGCTAATTGTATTTATGATAAAATCACACAGATGTTGTGTTGTCTCTGGGCAACGGTCCACAAAGTTATGATGGTAGAGCTGAATTTTGGTGGACGTGCTGAAGAAGATAACAGAAAGATTAAAGAACACACTAATGTGCTGGTAGTTTGATATTAATTCACAGCTAGATTGTATCTTGCCGTGCCGGCTGGAATACTCTGCATTAGGGCGCTGCTGTGGTCATTAAATCTCAATCGTTTGTATGCATCTATGTATTTTCAAATCATAGTCATCCATAATTGGTCTTCAATTTCCCCTTGTTTGCCAAAGTATCCTCTTCTGCTCTCCACATTAGGAGTATACAAGTATAGCTTTCTGATACATTAGCAAGATATTTTCTAACTTCTCATAAGAAAACTGAGAATGAGAATGTTACAAAGAGGATATTGTGTGATTTCTAAATATTTATTTATTTTCCCCTTTTCTCCCAATATGGAATGCCCAATTCCCATTACTTAGTAGGTCCTTGTGGTGGTGCAGTTACTCCCCTCAATCCAGGTGGTAGAGGACAAGTCTCAGTTGCCTCTGCTTCTGAGACAGTCAATCCACGCAACTTATCACGTGGCTCATTGTGCATGACACCGCAGAGACTCTGCATGTGGAGGCTCATGCTACCCTCCGCGATCCACGCACAACTTACCTCGCCCCACTGAGAGCGAGAACCACTAATTGCGACCACGAGGAGGTTACCCTATGTATCACTACCCTCCCTAGCAACTGGGCCAATTTTGTTGCTTAGGAGACCTAGCTGGAGTCA